>NC_141081.1:13787500-14225871 GCF_041138505.1 Cibotium barometz
GAATCATTTATGTAGGTTCTGGTTGTGGCTTTTAGCAGTGAGGTTCTATTTACAAATGGGGTTATTGAACAAGATCTTGCTTAAGATTGCACAAAAGAGAGAGAGAGAGAGAGAGAGAGAGAGAGAGATTATGTCTGATCACAGCGTACTAATACCTCTAGATGCACAAACGCATGTAATGAGAAAAATTATATAAACATAAATGGCAGGCTGAGGCGAAGTACATACCAGAATGCAAACATAAATGGTAGGCTGAGGCTAAGTACATACCAGAATGCAGACATACAAGACGTTACGAGAAGTGCTAGATTGAGTGTATGGAGAGAGACACTAATACTTTTACACGTATCTTGTGTCCTCTGGATTAGCTGCCCAGATCTGAGAGGCTTGAACGTGATTCTGGCCACATGCCTCGCCCTAAGCTTCCCTGAGTCAAAGTGCTGTCGCGGTCTCCCAGTTTGGTCACATGCCTCATCATCATAAGCTCCGCTGGGTCAAAACAAGATCTACATGATGTAGGTGCGACTGTCTCCTGATTTTGGGAGCATGTCGTCATTGGGTGTCTAGAATTGGGTTTGGTGTGTCTAGAATTGGGTTTGGTGTGACTTCAACAGCACTCTCACTCCTGACCTCGAACATGTCTAGAATTGGGTTTGGTGTGACTTCAACAGCACTCTCATTGGGTGTCTAGAATTGGGTTTGGTGTCTCCTGATTTTGGGAGCATGTCGTCATTGGGTGTCTAGAATTGGGTTTGGTGTGTCTAGAATTGGGTTTGGTGTGACTTCAACAGCACTCTCACTCCTGACCTCGAACATGTCTAGAATTGGGTTTGGTGTGACTTCAACAGCACTCTCATTGGGTGTCTAGAATTGGGTTTGGTGTCTCCTGATTTTGGGAGCATGTCGTCATTGGGTGTCTAGAATTGGGTTTGGTGTGTCTAGAATTGGGTTTGAAGTGATTCATTGAATGTAACTCTACTTTTGCTTATTGCTGTCCTTCATTGTCTCAGAAAAGGAGGTGATGAGTGTCTGTGATCAGTGACCAATCTGCCTTCCATTTGAATCTTATTATCTCCCATCGAGGCTCAAGAACAAAGTGACTCAAATTTCCCTCATTGGGGTATTCAAATAAACCAGAGAAGATGGAAGGCCGTTTTTTAGACTTGCTGATGCAAGGGTCATTAGGGGACTTAGCGTAGTGCCGATTGCTCAACCTCCTAGTGACAGAAGCTACACGTACTTGCACTCCACTCTATTGTAATATATACAAGCTTTTTCTGGCTCATAGATTTATGCATTAGAGTTCAGATTTTTATTATCACTTAGTCATGAAGCACTTCGTGCGGAAAATTATTAAAGTTAAGCCACTGCACTTTTTTTAAAAAAAAATATGGCCTTACGCCAAAGACTTGGTAATGTTAACCATGACAGTTAACATACCCCTTTTCTAATTCAGATTCCATCTTCAAAATCGATTAGTAGCCTCTCTTGAAGTAGTTTTAGAGAAAGTTTGTTGGCAAAGGAGGAGGTTCAAAGTAATGTATCGGTGGCCAAATTTGTGTTTTTCGAACATGTCCTCAAATGTGATGAGTCGATGTCCGGGTAGAAATCTTAATTTGGCTTGCACTTGCGCCACTCTGGGGCCCTTCTTAAGGTCAAAGACCATATAATTGGGTGGTGGATCTTTGGCCGAAGTGTCTGAGCAGGATGAGTATCAATTTGAAGAACCTGATTGTAGCTTGAATTGTTGGATTTCGCACAAGCTTGTAGTCATTGATGAAGTTCGCCATCTGCTCAATCATCTTGTCCTCTCTTCAGTAACCAGTGTCTTGTGTATGGCCAGTTGAACACCACACTTGGTTCCTTGTCCCTCAACTCTTCAAACTCCTTCCAGCTCCAGCATAGCGCAGCGTGTTGCAGTACGTGATCTTTCTTGAGGTGGGGCAACCCATATCCTCCTCAGTATGGATATCGCCCTTGTTCGGCCTGTAGTATCATCCCCTTGTTTCCTCTATGTGCCGACAGCGCCAACACAAGAAGAATCTGATAATGGCCTTAGTCACCAGCCGCACATTCAGCTGCACGTCAGAGCCAGTATTCTGGTCCGTTTCTGTCTGCTACATGAATTTGCATGGCCCTTTATGTAAGGGGTCATACCACTCACGCATTTCTGAGGGACTATCTCCTCTTTTTCATCCTCATCATGAGATGGGCTGGCTTCCTGTTCCGGCATCTCAAGGTTCCACTTCCATGAGTCCATGCGAGTAAGGCTTGGCGTCCCATACCACCAATGCTTGCCCACAGGGACCCTTGGCAAGACTATCTGTGATCCAGGAGTAAGCCTCTTGATCCAAGTCCAAACCCCACTGAATCAATAATAACCCAAGACTCACTTATATAGTGCGTATTGCTGCTATAAATAATAGTCGACTGTGAAACGATATTATCAAAAATACTCCTTCCTTGGAGGAAACCATTCTGTGTATCATGAATAACTCTCTGAAGAACATGCTAAAGCCTCATACTCTCACTGCCTTCACTAAGATTTTGTAAGTAAATCCAAGCAAAGTTATGGGCCTCCACTGTCTAATACTGGTCTCGTCCCCACCTTTCGGGACAAGAATGATAAGACCCTCCGTGAGAAAAATCTCCTGCAGAGCAGTAGTAACATCATCACCAATGTAATCCCAAAACTGTAAAAAGAAGAATGGAGAGACACCATCATCCCTTGGGCATTTGCCTTTCGAGAGGGCATGCAAAGCATGTCTCAGCTCATCCTTCGAAAAGGGGGCATCCAAAGAGGCACACATATCATTTGTAATAAGCCTGGGCATGCACTCCCTGACTTTTTGTTGTGCAACATCGCTATCCAAAAAGTGGGCCTCTGCAGAGAGCAAGGTTTCATAAAAATATGAGGCAATACTCTTCACCTTATTTGGATCAGTGTGAAGTTTTCCCTGAGAATCTTGCAAGCATCTCAAACTGTCCCTACTGTGCATAGGTCCATGTGTCGAGGCTGCCTCTTCTGGATCTAGCCCTGAAAATGTCCATGGCATTTATCATGCACATGACACTTTGCAAAAATGACCTTGTCATCTCCATCAAGAATGACTGAACCATTCTTGTTGAAGTGAGCCCGCAAGTCACGGTCCGTGGTGGCCAAGACAGAAAGAAGGTTCCCCTTTATATTTGGAACCAAAGAACATTTGAAAGACTTTTTGTACAACCTTCTTTAGACATAAGCAAAATATTACCTCAACCTTTGATTGGGCACTTTGCATCATTGCTTGCCACCATGTCATCTCCCACAAGCTTTCGGAAGGAATACCAATCCTTGCAACTGGTCATGTGCCTAGAAGCCCTGCTGGATGATCCAAGAATCATCATGTGCTGCAACATTAGCTGTCTCACTGCACACTTCTTTCAATGGCAACAAACGGCTCCATTTATGCAACATGATTGGATTCTTCCTAGGTCTTCACAGTGCCATTCTTGGCATCTTCTTGCTTTTCCTACATTCTTTGGCTGTCCCTTCCCCCCCCCCGCCACCCCCCCCCCCCCCCCCCCCGAGAAAAGATCGTCATACTATCCTCGCAGGGTGTGGATCAACTCCTGCCAAATCCCCCGAATAGTCTCCCCTCAAAGGCCCTGAAACACCGGGCTCTCCAGGTGAACCATATGGTAAGGCTGCTGAGGAGCTCCCATCGTAGATCCCTCTCCTGTGTCCAACCGGCGGACGAGAAATCCAGTGAAGGAACAAGGCGAGGCTGGCCCCTAATGAATCTGATGGCTCCACCTAGATCTCCTCTCGGAGACTGCAGAAGGCCTGCCAGTCTCCAAAACTGCGTGCTGGGCCTGCCGGCCGCCAATGGTCCCCAGGCTAAACGAGGCCGAGAACCCAGCATATGACCCTGCTCTGTGTGTACCGTGGGGCTCCAGATGAGCGGCTGTCTGGCCCGCTCCTCATCACAAGTAGGAGGTCTCTAAGAAAGCCTCAGTCTCAGCAGCTCCCAACCTCGCAGGATGCTCAAGACAAATCTGTCCTCCCATCCTCTACTGAGGCCTGTCCTCCTCATCTCTATGAAGATCCATCGTATCTCTGGTGCCCAAGTGCTCCCTGCTGGGGGAGCCCTAGCCTGCGGTCGCTGAAGGGGGTGCTGGCATCTCCTGATCCTCAGTCTGCGCTGGGGTCTCCTCCTGGAGGGGAGCAAAGCTGTTCCTCACTGGAACCCAGTGATGTTGAGACTGTGATAGCTGCTGCATCGGTCTCTGGGCATGCTGCTGTGGCTGTCTCCCTCTACGGCGCCCTTGTCCAGGCTGCCAATCCGAGGTCTCTGTGGGCTGACCAGGTGTCCCAGAGGCTCCCTGTCGAGCCGCATCTGTGGGCGGGCCATCGGGGGCCTGCTGTTACGGTGAAGGTCGGGGTCTCCTGCGAGGGCAGGCCTTGGCCAGGTGGCTGACCTGCCTGCATATAAAACACTCGTTCGGGAGCCCCGAAAACTCCACTCTCTGATCGATCCACCCCCTCCCCCCCCCCCCCCCCCCCCCCCCCTATCCTAGGTAGCTGAATGACCTTCAAAAGGGAGGAGATGTCAAGAACCAAAACTCTAACCGAAGGCAGACCAGCTGCTCTAGCCACCACTGGAGCTGCTATGGGGCCAGTCTCAAGCACCGAGCCCACCAATGCTCCTATCCTAGAAAGGAGCGGAAGGTAGTCGCGGCGGAGTCCAGGGAAGCAAACTGTGACATGGAATATGCCTCCATTGCGACTCTATGTCTACATCTCTGCATCTCGAAGTAATGAGCTGAACTCCTCGGATGTGAGAGGAGTAGGTCTGACACCAACATTCAAAGATGTTACAAAACTATCATACTGAGGCAGCAATTCCCTTACACAACAAGACGAGTAAAATCCGAGGAGAGCGCACTCATGCCAATTGCAGCCATCTAGGCACGGAGATCTTTGATTTTGATGAGAAACACCTCCACCGTTTCACCTTCATTTAGTTTCTCTTGTTGAAGAAATTTTTGAGATTCTGATTTCTTGGAGGGTTTGAGGTCTCTTACTGGCTTTGCGACAAAGCCCAGGGAGGAATGTGTGATATGTTGAGTGGCGGCTTATTTGGGATGTCATATAGCTCGTGGGCATATGATTCCCATGGGGAGGGCTCTGTAATTTTCTTCAAGGATTCGCCAAGCATTGGAGCTATCTGCACTCAGAAAAAGTTGGTATAATTCCTCTTCGTGCTTAGCCAATAACACATGCTTTTTCCGGTGGGTAAGGTGGCAGCAGGGTCTCCGCATTTTGCATGCACATATCCAGATGCAAGCCCTTTCCCACATGAAAGAAGCTACACAATTTTGCACTCTTCATCATACCAGCCATTCTGAGGCTATGAGCCAACGGGGAACTTGACAGTGGAATTGACAGTAAATGTGCAGATTCATGAAGAATAGAAGTAAGCTGTGAGGTAAGAGCTGGAAGCGGTAATGAAAGATCTAGATCAGCTGTATGGCAATAAAGGTGATCCTCATTGACACAATAAAGGTCGTAGTGGGGGTGAAAGTGGAGGCAGAGGGGTCAGGTGAGGGCAATGGAGGGGATCCAGATGTGGTGAAGGCTACATATGTGTGATCAGCCCTGATAGGAAGTGGAGAGATGATGAAGTCATTGGCACATCTCATGAAAGGAGGAGAGAGAAATTTATTGTGCAAGCCCTTTTTTAGGTTAACGCCAATGTGCATACATAAAATAGAAGGATAACTTATACAACCTTTGTGATTGTGTAGCCGCATACAATTGAACTATGCAGATATTGACTAGAAGGATTGATTATACTACCTTAGTAAAGTCAAAGTGCTCTTTGATAAGTGCAAGCTCCTTTGTGTTGATCTCTTCCTTCATCTGTTCAATCTGGTGATTCATTACTTTAATTCTTCGCCTTAGTTCGTTTATTTCATCTTGGGCATCAACAAGGTTCTTGCTAAGAAGATTCCTTTCACTGCGGACAGTCTCATAAAGGTTCTGCTGCTGCTTTAGCCGATTTTCACCTTCTACAATCTTCTTTTGCAGATCCATAATTGTAACTTCTCTTGCACTCACCTCATCTAGTGCCTGTAGAGAGAGATCCACTTCAACAGTGTGAATGAATGCATCTAAAAACTTCCTTAGTTTCAATTATAAAGATTGAACATACATCAATGCAACGCTAAGTATTTCTTTCTCAAGATCAGTTGAGAGATAATCAAACAGCTATATAAACAAAACAAGAAAGGAAATGACCTACTTGCATGTACTTGACCCCTGCTTGTGAAGCTTCCGCACCATACTTTTGCCGCTCTTTCTCCAACTGATTTATCAGCCTGTCCTGTTTCTGCGCCGCATCTCGATAATTCTGTATCTCTGCTTCTAAATTGTGAATTGCAACCTCGTTTATCTTCACCAAATCGCTTTGCTTCTCAATTGAGTTTTCAGCCTGATTCCAATCACAATTTAAAAAAAAAAGACATCTATTTACTTGGTGGGGTGTGCATTCAGCTCCACATAAACACTAAATTGCATTTTACTCAGCTTATATGGTCATAATCTGATATGACTAAATCAGACCACCTCAATTTAACCATGAATCCACAATTGGAGTTTGCAAAGCTAATGATCGATTAATCAATTACTGACCCAACAGTGCTCTCTAGGGGGGGTTGTGTATTAAAAAGTATATTAACATCTACAAAGGACCAAAGGGCCTATGAGACCAAAAGTTGCAATGAATCCATAAAGTAAGTGTATCAGAAGAGGGAAAAAAGAGACGCAAACTAGCTACCTTGGTAAAACAACCATGACAAAGTTACAGAGTAGCCATTTGAAGGCTAAGGCATGTAAGGTGGTAATAGTACATATATCAAGTACACACACGCAGATAGAAGGGTGATTCAAAAGTATAAAAGTCTATACTTATCAGAAGCCTAAGTTTTATTGTATAAAAGTCTTTACTTATCAGACTAGCTATATTTCTTACTTGAGTCTTCAGCTTGTTCAATACATCACGCTCACGAAGAAGTTCTTCCTGCCGCTTCCGTTCTTGCTCAGCCAGCCTTTTTTGTAGTTCTACATCTTTTCCCATACTTTGAATTTCACCTCTTAATTCCTCTCTTTGGCTTTCTGCTTCTTCCTTCTGCTTCTCCAGTGCTCTCAGCTTCAAAACAGTTGCTTCTCGAATCTAGCAAGAAAAATGTCTCCTCTTATCACCTCTTAACAATACTGGACACTAAAATGGAGCAATTACTGGCTTTAACCACTTGCATGTTACTGTTGCAATCGTAAAGATATTTGCATTACCCTTTTTCATTACCTTATTTATATGTACAACTTCAGCTTTCACTGCTTGTATCTCATCATCCTTGATCTTCAACTCCACTTGTTTCTGGCTGTTTTCTGCTAGTAGTTGGGTATTTGCATGGATTTGCTCTTCAAGATCACTATGAAGTTTTGTAACCTGCCCTAAAACATGTTCAAGAAAGAGGTTACCCACAAGAATACTTCACTTCCAGTGTTTTATAGCGTACACAATCATGCATTGAAGCATTTATCACAGTGTATGAGCATTTATAACAGTGTTTAAGCATTTAAAACAAACATAATCATGCATTTAATGAATTAGGATGCCTTTTGGAAGACAAAAGAAAGCTCGAACATAGACCTTTTGGTTTACTGCATCAAACTCCTTTTGTACTTTGTCAGCAAGTTGCTTTTGTTCACGAAGCTGGTGTTCTAATTTTTCAACCTGCTCCTGGCTGTCTGCCACTTCTTGCTGTTTGACTTTTATTTCAGTCTGCTTAGACTCCAATGAGACTTTGAGCTCTCTGATTTCTTTTTCCATCCTCTCCTTTTTCTTTATTTCTCTGCATTGTTCCTTATGCATTTTATTTCTAAACAACGTTACTGAAATTTGAAATTTAACAGTTTCCTCAATGCAAGAACTTATTTGGAGAGATGTGACATGCAGGATATCACCGAGGGCCCGGTGGTGCGTCTTGTGAGAGTTGTTGGTATCGTAGGGAAGCACTTTTATATTGATCCTCCCCCTGCCCCCCCCCCTCCCACCCTAGGGATATCCAATCACAGATTCTTGGAGCCTTTGGTTGTACGGCCACCAGCGGATGCCCTATCAGGTATTTGCATCAGGACCCCGGTGAGTGGTGGGAGTGGAGGGATGCTACCAACCTGAGGAGAAGCATGCATTTCTTTAGTTACACTATGCGGAATGCTAGGCATCTTGTCTTGGAACACATTTAGAGAGTCCCTACTCTTAGACCTCATTGCGAGGCTTATGGTATCACACATGACATTCAGAGGACTTTTTGGAGAAGGAGGTGGCATTCTTAAGAAGGACACAGATATCCTCCTTTATTTGGCTTTCTTTACTTGGTGGTCTCACCAGAAACGAGTGGACCTCTATCATTGGTGTTAGCCCAGCATGCTCAATGTGCACGAGCTTCAGAGACAATCTACCATTGCTTATGGGAGTGCAGGGAAGCACAGAGGATTTGCACTGCGTTAGCACGTCTCCTTGGAAGGATGAGGAAGGATGCTTACATTTCCTTTGGTGCTATCATTTGGTCGACACAGTCAAGCCCACAGCTCAGGTACCATGTGCACGAGCTTCAGAGACAATCTACCATTGCTTATGGGAGTGCAGGGAAGCACAGAGGATTTGCGCTGCGATAGCTCGTCTCCTTGGAAGGATGAGGAAGGATGCTTACATTTCCTTTGGTGCTATCATTTGGTTGACACAGTCAGGCCCACAGCTCAGGTACAGGGGGGATGACAGGGATCAAGTCATTATGGTCAGTTGCTCGGTGGTGCCTTCTTCAGGACATGCCAGTGTCAGGATACATCGCACCTGCACCTCCCATGCTATGTACCTGGGCCCTAATCTACAGATTAGGGACCTAATCTTGCAGGGTTCGGGGGCCCGAGATTAGGGGTTAGCAGGCTAATACTTGGCTAGGGTTCATGAGAGATTATTGCTAGCATTGCACCCTTGGCACATTTGGAAGGCTAGATGCAGTGAGGCCATTGAGGGCACTTTGGTTTATGAGTCACGGTGTATTTGCAGAATTTGGAGTGATATCATCCACACCCTCATTCTCGCCCCTTGAACTCAAATCCAGGGATCTTCAAGGGCTGTGGAGAGAAAGCGCGGCCAGTTTATAAGAGTGGGATCATGGCATCTTTTTCATTGCCACTAATGGGACCTTGTTGGCAGCACAAGACACCTAATTGGTTGAGATTTCCCCCTTGTTTGGTTTGAAATCTACCTTTTATACATTTTTTCATACCAAATAAGTCTCTTAAATTTTTTTTCCAAGTTTAGGGACTGAAGAGCTTATCACTTTCTCATGCAAGGCATTCATTTTACTACATAGAAGGGTCCTTTTTTCAACAACCAAAAAAAAAAAAAAAAAACTAACTCAAATGAAAATTGTTGTCTATTTTTTTCCATACTGTAGCACGTAGCACTAGGGATCTGAAGGACCCACACTAGGAACTAAGAACTAGGAACTAAGTCACATACACACAGTCGAAGGCAGCCCAAATATATATACCAAAAACCAAAGCCAATGCAGAAGTCTGGCTTTCGGCATCGAGGGAGGACGTTTGCATATAATGTGGGTTACAAACATCCCTTTCATGGTTTCAAGACATCAAAGTATTGAAATCCTATGTTAAAAAACCAGTCCTAGATGCCCTCATGATAGAAGAACAGTGTGGATCATTTGCGGCCCTTTGATGCGAGAAAAGCCACAAACCAAAAGTTCAAAGCGAGTCAAAACTCTCCTGCTCAAATCTGGACAAAAACATTTGTCACTCTATGAATGTATGTTAATTTCTGCTTACACAGAAATTTTATTATCCTGAAAAAAGAAGGCATCGGTTAACAGTCATTAATTCTGGTTAAATGCTGGTCAAACTTGAGCTGCCTGGTCAATACAGGTCAATTCTGGTCAAAACTGCTCAAAAGATGACCAACATAGTCAAAAACTGCCAAACAGAACCCCCATTCCAAGAAAGCATCTCAAAATCTATGCCATACAGCTCATTAACCAATCTGTGATGCAACCAAAAAGTGTCAGGGTGCTTCGGGAGATATCAATGTATGTAATCTCAGCATGCTTGCTATTTAAGAGCTCATAAAGAAAAGCTTGATGCCTCCTTGTGACATGAGGTAAAGAGTTAAGGCCTCAACCAGAACAAGGTGTAGTGCTAAATTGTAAACCAAGAAAAACCTATTTTCAATCAAGAAAGAAGGGAAAAAAAAAACATATGTATTAAGTGATTCAAAATGAGTTTTTAAATTCCAGCCATGGAGGAATAGAATGAGGGAAGAAGAAGTACATGCCATGCATCCAAGAGATGTCAAACTTGCCTTTCACATTCTGCCTTTTTAGAAGATATTTGGTCCTTTTGAGTATTCAGCTCATGCTCCAGGGTTATGTTCTGCTCCTCTGAAACTCTGACCTTCTCATTGAGCTCTGTTATCTCTTTCCTCAGCTGCACAATGTGTGTAAGCTGCTGATCCCTCTCTTTACATGCATCCTCTTTTTGCTTTATCAAATCATTCAGCTGTGTGTGCCAAAGAACAAAGTTAACTAACACAGTACAAAATAATTTGTTCACATTCTCATTTGCATTGAGTACTTCTAAATAACGTAAGGTGTATGCAGTGTCGTGAGGTGACATTTAACAGTACCTCTTGCTCTTGCCCAACACTTAACCCAGTACCCTGGTCAATAATCTGGCTCAAATTCGAAATTTCTATTTTCAACTGCCTGCGAAATAGAGTTTTAATCATATGATTCATCTCACAACACAATTAATGCACGGGCCTAGACCTTAAACAACAAGATTAATCATTTTATTTGAAAACAAGAAAGGTTAAAACTTCTATTTTTTCAAGCTCTTTGCTGGCTTACTTTCCCTAGATTGGAATTGTAATTTGTTCGAAAGACATGAAAAATGCTAGTGTGTGTGTGTCTGCACGTGTGTGCGTTCACACATAGATACATAAAAAATACATACATACATACATACAAAGACATATATGTATGCATGTATACACACACATACACATACATAAACATATATGTGTGTGTGTGTGTGTGTGTGTGTGTGTGTGTGACATGCACAATTTAAACTTACTGTTAATGATCAGAGGAAATTGCACAAATGGCAGATTAGGGCAAGAATGAAGCCCCTCATGGATAAGGGCTGCTCTTTAAAATCCTTTTTCCAGGGCTTGCATGCTACTCGAAATAAAAATTCATGTCTAAGGGTTAGGAAACTGGATGGCTCTTGGACTCACTCTTTCTCTGATCTCCAAGACGAATGCCACAATTATTTCCAGAAATTGTTTTCTGCTCCTGGTTCCCCATCAAATCAAGTGACTGATGCCAGGACTGAATTTCTTCAATATGTTTCTGGAATAGTTGAAATGGATGATGCTCTTACCTTGGAGAGGCCTTTTACTAACACAGAACTTGATAATGCGTTGTTCCACCTCAGCAAATACAAGTCCCCTGGCTGGGATGGCCTTACAGTGGAATTTTATATTTCTTTTTGGGATGATTTGAAAGAGGTCCTTTTGCGAATGATCAATGTGGCCTGGCAAGAAAATCAGTTGCCGCACTCTTGGAAACATGGTATAGTCAAGCTTGTCCCCAAAAAACATCTGTGTGATCATATATCAGATTGGAGGCCTATTACTTTGATGCCTGTACTTTACAAACTTATTGCCAAAATGATTGTACATAGGCTTCACAGGATACTGCATGCAGGACTTCATCCTCATCAGTATGGTTTTGTGCCGCGAAGACAAATCCATGACAATATAAACAATGCCTTGACTGCAATTGAATATGCTAAGTATTCGCATCAAGATGTGCTTATAGTGCAGGTGGATATTGCTAAGGCATTTGACAATGTTCAATGGGATTTCATCTCTCAGATCATGACAAAGTTGGGCTTTGGTCCCAAGATGGCAAATGCTATTTACTGGCTTTATTCTGGCTCTACTGCTCACTGCATTCTTGGGAGCCATCTGTCTCGGTCATGGATATTGGGTCGATCAGTTAGACAGGGCTGCCCTTTCAGTGCCCTCTCCTATGCCATTGCGACCCATCCTCTTTTGATGTATCTTGATCATCTTACAAACACAGGACAGATGACTGGTCTCAAAATCCCAAGGGCTACATCTTTTTTGGCACAAGCATATGCTGATGATTCCTTCTTCATGCCACAGAATTCTCCTCAGGAACTTCGCATGCTTATGGCCACTCTTTCTTTCTATGGGTTAGCAGCGGGATTGCATGTCAATTTTGAAAAATCTAAATTACTCCCCCTAAAACAATGTGACTGGCATTCTATTCTTTGGCCGGGTCAGGTGGTGCATTCCAGAGATATTGTCAGGCATTTGGGATATCCCATAGGATGGCATATCACCAGAAAGCAGCAGTTAAAATGGATTTTCCAGAGACTTCAACATAAACTGGAATACTGGAAGATTTCTACTTGGCCTCTTCATGTCAGGCTCAGAATAGTACAATCCATTGTGATGTCCTATGTCCAGTTCTATTTGCCCTTGCTGCATTGGTCCTCCAGGGATATTTCAGCTTTTATGTCTCAAGCTATGGAGATATTATGGAAGACAAAAACTGCTGTAAAAGCATTGAGACTGATGAAGATGGAAATGGTGTGCTCCCCAAGGATGCATGGTGGACTTAATGTCCTCAATATAAAATGTCATGTACTTGCAAGGAAGGCTACAATGTTGCATACTTTCTTCCGTCAACAGCAGCCATGGACTTGTATGTTAGCATCCATGTGTGTCAACATGAGGACTTGTGCTTATGGTCATTGGATTACGGATCATTGGGAGGTTGTGATTGGGAGATTTGTAGGGAGGATACCTAGTTGTCCTTTCTCTACTGCCCTCATACTTGACTGGAAACAAGTTCTCTCTAAGGTCAAATGGGCTCCTGATAATTGCTTGGAGACAAACTCGATGAGGAAAGAAAGTATTCATTGGAGTGCCATCTTTGACGCTCCACTTGCTTTACAGGAACCTGTTCGGGCATACAATCTTATGAAATTGGGAATTAGGTACATACATGATGTGGTAGATGATCGGGGATATGTCTTATCCTTTCCCCGGGCCACTGCTACCTATGCATTGGGAATACATCATAGGTTGATATGGAAGAAAATTGCTGATTTATTGCATCCCTTTTTACCTATTCCACCCGTGGCTGACACAGACAGGCTTATGGATTGGCAATTGCAGCCATCTACTACATGCATTCATCCTATTCCCCTTCCTGCCGCCTTAACCTCCATCAAAGCCTACAGGCTTCTTCAGCCTGCCCCATGGATTCATCAACATGCTAATTCTCTGTGGCATATAAGGAAGCCCCTCTCATGGTGGCGGAAGAATCTCCGGATGTTGTGGAAGTGTAAAATGCCATTGAAACAAAGACTTTTTCTTTGGAGATGTTTGACAGGCACATTGTCAGTGGAGATGTTTGACAGGCACATTGTCAGTGGGGGTCATACTTGCTAAACGTCACATTGCACCTTCCACATGTCTAAGATGTCAGGCTCCCTCAGAGACTGTTCTTCATCTGCTTTGGCACTGCCCTTGTTCCAGGATCCTCCTCAGGAGAATTTCATATTTTCTTCGGCTCCGTTTCCCTAGTCGCATATTTGGGAAACATTTCTGGCTTTTTGGCAGATATATGCAGTCCTTGTCCCAATACTCACTATTTCTCTCTTGGGTGAGATATTGGGCTCTTTGGACAATTTGGAGTGAGCATAATTTGGCATATTTGGGTCGGCAGAATCACCAGTCATATGAATCCTTCAGAGCCTCATTGCGGCAATCCTTATATGATGCCTGCCATGAGGGTGATATGGATGCTTCTTGTTTAGAGCTTTTCTCTTTATGTTTCTGACATTTGGGATACTCTCCGCTTCGGAGACTTCCCATCTTGTAAATTTATGAGCATATAAATATACTGCACTGGATATTACCCAAAAAAAAAAAAGTGTGTGTGTGTGTCACACACTAGATGATGTTCACATTGCTTGGTTTCGTTTTGTGCAACGAATGCAAATAGTAGCTGACTATGGCAAGTATTATGTGGCTGATGCCAAGCAAAGAGTTGAAATGGCTAAACGACAAATCCAATCGCTCACGATGCTCAACCATCTTCAAACTCTTACACAAGATCAACAAAATGTGTTATGCGAAGCCAAAGCGTGGGTCTCTGTGAATTAACAAAGAAAGATATATAAATGGAAAATCCGATCGAGATGTACGCAACTCCAAGATAAAGGTTACTTATCCAAACAATTCTTCAAAAGCTTGCATGTCGATAGGCAAAGGCACAAAATAGTGCATGTTAAGAAATTTGACGGCACATGGACATCCACAAAAATGGAGCTTGCAACTAAATGTGTCAATCATTATCAGCACATATTTTAGAGCTCATCCCATGTGGATTCTGATGTTCATGATGCTCGAAAATTTTTCTTAAATTGTGTGCATTCCATTGTTGACAATGAATTTGCGTTGAGGCATGATCTTCCCTTAACTGAGGAAGAGTTGACACATGCATTATATGGTATGGGACGTTGGAAGTCACCTAGTTGGGATGATCGGACAGTTGAATTCTTTGTTGCCTTTTGGGATGAGCTTAAACTTCCGATCTTGAACATGATTAATGTTGCATGGGAAACAGGATGTATGCCTAATTCCTGGAAAGAAGGCCTTGTGGCTTTGGTACCTAAAAAAGCATTAGGAGAATCCTTTGATGATTGGAGACCAATCATGTTAATGCCCATTATCTATAAATTGGCAACTAAAATGCTTGCGAATCGTATTGGTGGTCTGCTATGGTTTGCATCCACAACATTATGGTTTTGTCCCCAGAAGACAAATTATGGATAATATTGCTAATGTATATCTAGCGATGAAATATCCCAAATATACTTCTCAAGATTTCTTTTTATGCGGGTGGATGTAGCAAAAGCTTTTGATACAGTTCAATGGGACTACATAGCTGAGGTCATGGCTGCAATGGGCTTTTGTTGTAAAATGCAACAAGCTATTTTTTGGTTATATAGAGATAGTACAGCCCAGTGTGTGTTTGGTCATAATCTTTCATCAAAGTGGGCATTGCAAAAATCTATGTCAAGGATGCCCTCTTAGTACATTGTTCTAAGTGATTGCCACACATCCACTTTTGATGTATATGGATCTCTTAACTGCACAGGGAAAATTATATGGTATGCGATTACCCAATGGTTCGCATTTTGTGGCCCAAGCCTATGCAGATCATTCTTTGTTCATGCCTAAAAATGATCCAAATGATCTCCAGTGCATCATGAGAACTTTGGAATTATTTGGTAAAGCAACTGGACTTTATATCGACTTTTCTTCTGACTGGCATGCACTGCTATGGCCAGGGCAAATTATTCCACCAGACAACTTGGTTATACATTTGGGATATCCACTAGCATGATATATGTCCATGCAGGATGCCATTCTTTGGGTATTGAACAAATTGAAGGCCAAGCTAGCATATTGAAAGATTTGGCATAGAACTTATATTGATTCTTTTATGACTGATGCCTTAAACTTGCTGTGCAAAACCAAGCGTCATACGAGAGTGATACGCCTTTTGAGACAATCTTTGGTCTACACTCCTAAAATGCATGGTGGATTAAACATACTTGATCTGCATTATCATCTCTTGGCGAGAAAGGCCACCATGATTCCTACTTTCTTTCAACTTCGGCAGCCATGGGCCATAATGCTTGTAGGCATGTGTGCTTCTATCAAGACTAGAGCTTATGGCAATCCACACATTTCTCATTGGGAAGAAGTGCTTAGTAAATTTGAAGGAAAAATTATGGGATGCCCTTATGAATATAGCTTTGCCTTCTATTCGCTGACATGGTAGAGATGCGCTGATTGGGAATTCTTTTTTATTGGAAAGCATCCATTGGTCTTCAGTGTTTCCTCAACCACTTGCAGTACAGAAACCACAAAAGGCATGCTTTTTGGCCTCTATTGGAGTTCCCACTTTGGCGGATGTTGTCACAAATGAGGGGTTTGTGATGACTTTCCCACAAGCCTGCTTGAAACACAACTTGGGTTTGCATCATAGGCGAGTGAAAACTATTACTATGTTCTTGCGGCCTTTTGAACCCATCCAACCTTGGATGATCAGGACAGACTTCATGATTGACAACTTGTTGGTCATACCAGCTCTCTTCGATTGAATGTGCTTTCGGCAAGTAATGTGTACAAATTGTTGCTTCCTTTACCCTGGATTCAGCCTCATGCTGATACTTTATGGGGCTTGCATAAGAATACTAAATGGTGGAAAAAAAGACTTCGAATAATTTGGGGTTGTAAGCTGCCTCTCAAACAACGTCTATTCTTATGGAGATGCCTTGTGGAAATACTTCTAGCTTCTACTTTTTTGACAAAACGACATCTCTCCAGTCATAGATGTTGTAGATGTGGATGACATGCAGAGTCCGGTCCTCATCTTCTTTGGCATTGCACGGAGTCCATGAATTTCTTGCAAACACTGACTCACAACCTCCGAGGATGTTTTCCATTGTTCAAAGGAGGAAATGGTGTTCTACCATCTTGCATCGCTGGATTTGACTCTTTCATCATTTGGATGAGATATCGGGCACTCTGTACTATTTGGAAGGCTAGGAACCATACTATGTTTCCACAGCTTCTATGGATGCTTATGATTTCTTTCGTACCAATATTCACCAGCCCCTACATGACTGTGGACAGCTCGACTCTATTGACATCCCACAGTTTGAAGTCTTTTACTATTGTTTTTAGCTTTCTTCCTTGGATCACTTCGTTCTTAAGTACATCCTCCTCAGGTATATTGTTTCTTGGTAATAGAATACTAGTTTTTTTTTTGGTGTGTATGTCACACACACACACACACTTTTTGTGAAACCATTGCTTCATTAAGGAATGTATGGTACATTCATAGTTGTCCCAAGGTGGGACAGGTACTACTCAGATATCAAAAACAGTGGGAAAACACCTCCAACTGTTGAAAGGAAAGATCTCCGAGATCAAAAGAATCTCGGAGTGAAGATAGAGAGACCTCTAGAAAAAGCGAAGCATATGATCTCCTCATGGCACAAAATCAATTGATTTCGTGCATGGTAGATCATCCAAAATCCCTGTCTCTAGTCGAGGAAAGGAAAACTATGTAATCTAGCAAAAGCGAAGAAAGGTGCCCGAACACCCAAAAGAATTTCCTGAAGTTGTTGTCAGGAAATCGCACTCTCAAGAGCCTTGACAATCTATCCACGAGAGCACGGGAAGAGGGGCATTCCCATAACAAATGAATATCTGTCTTGGCGAGGAGAACACCTCTTGCAAGAGGCAGGTGCAATGTTTCCACAAGAAAAGTCATCGTTTGAGAGGCAATTTGCTCCTCCAAACTATGGTCAAAGAGGCCTTCCACCAACAAAGAGGTTTGTTTACATGCCACAACCGGTTTGCATGTGTTTGTAACCAAGGTGGAGGGAGCAGAATTTTATAAGCTCTAGCAGCAATGAGGTGATGGAAAGAGAAAGGAGAGTAACTTGGAAGCTGCCTATCAAATTTCCAGTCTCTCAATATTTCCACCTCCTCAAATGGAGGCACCGGCTGAAAATCTTGCAATATAGAAATTACTTCATGCCATACATGCGTGTGATACATACTGGGATTGTATCTTCTAATAGCTTCTGGAAAGGAAAATATATTTCCTTGATCATCAACATCATCATCAACTAAGCACACACCAAAGTTGGAGAGGAAGTATGCTTTTATGGGTTGTAGTAAAGCCAATGAGTGCTGAAAAGCCTTGCTCCAATGAATACTTTCTTTTCGCAAAGAGTTGCCTCTATCTAGAGTTCTGCCCAACCAAGAAAAATTACAAAGGAGCATTTGCCAGTCATGTATAAGCGTGGTGGAAAAAGGGTAGCTCACAATCCGGCCCTCAAATCTTCCAAATATGACATCTTGATGGGAAACTATCCAATCCTGTAGCCGGCACCCTTGTCGCGACGAGACAGCTCCAAATGCAAAAGTAGAAGTGACTTGGCGGTGACTTGGACTTGTTGGTGGATAGCCGCCACGGGACAACTGGCCAGATGCCGACCTGGACTTGGCAGATACTCAGCCATGGCGATGTGCTTAGACTATCTACCTAATGGACTACTAGAGTCAGCTACTCACCTACCATAGGCTATTTTTGGCAACCTCTACCAAGGGGTACTACACACGTTCCTGGTGGAGAGCAGATATATATCACATCTTCATCATCAGTTTTGTATCACACCTTGGAGCACTTAGCCCTCTAGTCTTCTTCTGCAACAGCACTATTTTCCCTTACAGGTAGTCTAGCCCAGTGCACTCCCTATGTACCCCTTGGTTTCCCTTCAACCACTGTTCTAGACGCTGGTGTGTGCAGATAGTGGGCCTTCTTTGTACTCTTTGGGATTATATAGTGGATTATCTTGGCTTGGCTATTCTCATCTCTTGCTATTGTTCATGGTTGTTGCAGTTCATTGCTATTTCAGTACTTGTGTTGTTATGTTCATCATAGGCTTGTTCGCACTATGCACTAGCACTCGGTAGGAATTTGAGTAGTCCTGGGGCGAGTAGACTCCCCAGCTTGACATACTGTCATCTGAGAGAGAGTCTACCGTAAGTAGGAGACGTGGGCCACTCAGGTCAGCTACAAATCCCCAAAAGCCTTTGTTTTCATTGTCACAATCAAATGTGCCAGCATCAAAGTCCAAGGTTGCTTTTGGTGAAGGAATTCAAGAAGTAGAGTTGCCTTTCTTGCAATGAAATGGTAGTGAATATTGAGTATATTTAGACCTCCATGCATTTTGGGAATGCATACAAGTTCTTTTTTGAGCAATCTGACGGCCTTTCCAAAGCTTTGGACATGAAACTGTCAATGTCCTTATTTGACCAAGGCACAAGAGGCAAGTGGAACTGAACATAGGCCATGATGATGGATTGGACAATATGCAGCCGTACATGCAATGGCCATGTCGATAGTTTCCAATACTCAATCTTGTGATTCAACTTATCCATAACACATTGCCTTTCTTGTTTGAAAGATACTTTCCATCCGATAGGATATCCAAGATGTACTACTATCTGATCGGGAGGCAATATAAGTCATGGCCACAGAATAGAATGCTAGTCACATTCTTTAAGAGGCAACAACTTCAACTTAGTGAAATTAACCTTCAATCCAGTAGTTAATCCATATAGTTTTAATGCATCCATGATTGCATTGACAGCATGTTGTGGGTTCTTGGGAAAGAAGAAGGAATCATCTCCACATGCTTGACTCCTGTAATGTCAATACCATGTAGCCTCCCTTTTACAATCAAATTGTCCATGTACAAGAGCATTGGGTGAGTAGCTATCTCACTAGACATCCCTATCTCACGGATTGTTCAAGATTCCATGAAGCAGAGAGTTCATTTCCAATAATACATTGGGCTGTCCCTTCCTCATACAGCCAATATATGATATTCCTCATTTTTGGACCAAAACCCATTTTGCCCATCACTTGATCTATGAATTGCCATTGAATTGTGTCAAACGCCTTTTCAATATATATTTGTATTATGAGTACATCCTGATTTGTGTATTTAGCATATTCAATGCCAAATCGCGATGTAGGCATTTGCAATGTTATCCATGATTTGTCACCTAGTAGGCACAAAACCATATTGAGCATGGTGCAGCCCATCATGAAGGACATCTTTCAATCTGTTGACCAGCATTTTAGCAACTAGTTTAGGCATAAGGATTATAGGTCTCCAATCTGTCAGTTTCTCACATAGCTGTTTTTTAGGGAGCAACACACCAACCCTTGCTTCCAAGAGGTTGGAAGCAAACCAGAGTGATAACAACTTCATTTTTTAGTGAATCCAAATGCTCAAGAAAGAACTCTACTGTAAATCCATCCCAACCAGGAGATTTCCATTTCCCTAAACCATGCAGGGCAGCAAGCAATCTTCCTCTGTAAAAGACACTTCCATTTCCAAATACTCAAGAAAGAACTCTATTGTAAATCCATCCCAACCAGGAGATTTCCATTTCCCTAAACCATGCAGGGCAGCAAGCAATCTTCCTCTGTAAAAGACACTTCCATTTCCATTGCTTTCTGAGGTGTAACAATTTGGTTAACATGTTGCTCCAAAAGAACGCAGCACGCATGCAGGGTTTGCTATGATGGCTGTGTAGGGGCAACAAAAAGGGTAGTAAAATGTTTAATACTACTGTCTCTAGTTGAAGTTTATTTTGAGTCCACTTTCCATTGTGCTTTTTGAGTCTATGAATAGACTAACTCTGCCTGGAAGTATGCAAATTATTGAAGAAGGTCCTTGAAGAGCAAACTTTATCCTTGAGAGTTTGTCTTGTCCTAATTTGCCATTTTTGAAGTTTCCATGCATCATTGCGTTTCAGACAATTTTGGGATCATCTTGCTCTTGAGCATCCAATCTCCTCTACTGACTATACTCCATCAATAATTGTATTGTTGGTTTTGCATTCAATACATCTTGCCTTTCCATGTTCATATACCATTTCCCATATTTTTGAATAACATCCTGGAATCTGATTGCAAATCTGTACTATGCCAGATCTACGTCTATCTGCATATGCAGCTTTACATGTTGAATTTCAAGCTCCACTAAAACTTTGAATTGCTGATGTGTCAGGTAGTTGTTATTGACTGTAAGCAATTTCTTGTGAGGCAAAGGTACATCATACGTAGTCATTCCAAAATATAAAGTCATTCATAAAGGGAAATGATCTGAAGTTTGCATAGAGAAGTCTATGGACATAGTGCAAGTAAAGGCATCAAACTGATATGCATTTAGCATATACCATCGATCCAATCTAGCCCAAAAGTCATTGACTACATTGTGGAAGGTATATCCTTTTTGGGTAGGCATTAAATGCTTCCACACGTCACGCGCTTTCATGCTTCAAACCACATTTTGCCGTGCCCTTTTGTCAAAAGCAATCATGTGTGATCTGTGAGAGCTATTGTCTTCATAGTCTGGTGAATTATTGAAGTCACCACATAAAAAAGCATTTGTGACCTATGGATATGCTTGCAATTGTTGCCACATTTGAGCTTGGATTGTAGATGTTTGCGAAGAATATACAGTTGCAAACTCAAATATTTCACCATTCACCATACATTGAATGATCATCCATCTGCCTTGAGGATTATTATAGGCCAGTTGAGGCTGTAGTTCATGCCTAACCAATATGATAACACCAAAAAAAGCATGATTACCAGCATAAAAGACATGGAAACCCGTAAAGCAACCTTCCTTCCCAGCACAGGAATGCTGGTTGTGTTAACTTTGATTTTGCCTTTGTCCATGTTAACATTTGGAGCCTGTTATACATTTTTCCCCTTTTGGGGTTGCACTATTCCAACCGGAGTGTTCTCATTCGATTGCATTGCAGCAACTGGTGGTTGTAATAGCATAGTCGGACACTCTGATTGCATATGACCAAATTTTCCACAAGTGAAGCAAGAGCTAGCAAATCCTTCCCATTTAAGTTTAAAAAAGACATCCTAGGAGGGCACACCGATCATCTCCACATCAAAGGCAACATCTGGCATTGTGGGTTTATCAGTATCCCACATTATGCAAAACTTATTGACATTTCCATTCGAGCGTAGGGGGCATACAACTTTGCCCAATGCTTCTACCAAAAAATGGTAGTGCAACCCGGCTATAAAGTGGGAGGTCAACTACCTCCACCCATATAGGGCACTTGTGCCTTATGAGACTTTGATAGTCCTTGGTTGGTGGGCCAAGGGTAAACATGCACTAGTTGCTGACCATAAAACAAAGGCGATTATTCCAATAGTGTTTGCTTGTATTGCAGATCTGTGAATATCACTTCAAAAAAGCCACAGTCAGCTTTAAGCACACTGGCTACAAAACAGCCCCCCAAGCAATGCTTTAAGCCACTGTGCCAAATTCATCATAGGATTAAGCATTACATGTTGAGGAACTTTGGCATAGAATTGAGGCACAGGAGTTTCCCAAACTTTTTTGATTTCAATAAAACCTTCGTGGAGAGTGTCAACAAACGGCTGCAATTTAGGATTGACATAGTATAAAGGGCAAGCATCTGAATCTCCAATAAGCACTAGTCACACAAGGAGAAGCAAGCGCACAACAAAGTGCAGGTTAAACAAGAGCTCAAACCCTGAAACAGAGGAGCTGAAACCGAAAAATGCAGGTACATAAACCCCTAAAACGCAAGTACAAAAACCCTAAAACACAACCAAAAAGTGTAGGTCGTTTTTTTGCTGAAACAATGAAACACAGGAGCTGAAACCCTAAAACGCAGGTACAGAAACCCTCACACGCGCACGCACACGCACACGCACACACACACACACATATATATATACATATATACTTTTTTTTTCGTGAAACCACTGTTTATAGTAAATAGTAAACTGTACAGTCATAGTTACCTGAAGCGGGTGGAACTATGAGAACAAACTAGAAAAACTGGGAAAATTCTTCAAACTGCTGGAGAGACAGCTCGTCAAGATCATAGCAATCTCGAAGAGATTCGAATAGGGCAGCATGGAAATAGGGGAAGGGAGGAACAACATCACCAGAAAAGTGCAGATGATTTCTGGTGGAGTAGATGATACAAAAAGCCTAGACGCGCACCCATACGAAGGAATCGTCATACCCCGGTAAAGTTGGGTATGACGAAGGAATCGTCATACCCTAATGAAGTTGGGGACAATCTGCCAAAAATCCAAAAAAGGTGCCCAAAGCGGTGTCGAGGGAATCTATACAGCAGCAGTGCTATCAAATGTTGAAGAAAATCGCGGGATTGCAAGCACCTCCACAACAAGTGAGGTACGGTCTCGGGCATAAGGCGTATTGCTCTAGCTTTATACACACACACACACACACATATATAAACACACTGTTTTTTTAGTGAAAAGAAGGCTTCTATTATCGAAAAATATTACTAGGAGTTAACCCAAGGTGGGATTAACTCAAAAGCATTGGAAAAACAACTCAAACTGAGCAAAAGAAATCTACTCCATTCAAATACTGTCATGGAGCGACTCTCTATGATGCTCTTTGAAAAAGGGATAAAGATAAAAGTCTGGCTGATTGAACATGGTAGCATTGCGCATTTGCCATATTGTCCAAAGTGCCCAAAATCTAACCCAAGAAAAGAACATAGCGGTATCCTGTAATCCCAGATTGCCCACACCAAAAAGCCAAAAGTACTTGGAGCATCCTCTACGAGGTAAACAAGCAGTCCGATCATTAGCTAGACGTGCGAAGAACTGTGTGGAATAAGTACAATGCCATAACAGATGTGGCACAGTCTCAATGTGACTACGACATCTACAAAATCTATCAGATGTAATACCATGTTTCATAAGAATATTAGAAACCGGCAACGTTCCAGTCAAACATCTCCACAGAAACAATCTTTGTTTGAGTGGAAGACCATTTTTCCATATACATTGCAGGCGTTTCTTCTACCAACTTTGAGGTTTATTCAAAACCCATAAATGATTTGCATGCTCCTGTATCCATGGCCATGGAAGTAAATGGCAGTACATGGAGCTTGTGGTAATTGTATGCAATCGTGATCGGCTTCCATCAAGACGTTGGAAAGCCCTATCATGAATTCTATTATGTGGATCTAAAGGGGTCACTGGTTCGATAGGATGCATCATATCTCTGAGCTTTCTCCATAGTGGCCTATGATGCATACCAAGCGCATATCTTCTAGAAGCCTACAGAAAAGAAAGCACCATGCCATTGTCATCCAGTACATCTTCATTTGATTTATGGCAAATCTTGCAAGGGAATATGGTTTTCGAGCCTACCATACCATGAAATAGTGGACATTATATACTTCTAGTACTTCAACATGCGGTTGATATATGAGCAGCTTGCAATCCAACCTTCAAATTTCCCAACTATCACATCCCAACCAGTGGGAATCCAGTTACCATATGAAGAAGTAGACATGGTCACTGGTGGTCATCAAGGCTGACATCATTATTGTCCAGGGCTGTTTTTCTTCCAAAAATGTTGGAATCAGGGTTGCCTTTTTGGCCAACACATGGAAATGTAGATTCATGACATTAAGACCTCCATATGAAATAGGCGAACATCTATACTGATATTTGAGGAGCCTCAAGCCTTTCTTAATGGGCTTTTTCTCCAAAATAGCTCCACCCACCCACCCACACTCACATTTTTTTTTTTGGGTGTAAGCCACACACACACACACACACACACTTTTTTTAAAGTAATTCTTATATTACCAATGGGAATCCTCATTCTGAAGTGAAAACCCACAGACAAAACATCATATGATACAACTGAGGCCCCTTTGTAGGGGCCAAGGATGTGACTGCCTAGAAGCAGTGTAAGATGGCCATGTATTGCTGGTCGTCTATTTGTTGCAAGTTTCGGCAGTAATGTAGAGATTGTCTCAACAAGTGTCGGAAGTAGGCATATTGATCAAGAGGAATGTGTCCATAATGCATCTGATTTCTATTTTGCCATATTGTCCACAGTGCCCAAAAAGTAGTACACACGAAGAATACCCGAAGGTGGTATATCGTTGTGGAATCAGAGCAAAAACTAGAATGTCTTCCCAAATTGAGCTCTCGGGAATCGCATACGAAGATGCCCCGACAGTCTGTCCAAGAGGGCACGTGAGAAATCACAATACCATAGCAAATGGGGCATTGTCTCATCACGTAGCATGCAATGGTGATATCTTGCCACAACGATGTGCCTCTTTTCCAAGAATACACTGACAGGCAAAACTCCCACAATGCATCTCCAAAGGAACATTCTTTCTTTCAGAGGCAAACCATTTTTCCATATGCTCCTCAAACAACCACCCCACCATCTATTAGTTTTGTGCATTGTCCAAAGTGCATTAGCATGATCTGCGATCCAAGGAGGAGAAACAAGTTTGATATAGACCGTTTTAGCTGTTAGTTCATGTAACCCTGTAGCTTGTGGTGGAACGGCCAATCCTTCAAATGCTCCTCATGATTCAGCAGAGGCACTTGCTGAAGAGGTGGTAGAGGGTGCGTATGATATGCCATAGAGGCCTGTAGTGCATGCCTAACCCATACCTCCGGCGTGCTACTGGGAAAGAGATAACATAGCCTTCATCATTAACCACATCCGCCACGAAACGTACACCCTCTTGTGACAGGAAGAAAGCTTTGCATGACTCAAGAAAGCCTAACGGAGCACGAAGCAGCCTACTCCAATGTATGCTTTCCAACCGCATGGTGTTTTCAACCTCGGGTGGTCTTCCATGCCATTCTAGTTTCTTTGTCAGTAATTTCCAGTCCATGAGTAGCCAAGAGCTGTAGGGGCAGCCTGGAATTTTCCCTCTAAAGTGCCTAAAAACCACCTCCTCTCAATGGTTGAGATCACCTTACATATTGGGGTGATTCTATTCTATTCTGGCTTATAGCCGTGATTGTTGTGTGCCTTTTTTCATACTTAAAAGAAATCTTTCTTGGGAAAAAAAAAAAACCACCTTGTGGTCCATGCACCGAATGTGGCGGACGCGGACTACAAAGTGGTGCACATGGCTGCTAACATATATGCCCATGGCTGTTTTTGAGCCACGAAATCAGCAAGCAGAGTGGCTTTCCTCGCAATAACATGAGTACAAATATCGAGAATGTTGACGCCCCCATAATTTCTTGGCGTCCTTTCTCAGCAATCGAGGCCTTAAGTATTGCTTAGTTTTCCAAAGTACCTCTAGTATAGCAGACATGTACTCATCCAAGTGCTTCTTTGGCCAAGAAAGCAACGACAAGAAGAATTGTCTGTATGCAATGAGAATGGATTGCACAATACAAAGTCTAATATGTAAAGGCCATGTGGCCAACTTCCAGTACTACAATTTAGCATTTATTCTTTGTAGAACCCAATCAGCCTGAAGTTTGAACGACGTGTGCCATGCAAGCGGGTAACCCAAATGTCCAACCAAATTATTAGGAGGAACAAAATCCCCTAGCCACAAGACATTGTGCCAAGCTTGTGGCTTGAGAGGGATAAGCTTGGATTTACGGAAATTAATTCGCAGGCCTGCAGCTGTACCAAACATATCCAAGGCATCCATTACAACTCGGAGATCATGTGGATCATCTCGTGGCATGAAGAAGGAATCATCTGCATAAGCCTGTGCCAAAAAATGCTTGCCAGATGGCAATTGAAGACTACGAAGCGCGCCTTGCTGAGTAAGATGATCCATGTGTAGATGCAGAGGATGAGTTGCTATGGCATATAACAAGACACTCAAAGGGCATCCTTGTCGCACTGACTCACCCGAAGACCACGAGTTAGAGAGTTCACCATCAAGAATACATGATGCCTTACTGCCCTGATACAACCAAAACACAAGATTGGACATCTTAGTTCCGAACACCCCATCTTGCACATGGTCTCTGCAATAAAGTCCCATTGCACTGTGTCAAAGGCCTTCTCTATGTCTACTTGCAAAATAAGCACATCTTGTTTTGTATATTTTGCATATTCAACCCCAATGTAGGCATTTCAATGTTATTTGTTATATGTCTGCGCATGGGACAAAACCATATTGCGCCTGGTGCAAGCCTGCATAAAGTACCCCTTTCACCATGTTGACCAACATTTTGGTGACCAATTTGTATATGACGGGCATTAGGGTTATTGGCCGGCCGAAGGTCTCACACAGGCTCTTTTTTGGGAGAAGTTTTACAAGCCCTTCTTTCCATGAACTGGGCATTATCCAAGTCTGCCAAGCATCATTAATCATGAAAAGCAACGCATGTTCGAGGTCATTCAATAAGTGCAAGAAGAATTCCATAGTTGAACTATCCCAACCTGGAGATTTCCAAGTGCCCAATTGTTTTATTGCCTCTTGCAATTCTCCCTCCATGAAGCCTTGTTCCATAGAGAGTGCCTCTTCCTGTCATACTATGCATGATACATGAGAGAGCAACTGATACTTGGCTGCTCAAACTTGTATATTTGCAAGACCTGTAGTAGCAAAGACATGCGCATAGTGGGACACACATTCATCAGCCAATTGTGAACATGTCCAAGCTTGCATCGAGGTCTTGACGCGCTTAATGGTGTCTTTTTGCCGTTCAAAGTGTAAGCTTTTGAAGAAATCCTTGGAAGAGCATCCCTTATCCTTGAATGGCCATTGGCTTTGACTTGCCATTTTTCTAGCTTACGTCTGTCATTTTCGGCAAGAACGTGTTTTGTATTGTATAAATCCTCCTCTTCAAACACCAAAAGATTCCTCATGTAAGCAAGCTCCTCCAGAACCTTACAAGTTGCTTTTGCATCATGGACCCTCTGTTTTTCTTCATGCATTTACCAATGACCATAGTCTCTAATGATGAGTTGGATCCTCTGAACAAAACAATACCAAGCCACATCCGTACTTTCTAGCATTTGCAACTTTAGCGGTGTGATCACCTCTTTAACCAAGTTATGGAAAATGTCATGCGAGAGGTAACAGCTATTGATGAGAACGGACGATGGCGGTATAGAGCACGATCATCTAATTGCAGTCCAAAGTATAGCCCCATCCAGAGTGGTACATGGTACTTGAGTGATCCACCCAAAGTTTGCATATAAACTCATCATTCTGATCCGCATGTAATAACTGCCATCTATCTAGGTGGGTGCTATATCGAGAAAAAGCCTTGTGATGGAAAGTGAAGCCGGACACCCCAGGGTACTGAGTCCACAAATCAACAGCTTGCAAAGCGTTTAACATTTCATTCCAATGGAACCTCTCAGAAGCTATCATATGCGAATGTCCAGACGAGTTATCCCCTTGCCGAGAGGCATTGTTAAAATCCCCACACAAGAAAGCATTATGCAGCCAAGGGTAGTTACAAATCTCCATCCATAACATTGCTCTATTGGCCAAAGCGGTTGGCGCATGAAAATTCATACATCTCAGCATTTATCAGACATTGAACCACCAATCAGCAACCATCCGGGTCATTATGCGCTAAGAACGGTTGTAACTCGCGTCTGACCAACAAGGCAACTCCTGAATAGGCACCCAGGCCCACATAAAAGATGCCATAACCAGCAAAGTGACCTACTTGCCCTACGAACTCATTCTGATTATGTTCTTGCAAGCAAACTATATCTAGTTTCGTCATATTTACATAGCACCAATAATGCCTCCATTTATTTGCATCATGACGGCCATTGACATTGTACGTAAAGAATTTAAGAGAGACTACCATGAAAAATATGTACAAGAATTTAGATGACACGGCCTGCTCAGGCATCTGCCATTTGCATGCGTTCCCCATTATCATTATGTAACATATTCTCTTGCATTGCATCTTCATGTGACTGCATTAGCAATTCCATCTCTTGCACTTCCATAAGAGTCTGTGCTCTATATAGCTCCGCCATTTTCTCCCACTTCTTGCCCACAATATTATTTTGAAAATTTAACACAACTGTGTGCGAGGAGGAAGAATCCAAGACCCAGTTTCTTGCTGACAACAGTTGCCTAGGCTACGGCACTGGTCTCTTAGGTGTTTGCTAACCATCGTTTGCCGACTTTTCTTTTCCCTTTTCTTTGCTCTTTTTGCACAGCTTGCAAATATGACACATATGCATTTGCAATAGATGAGGCTGCTTTTTTTGCCTTATCGATTTGCCCGCCTGCGAGGAGGTGCTTGAACTTTCACATTGGCGTTTGGTGTGTCGATTGTGGGACCACAGTAGACGGTGGAGGATGCAACACTGTGGGACATTGAGTGGCCACATGACCAAATTTACCACACGTGTAACATGCACCAGCAAATACACCCCATTTCAACTCATAGTATGCTTTGCCCATATGAACCTCGTCTACTTCCACTACAATGGACGAAGGCATGGGTTGAGTCATGTCCCAAAGTATACAAAACTTGAGGTGGGCATTTGACTGTTCCAAGAGAAGCAGCAAGCCCGGGCAAATCCTCTCACATGTAATTGGGGAAGTTTACTACTTCCACCTAGACTGGGCATCTATGTTTGATGAGTCCTTGATAGTCTTTAGTGTGTGTCCATGGTAAGATATGCACCATTTGATTTCCAAAGTACAATGGCGATTTTTCCAGCACTAGTAGCTTACACTGATTTTTGATGAGCAACACTTCATCAAATCCTCTATCTACGTAATACACTCCCTCCACGTAATTGCGACCCAGTAAAACCTGAAGCCATTGTGCAATATTACTTGCCGTGGGCATTCTACCCAAGAAGAACACTATGATTGCATTTTGCAAGTATTTTCTGATTGGCAACACCACACAAGGCAGCTTGAGCTTGTATTTGAGAATAGGTACAGGCTTATCCCAGAGCACGAGGTGGAACAGGAGGAAGTTAGCTAAGGAACCGCTGCACAGTGACGATGACGGCGGTGCACAGTGACGAAGGCGGTGGCACAGAGGCGAAGGCAGCAATGCACAGTCGGTGGCAAATCTTTACGCTGCGCAGTGACGACGACGGCGGTGCACAGTGACGAAGGAGGTGGCACAGAGATGAAGGCAGTGATGCACAGTCGGTGGCAAAACTTTACGGCTCACCACACACACACACTTTTTTTAGTGAAATCACTAATTTAAATTAACTTAATGTAGAAACCCTACCACTCAGAGTGGATGGAAGCTAGAAACAATGGGAAAACACTTCTAAGATATGCAGAGAAATGTCTCTTATATGATAGGCATCATATAGAGAGGTATGCAGAGAATGCCTGAAAAATGCATACGTATCTAAGGGGACATGCATGAAGATCTGATGATTTCTATCATGTCAGATAGTCCAGAAGGCAGTAAATCTGACCCAAGCAAAGAAAGGGGCATATGCGTCCAGTGATGAGGGGAACTTCCCAAAGAGCCAAAATTGCTTCAAGAAACGTTTCGATGGGAAATGAATCTACAGGCGTGCCGACAATGCCGCACTGAACTGCCTAGTAACCGAACACTACCATAATAGGTGTGAAACGGTCTCACTGCAGCAGGAGCAGCGCACACAGTGCGATGATGCAATACGTCATTTTACCAATGTGATCCCTACTGGTAACACCCCGAGGAGACATCTCCACATGAAAACTTTTTTCTTCAAACAAAGACCAATCTTCCATATACAGCGTAGGCACCGAGTCCACCATCTGAGAGGTTTATCAAGTCTCCAAAGCTGATTGGCATGTTGCTTTATCCACGATGGGGGAATCAATTTGGCATGGACTGCGAGAGTTGCTTCAACCCTTCCTGCCTGCCCCATGCTAGAGATGCAGAATCGTCTGGATGATTGGAAACTAGATCGGCAAGAGACGGGTTACATTGCCATTCCTATGAAGGAAATAACAGCAGCAGCAAAGGCCTATAGAATATTGATTCACACACACACACACATATATATCTATATGTGTGTGAATATTGATTCACACACACACACACATATATATCTATGAAGGAAATAACAGCAGCAGCAAAGGCCTATAGAATATTGATTCACACACACACACACATATATATCTATATATATACACACGTACTTCTTCTGTTTTGTAAAAACCAGTACTCTATTACCAAAAAACAATATACATGGGGAGGATATACTTCAAAGAGAAGTCATCCAATGAAGAAAGCTAAAAACAGTAGAAGAAGACTTCAAACTGTGGGATGTCAATAGCCTCCAGCTGGCGACAATCATGTAGGGACTGGCAAAGATTGGCACAAAAGAAAGCATAAGAATCCAGAGAAGGTTGTCGAAACATAGCATGATTCCGAGCCTTCCAAATAGCCCAATATCTCATCGAAATGATGAAAGTGTCAAATCCAGCCATACAAGATGGCACGCGCGCGCACACGCATGCACACATTTTTTTTTTGGCAATATTCAGTAGTGCAGTATATTTATATGCTCATAAATTCACATGATGGGAGGTCTCCGAAATGGAGAGTATCCCAAAGATCAGAAACATAAAAAGAAAAGCTCTATGTAAGAAGCATCCATATCACCCTCATGGCAGGCATCATATAAGGATTGCCGCAATGAGGCTCGGAAAGATTCATATGACTTGTGAATCTGCCGACCCAAGTATGCCAAATTATGCTCACTCCAGATTGTCCAAAGAGCCCAATATCTCACCCAAGAGAGAAATAGTGAGTATTGAGACAAAGACCTCATAAATCTGCCAGAAATGTTTCCCAAATCTGTGACTCAGAAAACGGAGCCGAAGATAATCTGAAATTCTCCTGAGGAGGATCCTAGAACACGGGCAGTGCCAAAGCAAATGAAGAACAGTCTCTGAAGGAGCCTGACATCTTAAACATGTGGATGGTGCAATGCGACGTTTAGCAAGTGTGACCCCCACTGACAATGTGCCTGTCATACATCTCCAAAGAAAAAGTCTTTGTTTCAATGGCATTTTACACTTCCATAACATCCCGAGATTCTTCCGCCACCATGAGAGGGGCTTCCTTATATGCCACAGAGAATTAGCATGTTGCTGAATCCATGGAGCAGGGTGAAGAAGCCTGTAAGCTTTGATGGAGGTTAAGGCGGGAAGAGGAACAGGATGAGTGCATGTAGCAGAGGGTTGCAATTGCCAATCCGTAAGCCTGTCTATGTCAGCCACAGGAGGAACAGGTAGAAAAGGATGTAATAAATCAGCAATTTTCTTCCATATAGACCTATGATGCATTCCCAATGCATAGGAAGCAGTGGCCTGAGGAAAAGATAAGACATAGCCCTGATCATCTAACAAATCATGTATGTATCTAATTCCCAATTTCATGAGATTGTATGCCCGAACAGGTTCCTGTAAAGCGAGTGGAATGTCAAAGATGGCACTCCAATGAATACTTTCTTTCCTCATTGAGTTTGTCCTCGAGCAATTATCAGGAGCCCATTTGACCTTAGAAAGTACTTGTTTCCAGTCAAGTATCAGAGCAGTAGAGAAAGGACAGCCAGCTATCTTCCCTACAAATCTTCCAATGACAACCTCCCAATGATCAGTAATCCAATGACCATAAGCACAAGTCCTCATGTTGACACACATGGATGCTAGCATACAAGTCCATGGCTGTTGTTGGCGGAAAAAAGTATGCAGCATAGTCGCCTTCCTTGCAAGTACATGATATCTTATATTGAGGACATTAAGTCCACCATGCATCCTAGGAGAGCACACCATTTCCATCTTCATCAGTCTCAATGCTTTCACAATAGTTTTTGTCCTCCATAACATCTCCATAGCTTGAGACATAAAGGCTGAAATATCCCTGGAGGACCAATGCAGCAAAGGCAAATAGAACTGGACATAGGACATTACAATGGACTGTACTATTCTGAGCCTGACATGAAGAGGCCAAGTAGAAATCTTCCAGTATTCCAGTTTATGTTGAAGTCTTTGGAAGATCCATTTTAGCTGCTGCTTCCTGGTGATATACCATCCTATGGGATATCCCAAATGCCTGACTACATCTTTGGAATGCACCACCTGACCCGGCCAAAGAATAGAATGCCAGTCACATTGTTTCACGGAAAGTAATTTAGATTTGTCAAAATTGACATGCATACAATGAAAGAGTGGTCATAAGCATTTGAACTTCCCGGGAAGAATTCTGTGGCATAAAGAAGGAATCATCAGCATATGCGTGTGCCAGATAAGATGCAGCCCCAGGGATTTTAAGACCAGTCATCTGTCCTGTGTTTGTAAGATGATCAAGATACATTAAAAGGGGATGGGTCGCAATGGCATAGAAGAGAGCACTAAGAGGACAGCCCTGTCTAACTGATCGACCCAATGTCCATGACCGAGACAGATGACCCCCAAGAATGCACTGAGAAGTAGAGCCAGAATAAAGCCAGTAAACTGCATTTGCCATCTTGGGACCAAAGCCCAACTTGGTCATGATTTGAGAGATAAAATCCCATTGAACAGTGTCAAATGCCTTAGCAATATCCACCTGCAATATAAGCACATCTTGATGCGAATACTTAGCATATTCAATTGCAGTCAAGGCATTGGAAATATTGTCATGGATTTGTCTTCGCGGCACAAACCCATACTGTGATGAGGATGAAGTCCCGCATCCAGTATCCTGTGAAGCCTATGCACAATCATTTTGGTAATGAGTTTGTAAACTACAGGCATCAAAGTAATAGACCTCCAATCTGACATATGGTCACACAGATGTTTTTTGGGCACAAGTTTGACTATGCCATGCTTCCAAGAGTGCGGCAACTGATTTTCTTGCCAAGCAACATTGATCATTTGCAAGAGGACTTCTTTCAAATCATCCCAAAAAGAAATATAAAATTCCACCGTAAGGCCATCCCACCCAGGGGACTTATGTTTGCTGAGGTGGAACAATGCATTATCAAGTTCTGTGTCAGTAAAAGGTCTCTCCAAGGTAAGAGCATCATCCATTTCCACTATTTCAGAAACATATTGGAGAAATTCAGTCCTAGCCTCAGTCATTTGATTTGATGGGAAACTAGGAGCGGAGAATAATTTCTGGAAATAATTCTGGCATTCATCTTGGAGATCAGAGAAAGAGTGCGTCCAAGAGCCATCTAGCTTCCTTATCCTTAGGCACGAGTTTTTCTTTCGAGTAGCATGCAAGCCCTGAAAAAAGGCTTTTGATGAGCAGCCCTTATCCATGAGGGGCTTCATTCTTGCCCTAATCTGCCATTTGTGCAATTTCCTCTGATCATTAACAGTCAATTTAAACTGAGCAAGTGAAAGGGAATCCTTTTGTGAATCAGAGAGAGGCCTTGACTGAGAAAATTCAGTCAATTGTTGTGCTGTCCTTTTTGCCCATTTAACCTCATTCCTCCATTCAGTCATATGCCAGTTGCCATACTCCCTAATGACATTTTGCATACGAGAGACAAAGCTGTCCCAAGCATAATTCATGTCCTCCTGGGCATGCAAAGGCAAGGGATGAATTGCAAGTCTGATCATTTGCTGGAAATAGTGATGTCGGAAATAAGCTTGATTAACATGCAATAATCTACTGGAGAGGGGTGGCAAATCATCCAGAGGCATGCCAAGCTGCAAATTCATCCACAATGGGGCATGATCTGACAAGCCCAATGAGAAATCTATAAGGAGATGAGGGCTAAAATCTGCAAATTGTTGAGGGTAAAACAAATACCATCTGTCAAGCCTTGCCCAGTATGTGGTAAGTGCATTATGATGAAAAGTATATCGAGGCACTGACCCTTGGAGAAGCACACGCATGCACACACACACACACACACACACACACATAGACACACACTCTTCTTCTTTTTTAGTGAAACCACTATCTCATTAAGAAAGAAGAGAATATACATTCATAGCTGTCCTAGATGAGCACAGCTACTACTTAGATAAAAAACAAGGAAAAAACACTTCTAATTGTTGGAATGTTAGTCCCCCGATTTGATGAGATCTCGGAAGTTGCATATCAAAGTGCCAATCTTGGATTCTGAGTGATTTCTCAAGCATTGGGACTGGCTCAAAGAGCTGCAGTATTTCCGAAACGAGTCTCCAGATTGGCATGTGGTGCATTCCTAAATTGCATTGTCTGATTACACGTGGAAAGGTAAGAACATAACCATTTTCATCCACAACATCGCATACGTGACAAATTCCCAATGTAGAAAAAGTGTAGGCTTTTCTTGGTTGAGACAAAGCAAGCGGTGGATCAAACACCCTGCTCCAATGAATACTCTGTAAAAGAAGTGAGTTTCCTTGATTTGGAGGTCTACCTGACCATTGCAAGTGACACAATATAGCTTGCCAATCTCGAATGAGAGCAGTTGAATATGGAGAGCCTGAAATATAACCATGAAAATCCCCAAACATTATTGATGATCCAATGACCATATGCGTTTGTTTACATGTTAGTGCAAAGAGTGTGAATCCAATTCTAGGATTAACAAGAGCTACCGCCATTATCTTACATCAAGGAGTCATGGTAGATACACCAACGGGTCATACATTCAAGATATGAAGCAATAGTGTCCAAAGCTACAACTTGGACGGGCGCCCGTAATGGTGTGACAGAGTATTTATGGCAATTCCCGCTTCAAGAGCGTGTGGTAGCAAGATAGGATGAAGTCCTAAGTGATGTACTTCATGGATATATTATAAGAGTAGTCATTGTAATAGCATTAGGCCTCTTATGAGCCTAAAGTACCCGGCCGACCATAGTTTAAGTGAGTGTGAACACTTATGGCCATGTATATATAAGTGAATTTCTCTCATAATACAACATACTCTCCCATTGTGCAATTGAGTCTTGCTCTTGCTCATCCTCTTGCTAATCTCTCTTCCTAATGCATGCTAGTGAGTGTGTGAGTGAAGTGAGGTGAGAGGAGGGACAAGGACCCGTAGTGCAATGCGGCGGTGTGACAACGCTCACGGGAGACACGGTGGAATTGCTTCTCAAGGAGTTGTAGAGCTTGGAGACCTCAAGGGTTACGAGCTCGGCCATTGGAAAGATCCTCACGACTGTTGCGGTTTACCGGTAAGCTCTTTTTGGATGTGTTTCAATGAGGGTTAGGGTGAGCCATAACACGAGCTTCCAACATGGGTGCCCGTGGCTTGTTTGACTTGCTCTATAAATGCAGGTAGAAGAGTGGCTTTTCTTGCCAGTATATGATAATGAATGTTAAGGACATTTAGCCCACCATGCAATTTGGGCAAACAAATAAGGTCTTGCCTTAACAAACATAACCCTTTTCTATCTGCCTTGGTTTTCCACAAGCATTCCATTGCGTTAAACATGAAATTATCAATGTGTTTGCTCAACCAAGGTAAGAGCGGAAGATAGAACTGAACATATGCCATCCATTGAGTTTCATCTTTCAAAGACAATTCCCAACCAATGGGATAACCAAGATTCCTGATTATCTCTTTATGTGGGATGATCTGACCCAACCACCAAAGCTAATGCCAATCATATTCTTTGAAAGGGAGAAACTTTGATTTTTGAAAATTTACATGTAATCCTGCAGCCAAACCATAGAGGAATAGTGCTTTCATAAGAGTTTTTACATCAGCCTCTATATTCTTGGGAAAAAAGAAAGAATCGTCAGAATATGCTTGTGCCACAAATTGTGTACCACAAGCCATGAGAGACCATGTAGCTGTCCGTCTCTTGTCAATTTGTCCATGTAAAGGAGCATTGGGTGAGTCGCAATGGCATACAAAAGTGCTCTAAGCGGACAACCCTCGCAAACAGATTTCCCAAGATACCATGAGGCTGAAAGTTCTCCATCCAAAATGCATTTAGTTGATCCCTCTTGATAAAGCCAAAAGATGACATTTTTCATTTTAGGCCCAAATCCCATTCTATCCATCACATTGTCATGTGCATCATAGATGCCATGGACATTCTCAGGGCTAGATCCAGAAGAGGCACAGCCAGATAAAGAGTAGAACCAAGATGAAAGAGTACAGAGCACTTGTGGCAATGTAGAAACTGGAGACCGGCGTGGAGAACAAGCTGAAGATCAAAAGTGTGTCGGCTGTAGGACATTGGTGCTGGCTGCACAGAAAGGACTGTCGGCTGCTCATAGAGGTGGTCGGCTGAACCAGCAAACAGGGGCAGCAGCAGGCGCGTCAAGATCAAGGAGGAGGACCAAGTCGGCTGAGTTTAATAAGCATTTAATGCATTTAATACTGGCCGACCAGCAGTCGGCCAGTCTACCCTTTGTCCAAGGGACCTATAAAAAGGCCCAAGTACTCATTGTGTTAGCCATTCACTCCCACTAGGGGTTTGGATCATTAGAGGTCCCATAGGGGACAGATTTTGGTGTTAACCACCTTTTTATGAAGGCAGCCTAGGGCTGTGTGTAAGAGTACCTTTTTGTACCATAGAATATACTGAATTTCCAGTACCTCTCTCTCTCTCTCTACTCTCTCTCTATACCTGCGTTTTTGCATCAGATGGTTTTCAAGAGTGTTTAGGGCTGAAAGAAGACTCCCAGAGCTTCCGCGTGTTACATTGGTATCAGAGCATCAGGCTCAGCCAAGCTAAACACTGAATCAGTCCCATATGATGGTGTAGAAGTCCAAGGTACAGGAAAGTACACGGATTCAAAGCCCAAGGCGAGGAGCGCAGAATCGGGAAGAACTCCCAGGAGGTTTGTTGGTGGTGTTTCATAGTGCCGGAGGGGATGGCAGTTCCGTGAGCCAGATAGGTTCTCAAGTAACGGTCCCAAGGGAGGTTGATCCTCCAAGGGTGATGTGAGAGTGCCAGACTCAGTTCCAGGAAAGAAGACCAAGACGGTGTTCAGAGTCAGGGCAGGAATGGATGGTGGACTAGAGGAACCAGATGCATAGATCTTCATCAGAGACAGAGTGGTTTGGAGAACAAACCGGGTTTTCAGAGAAAAAGGGTTGCCAGGACTGGATGATGACAGAGGGACTTCGGGACAGGATTGGGATGATGACAGTCATCCAAGAGCAGGTTGGAATCCCGTCATCAAGTTTAGCAAAGGGGGATGTCATGTGCATCATAGATGCCATGGACATTCTCAGGGCTAGATCCAGAAGAGGCAGCCAGATAAAGAGTAGAACCAAGATGAAAGAGTACAGAGCACTTGTGGCAGTGTAGACTGGAGACCGGCGTGAAGAACAAGCTGAAGATCAAAAGTGTGTCGGCTGTAGGACATTGGTGCTGGCTGCACAGAAAGGACTGTCGGCTGCTCATAGAGGTGGTCGGCTAAACCAGCAAACAGGGGCAGCAGCAGCAGGCGCATCAAGATCAAGGAGGAGGACCAAGTCGGCTGAGTTTAATAAGCATTTAATGCATTTAATATTGGCCGACCAGCAGTCGGCCAGTCTACCCTTTGTCCAAGGGACCTATAAAAAGGCCCAAGTACTCATTGTGTTAGCCATTCACTCCCACTAGGGGTTTGGATCATTAGAGGTCCTATAGGGGATAGATTTTGGTGTTAACCACCTTTTTATGAAGGCAGCCTAGGGCTGTGTGTAAGAGTACCTTTTTGTACCATAGAATATACTGAATTTCCAGTACCTCTCTCTCTCTCTACTCTCTCTCTATACCCGCATTTTTGCATCAGATGGTTTTCAAGAGTGTTTAGGGCTAAAAGAAGACTCCCAGAGCTTCCGCGTGTTACACACATGAGCTATGAACACCCATTGTACTGTATCAAAAGCCTTAGCTATGTCCACTTGCATGATAAGAATATCCTGATCCATATACTTGGCATAATCAATGCCAATATACACATTTGCTATATTGTCGGTGATTTGTCTTCGAGAGACAAATTCGTACTATGCAGGATGCAAACCTACATGTAAGACACCTTTTATTCTATTAACAAGCATCTTGGTAACCAATTTATATATGACTGGCATTAAAGAGATATGACACCAATTTGATATGACTTCACAAAGCTGTTTTTTGGGCATTAAAGCATCTTGGTAACCAATTTATATATGACTGGCATTAAAGAGATATGACACCAATTTGATATGACTTCACAAAGCTGTTTTTTGGGCAGTAATTTCAGCAAAGCTTCTTTCCGTGAAGAAGGCAAGCATCCAACATTCTAGCAATGACTTACCATAAGCAAAATTGGTGATCTCAAAATATCCCAGAACATCTGGAAGAACTCCACTGTCAAACCATCCCAGCCTGGAGACTTCCATTTATCTAGGCCTTTCAAGCATCATCTAGTTCTACATCTGTGAAGGGCTCATCCATAATGTCAGCCTCTTGGCGTGTAATGATGGGCATAAACCTGACGTAAGAAACGCTCTCGTGCATCAAGAGCCTCTCTTGAAAGCGAGAGAGGGGCAACGAAAATGCGAGAAAAGTAATCATGGCAAACCTCAGCAAGCTGTGTTTTTGTGCATGTCCAGGTACCATCTGTTCTTTAACTCTTGTAATGCATTGTTTTTGCCTGAAGGCATGGAGACCTTTGAAAAAAGATTTTGACAAGCAGCCTTTATCAAGCAATGGCTTTTGCCTCGCCCTAGTTTGCCATTTACTAAGCTTACGTTCATCATCACGACGAAGAAAAATTTCAGCTTGTGTTAAACTCATCATTATTCAGCTCTCTAGAATGACTGATTTCAGTGTACTTTTGTATTGCCAATTTTGCTTGTTCGACTTGTCTTCTGTTCTCTCCCGTATACCACCTTCCATAGTCTTGTATCACAGCTTGCATTCGCCGCACAAAGCTGAACTAAGCAAAATCTATATATACACACACACACACGCACATATATATATATACACACACACTTCTTCTTTTTTTGTAACACGGTATATTACTAGTGGGAAATCTCCAAGTGGAGGGGAAAAATCCCACAATCAGAATACAAGAACCACAAGGGAAGTTACAAACGCAACTATCCAAGTACAAGACAGCTAAAGTTCAACAACAGTCAAAGAACACTTGTAGCTGATGCAAGGGAAGATCTCCAAGGTCAAAAGAATCCTAAAGAGATAAAAGAAGAGATCTCCCAAAGAAAATAAAGCAGGGAATATCTTGTGTGGCAAAGATTTGCTGATTTCTTGCATGATAGATGGACCAGAGGGCCCAAAATCTAGTCCATGCAATCAAGGAAGGAAAGTAGCATGCCATGCATATCAACCACATCATCTATGCTGTGCAATCCATGTGCATGAAGGAAATAAGATCTGTGAGGCTCTAAAGCGGCCAAAGGCTCTTGAAACACCCTGCTCCAATGAGTGTTTTCGAGGCGCAAGGAATTACCGATTGATTGCTGCCGCCCATTCCAATGTAGTTATTCTAGAATAACTTGCCAATCCTGAATCAACCCGATGACATATGGGCAACCTGGGATTCGTCCTCTAAACTTTCCAAAAACTATCTCTTTATAAGAAATAGACCAATGCGGCAATGCCCAAAAGCTGTGGTTTGCATGACTCTCACCAAGTGAGAAAGCATGATGGTCCAACGTTGTCCTTGACGTAGAAATTCCAATATAAGGGTGCTTTTTCGAGCAATAAGATGCAGATGAATATCAAGTATGTTGAGTCCACCATGCATCTTTGGAGTGCAAAACAATTCCTTTTTGAGAAGCCACACACTACACACACATATATATGTTGAGTCCACCATGCATCTTTGGAGTGCAAAACAATTCCTTTTTGAGAAGCCACACACACACACACACATATATATGTAATATATATATATATATATATATAGATACATACATACATACATGTATGTATGTATATGTAGACATGTACATACATACACGAACACACACACGCACACGCACACACGCACACACACACACACACACACACACACACACATATATATATATATATTACATACATACATACATATATATGTATGTATGTAAATAGGTATGTATGTATGTGCTTATTCAAGATTGGAAACAGACCCTCTCACACATGCATTGGTCTTGTAGGAATGCTGACACTGGAAACTCTCTGGCATTGGAAAGTACACACATTTTTGAGGAACCACTAGCATTATTGGAACCTTGAAAGGCTTATTTTCTATCCACCAAAGGTATTCGATATGTTCAGGATTATAGATGCAAATGGATAGATTCTCAGCTTTCCTCAAGCAAATCGTCAATTTGGGCATGCATGACAGACCAATACGGCAAGAGATTATGCGGATAATGTAAACTATACAACCTTTTCTACCCTTTAATACACAAAACAGGCTGATGGATTGGAAAGATGCGTGGTTATAAGCCTATTTCATTTGATTAGTTGACTGCAGCTAGAGCATATAAGCTGATTATTCCTCCCCCATGGATTGCTTATTATGCTAACCAGCTTTCGCAGATATCTATATCATTGCGATAGTGGAAAACATGCCTTAATAGAATTTGGAAAAATAAACTCCCTTTGAAACAAAGAGTCTTCTTGTGGAGATGCCTAGTTGGGGTGTTTCCTATGGGTATACTACTGGCATGTGTGTGTGTGTGTGTGTGTGTGTGTGTGTGTGTTTTAATGAAGTAGTGATTTCACAAAAAAAAAAGTGTGTGCGTACATACATATATATATAGGTGCCCACTTGCCCGGCAGCAAAGTGATAGCCACTTGGACAGGCAAGGACCCACAAAATGCTACAACATACAACGGTTTACTCTCATATCCATGACCTATTATTAACATCAAATGCCCCGACCAAAACTTTGAAAGAAAAATTATATTTGAAGGTGAATTGTTTTGGAGAATCCTACTGTATATTATCCTTGGCCTTTTCTTCCCTCTCCTGAGAAGCATCTACCATCTTCCATGCCTTGTCGATTTCTTTCTTTAGTGCAAGGATTGTCATTTGGTCTTCTTCATTTAGTTTTAGTGCATTTTGAACTTTCGCAGAATTTGCAAGGATTTCATTGTTGAGCTCGCGACATTTTTTTATGAGCCTTTTCTCACTTTCTACAATTAGAGACCAACAAGCACATTCAAAGAGATTAATATTTATGCATATCATAAATGTACATAAATGTTCAAAAATAATGTCATTTATGACTCATTAAATGTGATAAATTTACCCACTGTTTTATACATCACAACCTCCAAAAAATGAAGTCTTTGTAAAAGTATCCTTTTTCTTTTCCTAAACTAGCCTTAGGCCCAAGATCCTCCCATAGTTACCATTTTTCACCGCCTGTAGAGGCGTTTACTATCCACCCATAGGCAATGTCATTGAGGAAGCAACTTGGGGGGTTTTTGAACCTAGGACCTCATGGTCCTCGGCAAACACCTTCACCACTTGGGCTATCACCTCATTGGCTATAAAAGTTCTCCTTGGAGTCTATATTGAGAGCTTTTCGGCCGCCTTCGTGCATATCCATGTCCCCCAAAATCCTCCTCAACCAGCCTGCTTCACACAAAACAAAGCATGTTGTTGTCACGTGCATCCCACACTTGGATGCCACGTGGACATATCTCTACAGCAAGTGCAAGACCTAGAGTGATAAATTGGCCCCTTGTGAGCCCTAGTCCGCCGGGACAAGTTAACCAGGGTTCCACTCTCAGCATCCAGGGTCAAGTGTACGAGTCCTGTACATGGTCTTGGTCAGGTGTGCATGTCCCACACATGGAGCAGTGCCAATCCATACTGTGAGTCACCCTCTATAATGATGACATGGTGTTCCGGGCATTGATAGGCTTGCAGCTAGATGCAAGGGCGCCTAGGGAGCATATAGATGCATGTAGAAAAGCATGAACTGCAAGGGCACGGGTTTACCCAAGCTGTCCTACACTTGGGCCACTTTGGGGCAGCCCATGGGCCATGGCTTTGGCCCACACAAGCCCCACAGCATAGCCAGCCAGCCCTCATAGGGCATAGGCCTAGTTGGCCAGCCCTTGGAGGGCATGGGTTAGAGTCGGCCAGCCCCTAGGAGGCATAGAAGCAAGGCGGCCAAGCTTGCCCCCCGTCGGCTAGCAGCCAGCAGACACTAGGCGGCTAGCATACCAATAGGCCTAATGGCCCACATGTGAAAGGGGCCCTGTTTATCGGGATAAATTGTAGGTCGTGAAGCTATTTAAACAAGCCAACAGCCTTCTATGCAAACAGACCAGCCCTTTTTAATCATATATAAGCAAACGCTAGCAAAAGGTTTAAACATCTCATTATTCACAAAGTGCTAAAGAAATCCAAGGGCCAGGATAGCCAAAGGGAGCTGAAGCTTGACGGTCAAGAATTAGGTCATCTTCAGGCTGCAGATTTACAGCCAAGGAAGATCTCCAAGAAGTCAATCTTTTTCATCATTCAATAAAGCAAATACACTAGTCCTTTGTGGGGGACCCTTCAGAGGGTATTTGGGACCTGGGTGTACTTGTCTTTCTTCTTCTTCTTCTTCTTCTTCTTCTTCTTCTTCTTCTCTCTCTCTCTCTCTCTCTCTCTCTCTCTCTCTCTCTCTCTCTCTCCCTTCAGAGGGTATTTGGGACCCGGGCTAGAACGCTCTTCAAACACCTTGTGTGGAAGAAGAAGCGGGATTACCTGGCCAAGCTTGAGATGGAGATATACCAACTATTTTTAGGGTAGGACAGCAAGAGGGCGTGGAAGATGTTCCATGAGCGACAGCCACCCACACCTATCACAGCACCTGAGGCATGGCATGAATATGCAAGAACTTTATATGAAGTACCAGGGCAGCCCCCCACCCCTCATCCCAGACAATTGGTCGGCACATACTATTGTACCTCTATTTAAGAGTGGTGACCCCATGATACCAGGGAACTACAGGACCATCATGATTGGCCATTGCTTGGCCAAGATATTCGAATCTATTTTGGATCGAGAGCTGAGTAGATGGGCTGAGACACATGGACTCAGAGCACCTGGGCAGGCAGGTTTCAGACGAGGTTTCACGACTTTGGATCACATATTTACCCTCAGGGCTCTCATTGAGGGACGAGCACGGGGGAAGAGGATATATTGCTGCTTTGTGGACTTCCGCAAAGCCTTTGACACGGTGCCATGTGCCAAACTCATGAGGAGATTGCATGACATTGGTGTTCCCGAGGAGATGCAGGGAGGCATTTATGCATTATATGAGGCAGTGATAGGCAGAGTACAGACTCTTGGAGGCATGTCGGATACAGTGACTACCACCATTGGGGTGAAGCAAGGATGCCCACTGTCACCCACCCTCTTTGGACTTTACATTGATGAGATATCCGACTACATTGACAGGATGGGGGGGCAAGGGGCCAGTCTCGCAGGGGTTTGGATACCCATACTGCTATATGCCGATGACATTGTACTTATTGCAGACTCCCCTGAGGGTTTACAACAGCATTTGGATGCTTTGCAGTCGTTTTGTGCAGATAGGGACCTCACAGTGAACCTTGGGAAGACTAAGATTATGGTCTTCAATACCGCACAGGCTTGGGTGACTAGATCTGACCATCAGTTCACTTTTAGAGGTGAATCAGCGGAGTACACCAGATCATGTGTGTAGCTAGAAGTCACATTCAGCACACCACAGTTCTCTACGAGGCAGGCAGCAAAGGCTAGATTGGCACGTGGACATGCAGCCCTAGGGGCACTAGAGAGACAATGTGCCTACATTCAGTTTCAGGAGCCGCGCACCAAACTCTGGTGGTCACACCTACACTCTTATATGGCTCACCCATATGGGGACCTAGCCTCTACCACACAAGGAGGGAGCCGCTTGTCGACCAGGTCGGACCAAAGAGAGATTTCTATGATGGATGGCAGGTACTAGAGAACCAATAGTGACTATGACCGCACACATGATTCGGAGCAAACCATCGGTACCTCATGAGATTGTCAGAGCAAAGATAGGAGCCACACCAATGGTTACCGAAGCCCTGTTCCAGTCAGTGACATTTTGCAGAGGATAAAGGAGCTCCCTAGACAGAGATACCCACACCTAGCACTTATCTCTTCTAGCAGTTAGCAGTAGACGGCGATACACGATGTTGGTACACCCACATGTGTACCTGGCTGAGATTACATGGCATGACGATTGATGCACTCCCTCCATTTGATTACAGCCTGGACTGCCCCTTCTTGGACCTCAGTCGCTCTGAGCACAATAGGGTGATCAAGATGGACATCGTGAGGCTAGATGCAGAAAGGACATGGTCCAGCCCCCCCCTACCTCTAGGCACGAAGATGGCCCACTATCGGGACCATTTTCTACATCTCTTCCCAGATGGCTTTGTGGCACGGTCTACATACATGGACACCCATCTCTCACATGGCATTTGCAGTGCCATTGGACAGATCCGCACTTCATCACATCAGCTGAGGGTAGAGACTGGCAGATACGAGGGGATGAAGCCCGAAGACCGCATTTGTCAGCTATGTCACCAGGAAGTGGAGTCAGAGGAGCACTACATATGCCGATGTACTATGTACTATGAGATACGAGGGAGATACTGGTGTCTCTTCCGAGAGGGTTTTGGACCATTACGACATGTGATGGAGTTTGAGGATCAGAGATGTTTGGGGCTTTTCTTATTGGAGCTCAGACGCCATCGAGAGGCTCTCCTACTACGAGCCAGGTCAGTACACCGGGATCCACCCCACCAGCGAGCCATGACAGATTTTTTCACACAAGGACCACCTCGGCAGATACGACCAGGATCTCCACTACCCCCTCGGCGAGCCAGACGTCCTTCAGGAGAGGTGTCGCCCTTGACAGAGCCATAGCACTTTGTCGAGTGAGACGCCCATGCTTACCAGGACCTCGTCCACGGCCGCTTCATCACCCGCCACAGGAGACCACTGCCCCGCCACTTTAGTTTCTCTATCTTACAGCACCCCATGAGAGAGATACTAAGATGAGCAGATTACACCAGTCTTATGCTAGTTGTAGATATTATACACTTTTGTTGTACCTCAATAGGAGCATTTTCCTTTTATAGTTGTTTAGGACTTTTTGAGTCCTTTTTGTCTTACTTTTGATGAGACACCATCAGCTGTGTACTATGTTTTGGTCTCATAGGCCACTTTGGCCTTTCGCAAACGTTAATATATCTTTCTTTCTCTCACTGTTATCTCCGCTACATTGTGCAATCATCAAGAACCAAGGTTCTGAATAATCCTTATCAAAGTATAATCTTGTCTGTAAGCTTCCACATGTTACAGTTGCTTTTTGTACTTATAGCAACCGTAGGCTGTTTTTTGCTGATATACAAGATGACTCTGGATCCAAGAGAAGTGATTCTTGTTATTGATCTCCTGCTATCGTAGTCTCCTCCCAATCTGAGAACAAAATCTAGCGAAGGTCTTGTCCGAATTGTAGGTAATGCCGTACTCTAGTGTACCTAAGATGTACTTCAGAACACCCGCAACCTTGCCTTCCAATGGTTTTCCCAATACTTAATTAAAAACCTGCTCAATCCACCAATTGCGTAACTGATGTGGTCGTGTGTTGCACAAAAATATAAGACTCCCCACAAGCCTCATGTATTGCTTCATATCCACCAATGAAGAAGCGTATTTTGCAGACAACTTCGCATCAATCTCCACGGGGCACCCATTGACTTGCACTCAATCATACCAAATGCCTTCAGAATCTTCCCAGCATACTTTTGCTGAGAGATGAAGATGTACAATCCCCAAACAAAAAATGTATAGCGAACTCCTGGCTCATATATAAGCAAAGGCTAGCAAAAGGTCTAAACATCTCATTATTCACAAAGTGCTGAAGAACTCCAAGGGCCAGGACAGCCAAAGGGAGCCTGAAGCAAGGTGAACTTGACGGTCAATAATTAGGTCATCTTCAGGCTGTAGATTTACAGCCAAGGAAGATCTCCAAGAAGTCAGTCTTTTTCTAGGTAATGTCGTACTCTAGTGTACCTAAGATGTACTTCAACAACACCTGCATCCTTGCCTTCCAATGGTTTTCCCATGACTTAATTGAAAACCCACTCCCACTCACCAGGATTGACTGTTTCAATCCACTCCCACTCACCAGGATCCCAATGAAGATATCCGATAGGACATCCACCATACAACCATAAGCACCAAGATCCGGTAACAATATCACATGGAGGGTCAACATGCCACTACTTTCTTGAGTGGCTAACTACTCTCACTGGATGAAGGGTAGTGCTAGGAATAATCTCCAACGTGTCACATTTCAACAATCTCCATCCTTCCTGGATAGAATAAAAAACACGATCTCCCTCCTCATTTGATCTAGCAAGGCTAACTCCTCTAATGGCACTCCTATCCTGGAGAAATCTCCTAGCCACCTAGGATGATGTTGATTGTGAAATGTGCTAGTAATCCATTATGAGGTATAGCTGCATCAATTTGATTGATTTGTCTAAGACTCCCTCTAAGGTGCTATGGGTAGATACAAGTCTCTGATCCATCATCAACAAGCTTATAGTCCAAAAGATCATCCTCACTACGCAAGGCAGACTCAAACCAGAAACTCCAGCAGTGGAGCGAAGAAAAATGCTCATAGCCTTGGCAACAATGAGACATAACAGGGAGGCTAAGGGGCATCCCTATCGTACAGAGCGAGAGATCTGGAAGCGATCACCTCTACCACCATTTGCAAGCACACTACTGTGAGCATCCCGATACAGGCATGAGAAACCTATGATCCAATTTTGAGAAAATCCCATACTTCTAATAGTTCCTTCAAGATCCCATTCAACTCTATCATATGCCTTCTCAAAATCTAGTAGTAAGATGGCTAATGGCCCTGGGACCATTCTACGATGCACCAATAGTTAGCAACTTAGCAGAGGGGGCAGAGAATTGCTCTAGGGCCATTCTACCTTATTATTACTCTTGGAGGAGACCATGCCAATGCAAGAGCCTACTTAGGAATCAATCCGAAGGTCAATTTAGCTTCTACGGTTATGCCATGAGTAAGATAAGGAATTAGCCCTTCTCTAGAAATCATCCTTTGTCCAACAATCCGTGCCATAGAAGGAAAGTATAAATCTCTCCCCGGAGGCTCTCTCCAAGGGGTGTGTTCTATCTTCACGGCCACCCTTTTTGTCCAATGGCTGCTCAACCATGTTGAAGTCTCCTCCAACAATCGAATGATGAGCCAAGGGCAGTAGATCTGTGATGGGGCCACCCTCTCTCCCCATACATTAGGCGCATAGATATTCAAGATACCCAGCTTCAATCCCTTTTGAATAACCATAATCCATTGTACCCTAGCAGGTATGATAATTGTGAGGGCAAAAGGACGAAAGGACCAGATGTACAAAGGATCAGAGCAAAACAACACATCATGAAATGGGCGAGTGAGTGTATATATGATGGTGAGTGAAAATAGTACAAGAGGTCCTCTGAAGTGAGGAGATTCTCAGTAGAAGACCAGTGCAGATGCAGTCAATTTTATTCAAAAGAGATTTTGGCACAGACTTTGACATTCATACAGGAGGAGCCAGATCTCTCACTTCTTTTGGTTATTCTTACATGGTGGCCTTCCCACTAATCAGTGGAGGGCTATTTTTGGGGTAGACCCCGCTTGCCCCAAATGCCAAGTACATTCTGAGACAATGCAACATTGTATTTGGGGGTGTAGAGCTGCTCAAAGGATTTGGGGTCCTATAGCTCAGCTTATGTGCAGAATGAGGAGAGAGACCATTTATGTTACTTGGAGCTCTATTGCATGGCTCACTCACTCTGGTCCACAAATATTTTTTGAGGGCAGGGATTCGGACACTGCCATAATGATATGTAGAGGTATGGCCCAACGCTACATGCTACAGGATATTCCTCATACCCAGTATAGGCCACCTCTGCAAAGGATTGGTACTACTTGAGAGCTCATTGCTAGTATCACAGCTTGACAGATTTGGAAGGCCAAATCCACAGAGGCTATTGAGGGCACTCAAATATACGACACTCAGTGCATTCGTACTATATGGGGAGATACTATTCACTTTCTTATGGCCACATGGGGCTCGTATAAAGGGGACTTTCCAGATCTCTGCATGCAAAGCGCATTGTTTTCATGAGGGAGTGGGATCAAGGGATCTTTTTCTCAACGACCCCCACAAGACTCTCTTGGCACCTATGTGCCCCACAAGACTCTCTTGGCACCTATGTGCCCCACAGTTGTTGAGATCAACCTACATTTTGGGATGAGGTTTTGTTTTGTTCCTACTTCCAGCCGTGATTTTGTAAGGTTTACTCATACTTAATAGAAGTCTCCTTCCCCCCCCCCCCCCCCCCACCCCCAAAAAAAAAAAAAAAAAAAAAGAAGCTCTTGAATATCAAATGATTAGATCATCAAATCCCCTTCCCCTTAAAAGATCTCTATGCATACACACTAGACGAAAGACAATCATGCAAAATTAAGCCAAAAATATTTTACATTTTTTACTTCTTTGCATCCTTAATACCAAATTCACATCTTCATAATGGCTGCATCATGGCCTCATGACAAAAATACCATGAAGGTCCTCATCATGGTCTACCCCTAGTCATTGTTGCATTGACTAGGGGAGACCATCATGGTCTCATCATGATCTTCATCAAGGACTTCATCATGGCCTCATCTTGGCGTCATGACACAAATACCATGGCCCAATAGACTCATGGTCTTCACATTGCACAAATAGCATGGCCTCAAGGTCTTCCACATGGCCTCGTCATGATCTCAACATAATCATGGCCTCATGGTCTTCACATTCCACAAATAAAATGGCCTCAAGGTCTTCCACATGGCCTCATCATGATCTCAACATAGTCATGGCCTCATGGTCTTCACATTGCACAAATAACATGGCCTCAAGGTCTTCCACATGGCCTTGTCATGATCTCAACATAGTCATGGCCTCATGGACTTCATCATTGAATACTATGAATTTCAGATTGTATAAATATTGATGTGAAGAGGTAGCCAAGGTAGCTTGCGACGAAATTGCTTGGGCTAGTCACGGATCAGATGAATCATAACTATATAATGTGTGGCCTTTTGTAAGAACAAATTCAAACCATATCAAATTCTCGCAGGTCAGATTGATCATAATTATTTTATGGGTGTGCATTTTTGACACAAAATCCACTTCTGGGTCTAATTAATCACAAATTAGTGGTTCATTACTGGAATTTACCTGCTTATCAAAACGCTATGCTTGATTACCCCCTTGAGTACTTTTACATCTCAATAAAAATGGGTTAATTATGTGAGAGCCCAAAATCACAATTATGTGAGAGACCTCTCAAAAATCACAACCATTGAGGATCTAATCTCATTGTCAATATTAAACTCATTTAACCAATTTTTTTGGCTTGAGATGCCACTAAGACCTGCCTTAAGCACGGGCAGGCTAAGCCCGAAAAGAAAAAGGCCAAAAAGAACACCAACCATGAGACTTCTTCAGTGCTCTGTGTAGCTTCTCGTACTCTCCCCTGAAACGATCTAAGCTCCTATCTTGTTGCAATTCCTGCAGAACCTGCAAATGAAGAAAACGAATGGTGTGTTAGCACCAAGTTGGGACACTCTTAAAAAACTCGATATCAAATTGGGGTTTTCAGAATTAGGGTTTCCAGAATTAAAGTTTCCAGAATTAGGTTTTCCAGAGTTAGGGTTTTATTCACATGGGCTGGGGTACCATACCTCCTGAAACTCTCTTTCAAGAGCCTCAAAAGCCTTGAGCTCAAAACCACCCAGAGAAGCTTCATAGGCTCTCAGCTTCTCCTTCTTAAGGGCATCAATGTCGGTGTCATCCGGATCAGCCATGGCACAGAACCCCTTCTTTCAGCACAGGACTCTCACAGACTATGTATTTTGTTCTTTCTTCACGAGCATTTCTCCATAATATTGTGGAAAACGGCCTGTTCTACAAATCTGACTGAAACCATAGAATCGATTTCACGAGCCTAAAAACCTTAAATGGAAACCCTAGAAACGGTTCGGCAGAAAATTCAACATTGTAAAGGATTTATGCAAAACGAAACCTAAAATTGGATCCATAGCAGAAAAATCTGCGAGATCAAAGGCCTCGAATGCTCTGGGCAACCTCTGGCTTCATGAGTCCGTTGGTTATCGTTTTCTGACGAAAACGGGCATCGCCATGTCGCCGCAGAGAATCAGGGTTTTGCCTCTGCAGATAAGGGCAACGAAATGGGCGAGATCGAGGTGAAGGCCACGGTACGGAGGGGTACCATGGTCTTTCAAAAGTTAGGTTATTCTGTTACCTCCATGACTCCACGTCAGCTTAAAATTGATAAATAAACCTTAGCGTGGACCCTTAGGCTTATGTATGAAGAGCCATGATAAATAAACCTTAGGGTGGACCCTTAGGCTTACGTATGAAGGATGGACACTTCTAGGCATGATAAATGCCGTTGGACCTCCAACCTAGAGAGGTTCCCACATAATGTAGAATTTGAGCGAGCTCACACAATGGCTTAAACACATGACACCAACTAAAAGGGAAGATCTTACTCGATCTTCCATCGTGGGGCCCCCACATCATTTTTTTCATCAATTTTGACATATCCTTCCATTTTTTTCATGGGCACTCTGGGTAGTCCATGCCAAGTTTTGGCATTCAAATGAGAGCTGAAACTTGATTCAATCTCAAGTGGCTCTTCTATATGTGCATGTAGAATTTTTTAGATCCCTCCATGGGCCAATATTTTCTTATAGTAGTAGTGGAACTTGTGGGAACATGCAATGGTATATAGAATATACACAAGCTCCTTTATTGAGGGAGCTACAAAGTCATCACGAAAAACTATCTTTCCACATTAGAGCCTCTATAAGTCCTCAACTATCAATTTGAGCAGCACTTGGGATAACACTTTTGTGGTTCTAAATCCTTGGCTTCATGCTCAACTATATCAAATTTTGGTTTAGCCCATGGCACAACTTCTAGTTGTGCTTAACATTCCCTAACCACCCAACCATTTGTGCTTCTTCAACTAAGCATTTCTCCAATACAAGGCTTGGATTCTCTCTTAAACCTTTTGATTGAGGTTGATCAATGGAAGGGAGGCACTTTTCATTTTAGGTGCAATTTCATTTGTGGTATTGCTCCAGGAAGAAGATTGGGTCATCACCTTTGCTCGCATGCCTTGTTCTATGTCTCCTAGAACTTTTGGTAGGCTTTAATTTAATTAATAATTTTCTACAGGCCTTGCTCTCTATCTCCTAGAACTTTTGGTAGGCTTTTCTTTATTTAATTGATAATTTTTTGCATTTCCATCGACCGGTGAAGTCACGGCTTAAATTGCTTGTTTTATAGCTTCTTTTACATAACTATTTCTCCTTGCTTGCAATTAAGTGACTACATTAAAGAGAATTAAGTGAAGTCAAGGCTTAAATTGCTTGTTTTATAGCTTCTTTTACATAACTATTTCTCCTTACTTGCAACAATTAAGTGACTACATTAGAGAATCATTTGGATGATCCATTTCCTGATATGCTCAACAAATGCAAACTTATCATGGGATTGAGTTTGGGCATCAAATCAATAGTTTGTCTCAAGGTCTAATCTTTATATGGATGGTTAAGGCCACACCTAGTACACAACATTGTCAGAGGGTTGGGTTGGTATTCGGCATTGTGTCCTATGCAAGAGCCATTGTAGTGAACCTCTCTTTTGCGTGGCGCTCTACACTTTATGAAGGCCTTGACAATGAAAACATTGTAGTGGTGGCCTTCACATAGGTTATTCATGTCCTTCCACCTAGCAAGAGCCTAGTTTAATGGTATACATGGAATGAATCTAAATACCAATTCGAACCAAAGGAAGTAAATTAGTCTTGCTTTCTCCAAGAGCTTAAAACTTTTGAATTTACTGGACTTTGTGTCCTGCACCTCTTTCGCTAAAACTGTGCTCATTAGTTATTATAATATTTATCCTTCGAAAGGTGATTGTAGTGGCAAAATCAAAAGAGGCAAGGGCTACATTGGCATATTTAGGTTGCATAACAAGTGGTGTTGGTAAAGGTGGTGGTGGCTACCTTGGGGATTTATTAGTGGAAGGAGTTAATATTATCCCTAATAGTAGGAGAGAGTTACGCTTGCTATAGCCTTATAAAATTTTATGGTTTTTAAGGTCCTCATAATGCGCACAATATAGGAGATGTCTTATATATTAATAGGGAAAAAACAAAGCAATGAAATTGTTGGACATCTCTGAAGAAGACTTGGAAGATGAATAATTTAAAGAGACGCCAAGTGCTTTCCACCATGTTGAGGGTCTGCATGCAATACTGAGTTTAAATATAGGAGAGGTTTTTGCATCAAATGTGGGCATTTAGTGTCTATATGGTTTTAATGACACCTTGCACACAAAACTAGGTCTCTTCTTAGGCACTTATGTGGGTAACCCTAACTTGTCCTGCGCCAAAACTAGGTCTCTTCTTATACACTTGTATAGGTGTCCCTAAGGGTTTGTTCCTTGTCTTGCCAATGCTAGTTAAGCTGATTATGAGCAACAAAGGTGCAATATCATCAACACTCATTCCTCCGATTCAACTTTCTTCTTTCTTGGTTTGATGTGCTTTTAAGGATGAAAGCTTTTGATGAAGGGACACTAGTTGGTTAATTGCAAGGGATCGTATCCATCAAATTATAATCAAAATCAATAGCCTCCTTGTTGCTATAATGATCAAAAGACGTATACATTTTGGTGTATAGGTGTAATGTAGTAAAACTAAGACCCAAAATATGTAAATAATGGGCCATGGGCAAGGGCCATGGGCAAGGCTACCAATGCCTCTCTTTGTCCTTAAGGTTATCCTAGTTCTTCTCGGTTGTATCCTGCAAAGAGGGGGTAGAACACTAAGGTTAAGCCGCTCGAGGGTGGGTGCATGGACTGCATTGTGGTGGTGGTGGTGGCAGGGGCTTAAGCAGGACTGATCCATCATCGTTGGTTGTCTCCAAGGCTGCTTACTTACAAATGGGGCATGGTCATAAGAGATCTTCTCACCCATGGAAGTGGTTGAAATTACACTAATTTGTATTGAAGTGGGAGGTGGAACTTCATCAAGTTTAACAATCAGTTCATCAGAAGATTGTGGAGCAACAAGACCGCTTCAAGATTTGCTACAACAACTAGCAAGTGTTTGCCTCTTGTGTAAACTTCTCTATGGCTCCTCTTATTGACGATTTTCTACACATTTTGCCCATGAGGCTGCCATCATTTTGTTTACCATTATTCATGGTGTTGGAAGCCCAAGATGCACACATTGATTATTAGCATCATAATGCAAGAATTTAGCTACTTCTTGTGTCTAATTTTCATGATACAAGCATGATTGCTAATACATGATGATTAGCACTAATTCTTGCTTTTTTTTTTAAGGGGAAAAAATGGGTTGCATGATCACTTCTTAGGGTTTTTCCTTTTATCAATGGTGCGTCCTTCTATTGTTGCAAGCTTCTTTGATCAAGAAACAAGAGTGATAGAGTTTCTCGGGGGGGTCACTATATGTAAAATATCCATATCGCGTGCGTTCAAGGCCTATATTTTAAATCCCTTATTTGTGAATTTTTTAATCTATATAATATCCCCTTTTCTTTATGAATCTGTAAATTTTTTTGGAAAAATTTTAAATCATACCCTTATGTAAATATATTTCTGTAAGTTTCATAAATTAAAATTATGCTTCTGTTGAACGCACGTGATATTCACATTTTTTGTGAGTGACCCCCCCGAGTAGAGTTTCCATGCCACTTTCTTGATTTTATGGGGTTTTCATCATGGTGGCCATACATGCAAATATGGGATTTCATTTGAATCCACATCAAAATTAGTGATTCAAATGGTAATTATATCTTCATTTTGACTAGATCGATGCGTAAATGGTGGAAAGAGGAGTACATTGAGCTATTTGGATGCATTATGATGGATTTGGTTCATGCTTAATGTGGATGCCTTTCTTTATACTCTTGAGCCCATGGTGAGGGGCTTTGGAATCATTTGGGACAAGCAAAAAGGCTATTGGATATATGAGTTGTAATGATTGGCATGTTCTATAAATGCCATTGGTATGTCTCCTATGCTCTCATCCCTTTTTATGCTTTCCATTGATTCTTGCATTATTAGAAATCTAGTTATGTGGTGAGGGTACCTTGGCAATTGGTGGAGGGCAGAATGTCTTGAATTTGGTGTGCCATGAGTGCCTTGGAAAAGTGGTACATCGGAGGATTAGGTACATGGAGTGAAGACATGGCCTCAACTCTTGCCAGTGGATTTTAAAATTTGGTAAGAGGGTGAGAAGGTTTGGTCGGGAGATCAGCAAAGCAAAAGCTCTACACCGACTTACATCAAAAACCTCTACACAGATTCTCTCAATCCAATCAAGTGGAAATGGTTTCAAGGACACTTGTCAATGCACTTGGCAACAATCAATGGTTCACAATATGGTTATGCAAGGATGCATAGTTGATCTCTTTGATTGCATTGGATTAGATTTGTATTGATTGAGATCCGCCTCCAAATGCAACAAAGTTATGGGAATTTTTTCCCAAAATTGAGTCAAGATGCATTGAAAGGATGCTAATTGGATGCCACATGGTGCTATGGGTATGCTGGAATGCATTGGTGCAAGGGTATGCAAAGGGGATGCTTGCAGTTAACATTTAGGCACAATCTGTAGATTTTACAAAAGTGCAATTCAATCCATGACGTTTTGGGTAGACCCAAAAAGTGCAATTCAGTCCATGACGTTTTGGGTAGACGTTTTGGGTAGACCCAAATTGGACACCTACACTTCATTCCCCATCCTTACACCTTCCAAGCAAGCCAAACAGCATACCATTTGGAGCTATTGGTGAGCAATTATACCCGTTTTCATAGGACAGTCCTGTTTTGGCAGTTTGTAAACCAAAACTAATCTTATAGGTGTGTACTACTCCTCAAAAGGATCCTAACAAGCTAAATATTACCTAAATCAAAATTTTGACTAGGAGTTACGGCCCATTTTTGGTGGATGCCTATTTCATAAAAACCCAAAACAAGAGTATTAGGGCTCATACTGAACTTAAACTAATCATATAGGCTTGCTCCTCATCTCATTACCTTTACATAGAGCCTTAGTTTGTTCAAATTGGATAACCCTAGCTCCACTTTTTGGTAATTTTCTCAAAACAGTCCATTATGGCCGGCAAGCCAAAAGGTCGTCCCTGGGAAGCTATCATTGGTCACAAAGAAGACATGGAAGGGGAGAAGTTAATGGAGCATGGCAACATTGATGCAATGGAGGATTTGAAAGAGCAATTGATTGTGACAAGTACTCATAAAAGCGCTTCTCCATCAATGGGGCAAGCTTCAAAGAAAATTGAAGAGGAGGCAAATATGGGGGGCACTCATAAGCACACATCTCAAGGTGCACAAGCCATTTCAAATGATGCCCTCTTGCAATTACTTGTGGAAAGACTCGATTTCAAGCCACTTATGGAGAGGTTGGATATCAACCATACCTTGAATACGAGGTTTGAATTCATGACTACCAAGATTGGGGATATTGAAGACCAATTGGAGCAACACCATGAAGATACTATTGGTGGTATGCATGGGAGAAAACAACCTATGCACAAGGCTTCTCATGGTGGTCATAATGTGTTAAATTTGCAGCAATGTGATGAGCATCAAATGCTAGAATCAACATCATTAACAAAGAGATTAGATGATAATTAAGACGTGATTAGTGAGTAATTAGTTGATAGCTTAATGTAGGCATGGATAATCAAAAACCAGCAAATTCTCATTAGGCTAATGCCTCAATTTATAACTCTCACCTTTTTACAGGTTCTCTCACATTTATAGATTCTCTTTTACAGCCTCTTGCTAAGGGCTTGTTCCCGCACACACCCTATTCACTTGTATATTTCAACACCTCCCCTCAAGTGAATAATCCTAGCACACTTGGACCCTATACCAAGTTTCCTTCTTACTTGATAGTCCGCGACCAGTGCCTCAAGTCCCTAAACTCATAGTCCTTGACACACACACTCTCTCTCTCTCTCTCTCTCTCTCTCTCTCTCTCTCTCTCTCTCTCTCTCTCTCTCTCTATGTGTCCAAGGCTACTACAAGTGCGCGTGACCTTGACTAAAGTGCTCACACATACATCTACCACATGGCCTACATCATCGTTGGGTCAGAGGTGGTTTTACTCTGCTAGGGTAGGTTACATTGGGTTGTGGAGTTTCACTCTCTCTCTCTCTCTCTCTCTCAGAAAAGATGATCTGACTCCACTTCCTTAGGAGCCTCCATGAAGTTTGCCGATGCCGTTCCTTATCCACTGGGTTTGCTCCATGTGTCCTGGCTTTCCACAGTTGTGGCAAGTGAAGGTCCTTCCTCCTACTCTGCCTCTTCCTCGTCCTCGTCCTCAAGAGAATCCTCTTCGGGTGAAGAATGCTTTTTCTTCTCCTGCTGTTGAGTCCAGCCATTTCTTCTCTTTGCCTCTAGTCTCTTGCTCTAGTAGAGCTCCTTCTATCTTGTGTAGCTTCAATTCAGGTACATACAATGTTTTCATATTCACCTTTGTCCACACTCTTCAGAAGCACTACTAGTGTCTCATCATCTTCTACCTTTTTGCCAATAGCTGCCAGTTGCTTAATGCTTTTATATTTGTTCAAGTGTGTGATTAAAGGTTTCCTTTCCTTCATATCTAATTTGTAGAATTGCATTAACAGATTTACCTTTAAATTTTTTGCTTGTGTGCCAAATAATTTATTGAGTTCATCCCATGCATCTTTTGCCCACTATATCCCTGTGATGTGATGATGAATGATTTCATCATTTAAACTGAGTGCAATAAGTCCCAATGCTTTTTCATTCCTACTCTTCCACTCATTTTTCCCTCTCATCTCTGGGCATTCATCTCTTCCCTCAACTAGCCCCCACAAATTTTTCCTCATGAGCAGATACATGGTTTTTGTCTGCCATGTGTAAAACTGTTCCCCATTAAATTTGGCTATCTCTTGTGCCGTACTCATGATGATGTGAAGGGGGTCTTACCTCCTGATCTAATTTCAAGATTTAAGGACAGTGTCTACCCTTTTACAACTCAATCTGGTGTTTAGGTGATGATTACAACAGATTTATCAACATAAAATCACCAGAAATTACATTAAACCAAGGGTAACAAATCTGTACGGAATGGTTGGAGTATCAAACAATCTCCAAATTGCAATATGAAGTTATAGGGATTTGTATTAGATACCTCGTGGTTAATTTGAACCCCCAATTGCACCAAAAAATAGTGATTAGTGTTGATTAATTATCACTGATTAACAAATTAATCCTCTATTTTGTGTGCAGAAAACAGAGTATGCGGGGAGTCCAGATCTGAGGCCTTAGAGTTCAAATGAGCTCAAATACTTTCAAGGCCATCGATAGCAATTAGTCTAGTAGAGGATTAAGCCAAAAAACACAAGATTTGACCAAACATTGAATGCTTAATCTCTTTTTTACCAAAGTCACTTGCAGATTTGATGAAGAGCTTGGATCTCACTGTAGACTTGATCAAATCAAAATCTATCTACACCAACTTGTAGAGCACCCTTGAAGACCCCTAGGGCCAAGAGAAATTAGAGCCATTCTGCCTGGTGTAGACAATATCTCATTTTTTCCTCAGAAAAAAGGCGCTTGTAGATTCGCGATTTTCAGCAACTTGCATTGGCGGTTTGCTTGTTTGTCTTGATGGGCTGAAGCACAAGGCTTGTGGCTATGTGTGGCTAAAGTGGTTTGGGCTAATTTTATGTATGAAGGGAGAGAGAGCTCCTCCACCAGCTAGGGGTAATGAGGCTACTTGAAAAAGAGGTTAAAAACTTAATTATCTACTAATCCTAATTAGCTAAGTGATTAGCAAGATAATGGGCTCATAAACTTGATGGATTCTAGGCTAGGCTCTGATACCATGTTAAATTTGCAGCAATGTGATGAGCTATGGTAGATCAAATGCTAGAATCAACATCATTAACAAAGAGATTATGATAATTAAGTTGTGATTAGTGAGAGCAATTAATTGATAGCTTAATGTAGGCATGGATAATCAAAAACCAGCAAATTCTCATTAGGCCAATGCCTCAATTTATAGAGTTTACATCCAAGCATCTAATCCCACTGATTTCTCCTTGATTCACTCCACCTCTTTTGCTTGATTCTCTCCACCTCTCCCGGAATATCTCCACACCTCCTAAATCTCCTCATGCTACCCTTTATTCTCTCCCAGTAGATACTTCTCACCTTTTCACAGTTTCTCTCACATTTATAGATTCTCTTTTACAACCTGGCTTGTTCCTGCACACACCCTATTCACTTGTATATTTCAACATAAGGAAGGAAAGGAAGCTATGCAAGAGGCTTGTCATGGTGGTCACAAGGAAGGCAAGTAAACTATGTAAGAGGCTTTTACAAGGGCTACCTACTATGAGAATCCTACAAAGAATGCCTCAAGTAGATTCATGGCAGAGGCTAGAAGACCTCTCATGAAGGAAATGAAGTCTACATCCTTCCAAGCTGGTCTCTCTCAACTACATGGGAAGTAACATACATCTTGGTCTACACATTTGGAACCCTTGGAGAACATAAAAGAGTATCTTCACATCCCAAGGGAAATCAATCTTCTATGCTTGAAGAGGAGTTGTATGTTAACAGTGATGTGGTTGAGTATGATTGGGAGCATATGTCATTGAACAAAAGGCATAGGAAAGCTTGATATATGGATGGAAATGCCTAATTTCATTAAGAAAGAGTATAAAGACTCGGCTCAATTTGTCAATACTTACATGCAAATTGATGAGGATATTGATGAAGAGGATATTGATGCAATGCAAGCCAAGGAGCTATGCATTGTCAAGGCCTAGTGTTGGAAACACTTGGATGTCCTCTAGGCTAAGAATTTCATTAAGAAAGAGTATAAAGACTCGGCTCAATTCGTCAATACTTACATGCAAATTGATGAGGATATTGATGAAGAGGATATTGATGCAATGCAAGCCAAGGAGCTATGCATTGTCAAGGCCTAGTGTTGGAAACACTTGGATGTCCTCTAGGCAAGATATCTTTGATACAAGGAAGCAAAGATCTCAAGAGAGGGGACGAGTGCATTGAGGACTCCTATGCAACAAGGTGGGACAAATAAGAATCATATACCGTGAGAGGTTAAACCACTTAGGCCTTATGCACACACCTTCTTTGCTACGTGTGCAAGTGGATTTCTTCTCTTTTCATCATAGTCACATGGATTTCTTCTCTTTTCATCATAATCACATGGATTTCTCATATGTGTTTAATGTTTGTCAAATAGATGCTAGATGTGGAATTTATGTGTTGATTTCTTTGATATTTGGTCTAGATCCATTTCAATAGGTGCTGTGAAGCATCTTATCCTTTAGTCCTAAGATGAATTGTGATTGAAGGTGCTTGTAGTCGAGTCTCTTTCATCCCTCACATCTTAAATTAAGATTCCTAATACAAGGGGTGGGTGAAGAAACTAAGCTTCTCCAATTTTCTCAACTAGTCTCTCTCTAATATGGGAGGTGGGTGAAAAACGAGCTTTCCTGAGGGAGCTTATTTCCTCAACCAATCTCTCTCTAATCTCTCTCATCTCCTCTTCCCTTCCCTTCCCTTCTCCTCCTCCTCCTCCTCCTCCTCCTCCTCCCCCCTCCTCTCTGTAATCTTTCTCCCTTCTCCTCTCTCCGCTCCTCCTCCTCCTTGTGTGTGTTTTAGTTTACCATCCCATTTACATGGACACAATCTTTGGAATTAAAGGCAATTTGAATATTAGAGAAACATAAATGAATGGTTACAATTATGTTACACCAAATTTTAGCTCAAGCAAAGTAACACCTATGAGCAAAGAACCATTGAAGAGTGACTAATAATAAATGCTTGCCATTAACATACATATAGGTCACCATTTACTAAGAAAATGGGTGGAAGAGATTATACCTGCCACCATCCAACAAACAACTCAAGTTAGAATGTTAAATTGTTTAGTTGGAAAGATAGGTTTCGCCACCTCTTCCCTCATGTTATAGAGGTCACATTTTAATAGTAAAGGAAGCCTTTATTTATCAACAAAAGAAATATAAAATTCTCTCTTTCAATGAATGCATATTGCTTAGTCCAATAATGTCCTTGAGCACATATGCGTAAACAATGTTTTCATGAAATGTAAGAAGCATAATGAGTCCTATGAAAGAAGCATAGCTTCCTATGCAAGACATTAGAAAGAAGACAATTCAGATAATATAATGTGTGATTGTGTGTGTGTGTGTGTGTGTGTGTGTGTGTGTGTATGAAAATATGCATGTGAATGTGTGAATAAGTTTATATATGTGGGTACGTGTAGCAAAAAGATGACTAAATATGTATGTGTAAGTGTGTGTGTGTGTGTGTGTGTGTGTCTATGTAAGGTGTATCATACTATGTGCGTGTGAGTGTGTGAGTGTGAGTGTGAGTGTGTGTGTGTGTGTGTTTACTGTGTCATACCATGGTTGTTATGAGTGTTTGTGTGAATTATAAGTGTGAGGGTGTGTGTATGTGTCTTTTGTGTCCAGCCAATCAGTTTATATAGTTCTAAAATATGATATTACTTCCATGGTTAATGCAACCCATAAAAAACTAGAAATTATAATACCGAATTCGTGTTATTAGCTCTCCTTAACCATTGGTGATCTAGGATCAATACGCATAGAAAACCGGATTTAAAATCCGTGCTTTACATCTATGTTAAAATTTTTGAAAAAAACATAGTCGAAACAACAAGAGTTACCTGAGAAGAGGAACTCCTAGCAGCAACACAGCCGATGCTAATACTAGAGACAAGGCAAACATCCAAAAGACAATCAACGAGCTAAGTGAGTGTCTCAGCACTCACTTGGCTCCTTTGTAAAAGGTGGAGCTTGGAGGACGTATCCAAAAAGCGATATTAAGACCTTCCGTTAGCGTATTTGCAGAGCCTTGATTCTTTCATCGCGGCTACCTCCATAACATGTGTAGTGCCATTAACATGAGCCAGCTAGCATCGGCTAGCCAAAAAGAGAATGCGGCCAGAGTGGGCTTGTTGGAAATAACCATTTTGTCAGTCGCGTGTAATATCTCACATGCATGAGGTTAGGTGAGAAGACTAATGAGTAATCAAATGCTAGTTATCCCAAATTTTAGGTTTATGGTGTAAATCAATTTGCAAACATTAAGTGATGCATCTAACCAAAGATGTGCAAGAGAGGGTGTTTGTGTGTTTGTGTGTGTGTGTGTGTGTGTGTGTGTGTGTGTGTGTGTGTGTGTGTGTGTGTGTGTGAGATAGAGATAAAGGAATATTATTTAGTGAGTGCAAAAAGCATAGGTTTGTGTGTGTGTGTGTGTGTGTGTGTGTGTGTGTGTGTCCCACCCCATAACCAAGAATATGGAACACCATAAGGTGAGGGTATGGGCCCCACCAAGTGGTGGCCCTACCCTTCACCAAGAAGTGATAAAAGTTCAGTGACCCGGTACTTGATTCTAAGAAAAGAATTTGTGGAAATGAATTGTATAATGTTTCTTTGAATAATACATTTTACCGAATTCGTGTTATTAGCTCTGCTTAACCATTTGTGATCTAGGATCAATATGCACAAAAAACTGGATTTAAGAGCCATTCTTTACGTCTATGTCAAAATTTTTGAAAAAAACAATCGAAACTCCTATATCAGCGTAGTTAGGTCATAAAATGTGCATAACCTAACATTATCAGTAAAATCCAAGCACCAATATTCTTATTTGAAAAATAATTCAGAATTGATTGTGGTATAAGATCCAAGAAATATCTCAAAAATAATCCAGAATTGATTGTGGTATAAGATCCAAGAAATATCTCAAAAACCTACATCTAGATTATCCAGAGTTAAATATGTATTATGTATAGGATTCCCAAGGGTCATCATCCTATAATATAATACAAGTCATACACAGGCGCGTCAGCATACCATGAGTTTCCATGTAGCCATCAACCCATAAGTCTTCCATAAAAGAGTACCATCGCTATACGAGATAAATCAACAAGAGTTACTTGAGAAGAGGAACTTCCAGAGCTGATGCTAATACTAGAGACAAGATTAACATCCAAAAGACAATAAACAAGCTAAGTGAGTGTCTCGGCACTCACTAGCTCCTTTGTAAAAGGTGGAGCTTGGAGGACGTTCCAAAAGTGATATTAAGAACTTCTGCTAGCGTATCTCCATAGCCTTGATTCTTTCATCGTCGTCTACCTCTCCATAACATGTGTAGCGCCATGAACATGAGCCAGCTAGCGTCAGCTAGAGCCAGAAAGAGAATGCGGCCAGAGTGGGCTTATTAGAAATAACCATTTTGTCAATCGCGTAATATCTCACATGCATGAGGTCAGGTGAGAAGACTAATGAGTAATCATATGCTAGTTATCCCAAATTTTAGGTTCATGTTGTAAATAAATTTGCAAACATTAAGTGATGCATCTAGCCAAAGATGTGCAAGAGAGGGTGTTTGTGTGTTTGTGTGTGTGTGTGTTTACTTGTTTGTGTGTGTGTGGGGGGGGGGGGGGATATAGAGATAAAGGAATATTATTTAGTGAGTGTGAAAGCATAGGTTTGTGTGTGTGTGGGGGGGGGGATATAGAGATAAAGGAATATTATTTAGTGAGTGTGAAAGCATAGGTTTGTGTGTGTGTTTCCCACCCCATACCCAGGAATATGGAACACCATAAGGTGAGGGTATGGGCCCCACCAAGTGGTGGCCCTACCCTTCATGAAGAAGTGATAAAAGTTCAGTGACCCGGTACTTGATTCTAAGAAAAGAATTTGTGGAAATGAATTGTATAATGTTTCTTTGAATAATACATTTTTGAAAACCATTTTTGATAAATACAAAAATGAGTTTATGTAGCTAAAAGCTTCTCCTACCATTGATGTTGAATAAAGAATGGTCAATATTTGGGACACACAAACTTTGTATGTAAGACTTCTAGGTCTATTTCTATCTAAGTGAATAAATGAAACATTTCTAATAGGTAATTTATCCTTTTTCCATGCAATTGAGGAAACCAACGTTCCAGTAAGTGAATTTAAACATGAGAAGTGAGAAGTAAGAAATGTAGTTTCATTGACTACACCACCATGAGTAATGTGTGTAGATTTTATGAAAATAATATTGAGTTGAAATATTCAAAAAGGATTATCAATACTTCTTTTAGTGTTTGGGTTAAAAAACAGGCAAATATTTGGATTATTAATAAAGCATAAGTCATCAATATACCGAAAAGAAAGCTTAAAATATTTAAGTTCAATTTTGCCAAGTTTAGATAATCTTTTTATAAACTAAATTTCATACCTTAACAAGTATAAGTTGCACCACATCGGGAACAAGCATATTTTTGTTTGAATCGGTTAAAGAATCATGTTTAAATTTTTTTGTAAGATTAAGTATATTATTTTTATGTTAAAAATATATTATTTTTATGTTAAAAGCATGAGAAGCCTAGATCACGAGCAAACCTACAAAGTATTTGCAAAGCTTCAATTATACTATCTTGACCATGATGTGGAGTAGCTTCATAACAAGAAGTTATATCAAATGTAGCAATATCAATGATTTTGCAAGGTACATTAAGGAAAAAATCAAAATGATTATCAATAAGCCAAAAAGTGTTAGTCTTTACTTGAGAGAAGGTAAAAAAGTTTATGATGTAATAAATCAGTGTATGTAATCATTGCTTTTTTAAGTGTCGAACGATAAGCTAGAGAAAATCAAGTTAGTGAGGGAAGAAAAAATACAATTATGAGCATTAGGTAACCAACGAAATGAATTCTTATGAATTTTATACATTCCCATTAAATATGGGAAGTTAAAAGAAAGGGATACAGGAACATTTACGTGGTTCAATTTAGATTGATAATTCAATATAATATCATTTATATTAAGAGTACTATCAATAAATTCATGAGAATTTAACCTATCTAAGGCTACCAATCTAATTATTTTTTTACACAAGAATGAAGGAGTTTGGGTAGATTTATCTAAACCCCAAATAAACAAATAATGAGTAAGCCAAGTAATTTTATCCATAATGTTAGAAGTTAGAAACCATGGCTTTTTATTAGATCTATGTCTAGGAAATTTTTTATTAAAAATTTTAAAAAATAAGTTTTTAATGAAGAATTTATGGTCACTGGGTTGGACGGTATTATCTGAAGTATTTTACAAACATTTAACCATCCATTCTATAATTCATCAAAGGCTAAAAAATGATTTAACACCAGAGACAGAATATGATTGAGACCTTTACTCAAGTTATCTCTAAGAAAGGCATGATTACAAATATTGATGTCAACTGTTAAAACATGAGAACTAAATTTATCAAAATTTATACTGAAGGGAGCATATTGTTTAGAAAAGAGCATATACAATTTTCACTAATATCAAAATTTTCAAAATAGCTCAAATGTAATCTAGTAATAGTCATGTAAATCAAACTCTCTACAATGTGTATGTACATAGTAGGGTCCTCCAAAAGATCATTGCAGCCAATTTTGTGTTCTTCTCTAATGGCATTGAGATTGGCTTATAACTTGTCATCCCCATACTTGGACAACATGTTCAAAGCATAGTGCCTCTGTAATAGCCAAATCTCATTGTGTGATTTAATCACCTCTATACCTAGGAAGTGTCACAGCTCACCCGAATTCTTCATTTCAAAATTCCTTTTAGGGAGCATTTTTACCTCATGAATGTTAATGTCCTAAAAATTAAGTCATCAACATAGATGAATGCTAGAACAATGTCCCTGTCAGTCTTTTTCACATATAGTGAAAAATATGTTGTAGATATATGAATCTAATAGTGAAAAGATACTCTCCTATCTTGTTTGATCAATGTGCTCGAAGTGCATATTTCAAGTCATACAAGGCTTTATGCAGCCTACAAATACAATATGGATGTGCATGGTTCTCATATCCTTGTGGGTGGACCATCATGTTAGACCTCATCTTGTAAACCACCATGTAAAAAACTCATTCTTTATATCCATGTGCATGGTTCTCATATCCTTGTGGGTGGACCATCATGTAGACCTCATCTTGTAAATCACCATGTAAAAATGCATTCTTTATATCCATGTGATGTAAGGACCATTTCTTAGTTGCATCCATAGCAATAATTATTCTCATGATTGTCCATCTTAGCAACCACATTAAAAGTATGCTCATAGTTAATCCCATAGGTATGTGCAAATCCCTTGACTCTACCAATCTTGCCTTATACATGCTCATAGAACCCCATCTCTTCATCCATGGCATCTTTCCAATCCTTACATCTAAGTGCCTCAACATGTGGGATCTATCTCTTGTATTTCTTTGATCATATAAGCATAATGATGGGATGTATACCCATCATATCTTAGCCTGTCCCCATTAGATATTTGACCCTTGTAGACCTACGTTCACCTAGCTCATTGCCAAGTCTACATATTGTTGAGTACACCTGACTTATTGCCAAGTGTTCTCAACATTATTTTTTTGGCCCTTTGTACACTTGGTGTAGCAACAACAATTAGGATCCCAAACTCCTCTCATCAAGGCTCTATTGTGAGTTACTTTCCCCATGAATGACCTATTGAAACATCAAGAATTATGAAAGGCTAATCATAGCATTTCAATATTGCTATCACTTGCTTATATCATCATGTTTTGATAGAATTATCCTAGATTTTGCTCCTTCCATTGATACATCTGCTATAGCATGTCCCCCCTTGTGGTCCTTGATTTCTTCTCATCCTTAAGCTATACATGTCCCCCCTGTGTCGTCCTCCATGGAAACCCATGCTAGAGAGTGCACTTTCACAAGAATCAAGATAAAGATACAACTGCCTTATCTTGGTATCTAGTGTACAAATATGCACTCTTTCTTGAGGGATATTTATTACTACCTCACAGGTGCAATGTTAGATTACCGTAGCACCACTACAGGTGCTACCACATAGGAGGGGACGGCCTCACCACCCAGCCCCGCAGAGGAAGAATGAGGATTGCCCCTCATCCCCCAGGCTATATAGTGTGTGGCCTGCCGTCCACACTAGCCTGGCCGCCCATGACTCCGCATGGGCGTCCTCTCCCACTGAACCCCGGATGGCCACGTCCTCAGCGCTCCAGCTGAACCCCGGATGGCCACGTCCTCAGTGCTCCAGCTGAGGCATTGACGCTAAAGCCCCGTCTGGCCATCCGGTTTGCCGTCGGTCACATGCGTTGCAGCCTACGTGACATTACCCCCCCTTAAGAAGAGTTTTCGTCCTCGAAAACAAACTGGGAAAACCTCTTGGAAATTGCAGTATGGCGTTCCCAAGTAGCTGCCTCCTCATCCCTATCTGTCCATTTAACAAGTACCTCCTGGTACACTTTATGTCAAGTTTGTCTATCACGATACGCTAGAATCTTTTCAGGTTCATGTGGTATCTTTGGTGGCTCTATCAAGTCCACCAAAATCTCTGGAGAAACTGCGTTCTCTAACTGATTTCTTCAGTTTACTGACATGGAAGACACGATGGACTTGCTCTCCGGTAACTCAAGTTTATATGTCCCCAATCTTCTTAAGGATTTTAAAAGGACCACAATCTCTCAAAGAAAGTTTATCACACTTTTCCGTTTTTATGGGGTTTCTGACTGCGCAGGAACCTTGAGGAATACAAAGTCACCTTCTGCAAAGGTCACACCTTTCTACGTTCTTTATCCTGCATAAGTTTTAGCGCGATCCTTAGCGCCACAAATGCTCTCACGTGCGGCTCTGAGCATATCATTCATATCTTCAAGGAAATCCTTGATAGATTGAATCTTCTCCTTTTCTAGGCCTACCAACCATCGGAGATCTCGGCTGGAATCCATACATTAACATGAATGGTGTAAATCCAGCCGTGTTTGGAGCTGTTATAGGCAAACTCCAATAAGGGCAAGTACCCAAAATTAGATTGCTTCTTACTAACATAAGAACACAACATATCCTCTAGAATTTGGTTAACTCTTTCAATTTGACCATCAGACTCCGGATGATCTGTTGTACTCATACTCAGAGTAGTATCTAACTTTTTGAAGACTTTCCTCCAAAAATGACTGTTGAACTTTCTATCTCTATCTAACACTATATCTGCGGGTAGGCCATATAGCTTGTAGAGATGTTCAATAAAGAGTTTTGCCAACTTTGGTGTTTTAACAGTTTTCTTCGTGCCGATAAACTTTGCCATTTTAGTTAACCTGTCCACTACCACCCACACCGAGTCATTCCCTGGGTAAACCGGTAATGAAATCCATGGAAATGCTTTCCCATTTCCCTTGAGGAATCTCCAGTGGATGGAGTAGTCCTCCAACCTTAAGACGTTCGTGTTTATTGACCTGGCACTTACTGCATTTTAGCACATAAGTCTCGACGTCCTTAAACAAACTAGGCCAATAAAACTATCTTTTTACTAGTGCATAGGTCTTCTGAATCGCGCACTACAAGACACTGCTGCCATACATGCGTTCAATACACGCGATAAGTTACGGGCGCGTGTATGGTCGTGCATGTATATGAGTAGTATCGGGCGCGTGTATATTGGCATCTAAATTCGCGTGTATACTGGTTTCAGAAACGTGTCTATCAGCGCGTGTATATTGGCATCTAAATTCGTGTGTATACTGGTTTCAGAAACGTGTGTATCATTGCGTGTATATACACACAATTATACGCATTATTGCACGCGATTCCTTTACAAAATTAAAAACCATTTTCTTTAAACCATCTCATAGTACATTACATGCATTTACAACAATGAAATATATTCAAAAATAAATCATGAGATGATAATTAAAAGACAACATATACAATAGAAATGTCATCAATTTAGAACGATACAGTGATGGATTGGTTAGGGTTTGATCTCATCTTCAATAAGATCCATCCTTGCCAAACGGTCAACATCAATATCCATTTGATCAATTTGTAAGGCTACGATTAAATTTATTCCACTATCGATATTCTGTCCATTGATAATGGTATCGATGCCCTGATCATCCTCATCAACATCACCATCATCCTCAATGGTAGGGTCATCCTCAATGGTAGGGTCATCCTCATGATCATGAGAAATGGCACGCTCATCCTCATTATCATGATCTTATTTCTTGATCATTGATCACAACATCTTCATTGGCATGTTCGACATCATCTTCATTGCGGCTTGTTACATCCTCCATATGCTCCATATCAGTGAATGTATTATACATCACTTTGGAACGTGGTGCAATAGGGATGACGTACCACCATTTAATGTCATGCACCATTGGCAGATAGATAACCTACTCAAATACACATACTGCAGTAATTAATTAGCATATCAAAAGTCAAGGGGTACGCGAGCTTAGATATATATGTACATGAAACACATTAGTAAAAAAATGCATACCTACTCACATTGTTGTGGCAATACGAGCCTATCTTTATTTGTTTGCCAAAACTTTGTAGAGTCAATAGTTACATAGCCACTTGCATGGCGTTTTATCGTTGCATTAGGCCCTTTTTTCACCACGTTCATTTGCCATTTGACATACAAAGAAGCGACGAAAGTCAAGCCTAAATATGTCTTGGATTGTGCCACAATAATCATCCTGTGTGCTACTTATATTTTTTTGTTGATGCTTATTTACCTTTTTGTGTGGCATTAAATAATTAATGCACACTACCATGGGCATTAATTATTTAATGCCCCACACACTTAGGTGAGCCTAATGTTCACAACCTTATACAAAACCCCCTTAGTGGGTGAAGGCATGGGAAAAGCTTCGCGAACGAGGGTGAAGGCATGCGGAATGCTCATGGATGCAAGGCTGTGTGGAGAACAGGAAAAGGCAAGGGCACACAAATAGAGGCAGCGGACTGTGGAAGAAGTTGTAGCTTTTTGCAGGAGGGCATGGAGAAGGGGAAGAAGATAGAAATCGCCTCTGCACCGTCCTAGACCGGGAGAGACAAGCAAGGCGATGACAGAGAGCGAGCGTGCTTTGGGGAGCCAGCCCCCCCCCCCCAAAAAAAAGAAATTAATGGAGGGTGCCATTTTTTTCGATTACTAAATAAAAGCTTTCGGAAAAAAGGCTATGCGACAAAGTTTTTGGGACTCCATTCACTGTTTTTATTTAATTAAATGTAGAAAAACATTTTGGGTGCATATTCAGTGAATGAATGATTACATGTACATATACAAATATGTACAATTAGAAACTAGAATGAATTTATATGTTACAATGAGTTATATATTATATAATAGCTATCTATATAGATACATAAATATAGTTAAATATAATATACAATTATATTTGTGTAATATCAGTAGAACTATAAATATGCTACTCTCAAATAGCAATTTAGAGAGAGAATTACATGGAACCCTTTGATATAGGGTCCTTTGTACATTTTCTTTTATTTAGATACTCTTCTTTTTTGCAAAATTAAAATAAAAAATTTGGATGGCTATATTTCTACTCGTACTAGGAAGGAGATCGTTTACAAATGACATTTGGCAACTTGTTTTGTCAAGCACAAATGTTGAAATTTTTAAAAAGTGGATGTTCGTGTAAGTAGAGTCTAGAGTGAGGTTGTGTTCATCTCTCTCTATATATATATTATATAAAGGAAGAGTTTCCACGTGGCAAGAATTTGGAGGTTCGGGAAGGGAAGAGTTTCACAAAGCTTCCACGTGGCAAGAGTTTGGAGGTTCGGGAAGGAAAGAGTTTCACAAAGTTGCCACGTGACAAGAATTTGGAGATTCGGGAAGGGGAGGAGGAGGTTTTAGGAGGTTAGAGTAGAATTTGAATTTGGAGGTCGCAAAAGACGGGAAAGCACAGGTCTACCGGCACTAGTAGTACTAAAAAGAGCGTTGGGTAGGCGTGTCAAACTTTTGGACTTCTAAGGTTGTGAAAAGTGAGGCTTTTGTAGGACCAGTGATTTTCAACAAGCGTGAGGTTTTGAGAAGGGACACGTCACCGAAGGTTAGCTGTGGAGGGGAAGGCTCGAAACCCCAAAAAAATAATAATAAGGCAATGCACTTTTATTATTAAGGTAGCAAAGCTTCCAGATGCCTTTCTTCTCTGCAAGCTGAAGAAGGGGAAGCTTGGTGCAACCATAGCCAGAGCCTTATAGACTCTCAGACCCAAAACAAACAGTAAATTTCAATTACACCCCACTTCTTCTAATCTAATCAGTTTCCATTAAGCTGCTGTCTTCACCTTGGCTATGGCGTCCCTGACTGTGGCTCCCGGCTCGGAGCTTCTTCTCTGCCACAGCCATGGAAATTCCCTCAGGCACACTGAGTCTGTGTGCGGAGAGGGCCTTCACCAGCTTAAATTCAGAGTACTGGCCACACCCAGAAGGACTTCCCTGCGAGCCCAGCCCCGAATGGGCAACATTAATGAAGGCAAGGGCATCTTCGCCCCCATTGTGGTGGTGGCGCGCAATGTCATCGGAAAGCAGCGCTTCAACCAGCTCCGAGGCAAAGCCATCGCGTTGCATTCTCAGGTGGGAATCCCTAATCTGCACATGTAGCAAGGGATTAACCAGCATACTTAACCTCTTAATCATTCACTAATTATCATGTTTTGGGTTGATTAGGTCATCACCGAGTTCTGCAAGTCGATTGGGGCAGATGCCAAACAAAGGCAAGGCTTGATTAGGCTTGCCAAGAAGAATGGGGAGAAGCTAGGGTTCTTGGCATGAAGCATTTTGGTTGGATTTGGCTTTGTGCATGATCAGCACCTTGTTTACTCCGGTGAGAGCTTCTTCTATTTCACATTTTGAAACCATATAAACCTTTAGAAAAGAGGTGCCTTTGATCTCTTTTGTGACAGTTTTTGCCTCCTGGTAGACACCTTGGAGTCCAGCCCTTCTTGTTTGACACACTAAGACAACATCCCCCTCTCAATGCTCTTCTCCAACCACTTCTGTAGCATGAATTCAATACACATCAAACATTTTGAATGTTTAGAGGGCCTTCCTTTATTATATAAAATGGAGATCTTCATATATGTTTTAATTAGCATTTATTGCTTGTTGAAGTATAGTTGTGGTTCACCATAAGAAGTCAATTATGAAAGCAAGGCAAGGGTGGAGATTTATTCCCCAATTTTTGCTTTTGAAAATGTCAAATTTGGTGTAAATATGTTTTGATTGGTGTGTGTAAGTTTAGAGTAAAAATTCTACCTAGTGGTAAGACACCCTTTTGCGAATGGGTATTTACAAGTTGTTTCTATTGTGGTTTTAAATAGCTCTTCTTATTCCAGAGATAAAAACTTATCTTTTTATATGTCCCAAAGTTGAATATAGTGTCCCATGTATATATGTAGAATAAAATATTATATATGTGCCATGTAGCCTACCTGAGTAACGGCTTCAAACCACTTTAAAATCTATGAAGATCTCCACCATTATGAAGTATTCAAGTTCCATGGGTAATGCTATGAAAATTGCACTTTCTTTTCTAATGGTGCATGTCCATCTAGTGCCAAGGTGAACGTAATTGAACTCTCCCTCCTCTCTCTCTCTCTCTCTCTCTCTCTCTCTCATAAGCCTTTTCATCAAAATACAGAAGGGTATACACTATGAGCAAAAAATATCTAGAGCTTGAGATAATGTTCATCTATTGAGATATTGGATGCCTATCTAAGAAAGGGATATGGTTTTTGGTAGGATTGTGAAGTTAATTTTATGTTGTGTGTGTGTGTGTTTGAGTGATGTGTTTGAATCATCCATACATGTTATTATGGTAGTTTCTCGAAGCAACATACATTACAAGCATCTCTACTACATCACGTTGGAGAACATGAGCATATAAAAGAATGGCATCATAGCCACCATTTAAATACTTGAGCAAGCCTAAAAGTAGAATAAGGCCGCCTCTTTTTGGGTTGTTACTAGCTATTGAAAAATTAGAACATTTTTGTATGAGAAGATGTTTCATTTGAGAGGTTGGGGAAACCGAAACCTAATGCATTTAATAAAACTAACAAGAGAGAGAGAGAGAGAGAGAGAGAGAGAGAGAGAGAGAGAGAGAGTCTTGTAAAGGACCTCAAGTATGAGACCTTAGTAAAATAGTATTTGTGTACTCAAACGATACACAATGGCATGTAGCAATCTTCAACAAAGACTGGACCGGAGAGAAGAAAAGTGGAAGCTATATGGGAAATCCCTATGGATAGCGGACATAAAACACCATGGGTAAGGTTATTGGTGAAACAAATATCCATGCTATTGAGCAATGCATGTAAGCACATATTCAGGCCTAGAGGAACATGGTGTGCACGTGCCTAAGGGGGGAGAGAGAGAGAGAGAGAGAGAGAGAGCTTTTAAAACTATAGTAAATTCATTAAAGCTCAAAAACCAGGAGGTGAAGTCAAGTAAGTCAATATGCCCCCTCATGATTTTTTCTCCTCTCATTAAGTAATAGGAAAATGAACTTTAGTTTATCACCCTTTATTTTTAATTCTACACTTGTATGTATAACTAGGAAAAAAAAACTCGTTTTTTGCTTACATGTGTGCCTTGCATGCATGCTTTTATCTAGAGCCTTCTTTCTTAAAGATCTCTCTCATACTCGCGTATGTAGAGGAGTATGTAAGAGGAGCGCAAGACATAGAAAGCTATGGTGATTGTCCAAGTCAAGTGCTTGCCTTACCCTTGTCGAGTTGTGAGTCTTTAGGGCTTACCTTTAAGCCATAATGCAACTCCCCAATGTGGGTGCACTAGATCTTCCATTGCATCATGCTCCTTTGTTAAAGAAGGGAAGGAAGAACTTCCCTTGCTTAGATGGGGGCAAGAAGGAGATAGCCTACTTGCATAGATTTAAAGAGCTTCCCTTACCTAGATGGAAGCAAGGGAAGGAAGAGCTTCCCTTGCCTGGATAGAAGCAAGGGAAGGAATAGGAAAAGCTTCCCTTCACTTACATAGATTCGAAGAGCTTCCCTTGCCTAGATGGAGGCAAGAAGGAAATTGCCTTCACGTTGGTTCTCTCTCACAAAAGGTGGATAGGGGAGAAGCTAATAGAAGAGGGAAAGCTACAATCAAATCTATCTAGCATGCATCCATTAAGCAAGCAAGATTCAAAAGCATACACGCAAGCAAGAGTAAAGGAGAGAAGATCTCACAAGTATTCTATTACAAGGGAATGGATGTGTATTGCTTAGTGCCAAAATTGACTTAAAAATAAGTGATTAGTGTTCACACTAGGTTGGCCAAAACTTATAAATGGTTTGGTCACCATTTACTAGTCCTAAGCAAGTATACACAAAGTCCTTGGACTCATCCCCACTAGGTTAGAGGAGCCATTTAAGTGACAACCCCAAAGGAAGATCTCACCTACCACTAACTTGAGTTTACATGGAAAAATGTGAAAGGGAAAGATTTAATTTGAAACAAGTTTCAACACAGGTGTCTTTTGTGCATGAGCTCTATGACTAGAATCAGAAAACGTTTTCCACATGGGGTGTCACTATTTTGGGTCACATAGTTTTAATAGTTTAAATGTCTATTTGCGGTCACATTGTTTTTAATAGTTTTAATAGTCTAAATGTCTATTTTTACAAAAACCAGTGCTAAAACTAGTATTGCTTCATTGTGGCAAAGGCAACTGCATCGAAAAATTCTCAAAATGTTATTGTTTTGTGCCTCATCATGAAGGCTTGCATTGAAAGTTTCACACACGTGGGCCATCTCCCATTTTGAATACCTGTGATGTACCCTGATGTAACACTCTTCCCCCGATGCTTTCCAAAGCTCTAAATGATTATGAACCAAACTCAGTATGTGCTATACATATGCATTCACACCACAAATGACTTCATGTTGCATAAGAACTTCATTTGTATCATCAAAATTGAAAAGGGGTAAAGTTGAATTTTTTGGTTTTTTCTCGCCACCAGTAAACCAGTCAAAGATTATGCTCTAAATCCTTCAAATCTTGTCTAAATGCAATGATTCAACTTGCATTGGCTTCCCAACACATTTCTCCAACATATCCTAGAAGGGTTTGATCAAATTCTTCAAGGTGAATGAGAACCACCAATTTTTGTAGCTCCCTGGTTTGCCTTTTTCTGCATCTGTTAGGTACCACCTCTCACTAAAAGTGCTCTATCTCCTTCAAATCTTATCCAAATTTAAAACTTTTTGAATCAAAAGTTTAGCAACTCATAGGACTCTACTTGTACCAAAGAAATTAGGCCAATTTGATATAGACAAGGATTAATGCCTTGATTAATAATGCTCTGTTTCTGGACAGACTTTCTGCAAACCTGTAAACCTCTACTAATTGAGTTCAATGAGCTCCAAATACATCAAATGAGCTGCCCCAAATGTTATCTTGCTCTCAATCACACTTTTGCTAAGTACTCCAAGCTTTAAAGCATCCAATTTGGTGTCCAAATGAGGGAATTAGACCATAATCATTGCAAAATGTCCAAGAAGCTGCTCCAGAATGCGCCGCCTGCTCCTGGGGCTCTAGGAGAGAGGGGTAATCACCAATGAGTTGATAGGTCTCTTAGCAATGACCTAATCTATCATGGGTATGAAGGGTTTGACTCAATTTTTGCTTTAATCTTCCGCATTCAATCCTCCACCGGGCATATGTTCTCTGTTTTTGTAGAGTCCAAAAAACCAAATTTTTTTTCTTCACAAATTGCCTGTAATGCATCAATTTTCCATGCAATGACTTGCCCCAAAGTTGCTAATACATGTGTTCATTCACAATACATGAGAGCCTCAGTGTTTGCTTTGCATTTGATCCAATACATTTGCCAAGACACACTCCTTCATAAGCTTTCCATTAAAGCTTCAAAAACAGAAATTTTCTGCTTGCTTTTGCACCTTTAATCTTCTCTTACACTTGCTCTTGATACCTGCAATCCGCAGAGGGGGTCTTGCTACACTTACCAATGGTCCTTAGCTCTCAGATATCTGATGCCGATGTGTGCTCCACAGCTTCTCCTTTGCTCCAAGCTCCAATGGCTTCCTTCATAGCTTTTTCTTCTTCTTCCCTCTTCTCTCACTCACTTTCACAACACAACTAATAAGCCCTAGGCTCTGATACCATGATAAAAAATAGAAGCAAGAGAGAGCACACACAAGAGAAGCAAACCCTAATCCACAAGAGAAGCAAACCCTAATCCATATCCATCAATCATAAAGAAGGAGAGAAGCCATAGTCATCATCTCTCTCACACACACAAAGGAGAACACAACATAGTGTTATGTCCACACTACAAAGTAAACCTAATGTAATGTCCACACTACAAAGTAAACCTAATGTAATGTCCACACCACACATGACCAGCTGGACGCGGTCATAAACACACCACACGATATCTATCTACCATACTGTCACTCTGTCAGCACCCATGTGCTATCCTCCAGCTGTATACGAGCTTTGACATTTCAACAATGTAGGGGCTTTGAGAGGCCTGCAACAAAAAAATCTTTGATTACACCCTTTATAAGCATGTCATGTATGCTACATAGTATGTTGCTAACTATATGTGCAGCCAAGCCAGTATGCTAATTAGCATTCCCGTGTATGCTAGCTAGCATAATCATATATGCTAACTAGAATATCAAGTATGCTAAAACAAGCATACCAGGTATGCTAACTAGTAAACCTTATAATCTCTAAGCAATTCAAGTGTACCCAAAAGCTTCTATGTGCTTACTAGAGCAGAGTATATGCTAATTAGCATATCCAACATGCTTAATAGCATATCAAGTATGTTAATTAGCATATCCAGTATGCTAGTTAGCATACTGGATATGCTAACTAGCATATCCAGTATACTAGTTAGCATACAGGATATGCTAATTAGCATATCCAGTATACTAACCAGCATACTGGATATGCTAATTAGTATATCATGTATGCTAACTATCATTCCAGCTACCATATCCGGTATGCTAATAAGCATATCCAATATGCTAACTAGCATACCTAGTATGCTAACTAGTAGACCTTATAACCTCTAAGCTAATCCAATATGCTCCAAAATGCTTACTAGCATATAAAAATTGGTAATTAGCATATCCAACATGCTTAATAGCATATCAAGTATGCTAACTAGCATATTCAGTATGCTAATTAGCATAACCAGTATGCTAGTTAGCATATAGGATATGCTAATTAGCATATCCTATATGCTAATTAGCATTTCAGATAGCAATCCTATATGCTAATTAGCATTTCAGATAGCAATCCAATATGCTAACTAGCATACTGGATATGCTAATTAGCATTCAATATGCTAACTCCGGTATGCTAATAAATATGCTTACTAGCATATTGGATATGTTAATTAGCATCCACTCATCCAACTAGCATATCCAGTGTGCTAGTTAGCATACTGGTTAATTAGCATCCACTCATCCACTCATCCAACTAGCATATCCAGTGTGCTAGTTAGCATACTGGTTACGCTAATTAGCGTATCTTGTATGCTAGTTAGCGTATCCAGTATCCTAACTAGCATATCCGTTGTGTTTATTAGCATTCTGGATACGCTTTTTAGCATATCCGGTATGCTAGTTAGCATACTAGTTAACATATCCCGTATGCTAGTTAGCATACTGGATATGCTAGTAGGCCTACTTGATATGCTAATTAGCATATCCGGTATGCTTGTTAGCGTATTGGGTATGCTAACTAGCATATATGCTATGCTAGTTATAGTATACAGGGTATGCTTACTAGGATGCTAGTTAGCATACAGAGTATGCTAACGAGGATGCTAGTTAGCATGCAGGGTATGCTAACTAGCATATACGGTATATGCTAGTTAGCATCCTACTAGCATATCTAGTATGCTAACTAGTATACTGGATATGTTAACTAGCATATGCGATATGCTAACTATCATACTGTATATGCTAACTAGCATATCTAGTATGATAACTAGCATACCTGGCATGCTAATTAGCATATTCATCATGCTAACTAGCACACCTTTTATTCCCAATATGATCAAGCTTGCATACTGTATGTACTGTATGCTAGCTAGCAAGCATACATTCAAGTATGGTTTCTTACCAATCTCTAGTGTGGTTGGATGTCGTTGTGTTGCAAGGTTGCACAACCATGCGGTAGGTATGCTTTTTTTGCAGAAGGGAGCCCTACATACGGTCCCAAGGGAGCATGTAGCAGCAAAGCACAGAAGGTGATAATTATGCTCACAAGGGAGCTTGACCATTGCAAGGAATGGTTGGACCTCAAGGGGCAGACCACAACCAGTACACAGGTTTGTTCCGATGCTGTCTTGCACCTCTCTATCCTTCATAAAACTAGCAAGGGCTAGATTAGTTAGGGCAGTTTGGAGAAACGAGCCCTGCAGCTTGGACTGCATGTGCATCAGAAGTTCAAGTTGGCTTTCAGAGTTCAAGTTGGCTTTCAGAATTCTGCACCTTGAATTTTGCAATTTCCTCCTCAACCTACAAAACCAAGACAAAAAGAGTATGGTAAGTACATGAGTTACCTGAGCACATGTACCAAACATAAAGTGTAGAGATGAAACTTACGGACACTTACCAGTTTACAGGTTATATCTATGTCACTATCTATGGGGTCATCTTCACGAAGAGGAAACCCCATAGCCTCTATGGTGTCTTTGGTTGTCTCTATTCTGACTTCAAGCTCCATCTTTCGTCGGGCATCCACATCATTGCTTTGCAATAGAGCCTGCAACTCTATCTCAGCTGCTTGCAACCTCTGTCTCAGCTGCTTGCAACCTCTGTCTCAGCTGCTTGTTGCAACCTCTGTCTCATGGCCATGACAATAGGAGTGACCTTCGCATTTTTTGCATTCAAAGCCCTAGCAAGTTCCAGGCCCTCTTGCACATTGTTTAGATTCTGTTTCTCATTATGTAGCTGTGTTTTCATTTGAAGGACAGCTGCCTTCATGCACTGCCATTCCTCCAACCCACAAAATGAAGAAGCTTCCATCTCCTATCGACTATCTTGATGAGACTGAAGTGTGGCCTTGTAGATTTGGTAGTACTCTTTCTTGCCAATGCCATGTTTTCCTCGTAGATGTCAGTAGCTCATCCTCAATTTTTGAAGATGGAAGCTGAAGACTGCGTAGTCTCCACTTGTTAACATGGCCCTCATAATAGCCCTTCTCTCGAATATCCTGCAAGTACTGCACTGCAAACTCGGCCCAATTGAACCTAATGGCTGTCCCGCTTGCAATCACGGTAGGACTAAATTCTTTCACGAAACCGTTTGCAAATGTAGAGGAAATTTCCATGTTGGTTGGGGCCTTCTGGTATACATTGTCGTGCAGTTTCATCATCGACTCATACATTTCGGTGTGGATGGTGCTGCATTTGATGCGGTACTGGCTGGGATCCTTTGTTTGTTTAAACACACTGAACCATTCAGCATCAGTGACCTGCTCCCACCTTTGTTTGTTTGTTTGAACACACTGAACCATTCAGCATCAGTGACCTGCTCCCACCTAACCATTTTGGGATCTAAACCCTCCATGGAAAGGCCATAAGCAGCATTGAACTCTACCAAAGTTGTACAGAATTTTTCCTGCATGGGTATCACGACCTTCGGAGCTTTCCATCGGCCTGCACACATCAAAGGGAAATGTGCTCAACTGTAAAGGGAAAGGTGCTCAACTATATTGCATGGAAATGTACTCAACTGTATTGCATGGAGCTTCTTGTGGTACTGAAGCCAAAAGTAGAAGAGAAAACACATAGAACCCGCACGAGAGAGAGAGAGAGAGAGAGAGAGAGAGAGAGAGAGAGAGAGAGAGAGAGAGAGAGAGAGAGAGAGAGAGAGAGTACCCGATAGGGACATTGGGGAACCTTGAGATCGCTTTGCGCTTTTGCAGGGAGATGGAGAAGCAGAAGGGGCTCTGCGTTCTCTGTGTATAGGAGAACGCGAATACGCCGCCTTGCTTGCAGGCTCCATGGTGCTCTGGCCTTTGCACTTCATCACCCCACCACTCCGCTGTAATGCCCGTGCTAACTAGCTTCAAAGACTAGCTCGTAATTCAATATACCACAACTTTCATTGATTATTCTTTTTTTTTGAAGTGCTCATTTGAGCTTTTTGTATCAGCCAAAAGTTTTAAATATGATTACTAATATAGTGACTTACATGCCTAAACTTATGCTAACTAGGAATGCTTGTTCACACATGTGAACTAGCATAAAAAGCGTAGCACGTTAACATGCTTCTACCCATATACAGATGGCCTCTCCATTTAGTAGACATATTAGCAAGAATAGGCATTGCTAAGCACTACAACTAACCACATCAAACCTTTGAGTACATCTCTAGATGGGCGTAAGCTTGGCCTATGGTATGAACCCATCTCTTGGATCCTTCTCAATTTGACTAGAACCTTTCGTGGCCTCTTCTTCAATCACACCAACTCTTGATTCATATTACCTCTTCTTTCATGGCCTCTTCTTTGATCACACTAACTCTTGATTCACATTACCTCTATTCCTAGAGCTCAATAATGCCAACTCCCTCTACTCAACTCCATTACAACTATTGGGACAAAGTCAGCTATCATGCATCAACATCTAATGACCTTAACGTCCCAAGAAAAGGGATATCAAGTAACTATCAAGGAAAGCAACCAAAAGAGTCGAAGAAAGCAGTTGAGTTGGAGAAATCTTTGAGTTTAGAGGAGTATACACATAGAGCACAACTTCCACCCTTTGCCCATGCACATCACTTGCATATTTCACTATGTGTATCACATTTTTTTGCACATCTTGCACCTCACACCACACACATGGACACATGTGCCGCATAACATGTATAGACATATGCATTTGGAAAACTAACTTCATTAATGCTAACCCTCTAGGTACACCTCTGGATAGGGGACCATGGCAGGTGCAAGCCCAGCCCCCCATGGTGTAACCCATCACCTAGAAAGTCATCAACTTTGTAGGTACCTCCAAGAACTTCAATACAAGCAACCTCTGCTTCTTCGATTTCAATTTCACACACCTACACCTTGCCTTGGATGACGTATCTACCATAAAGAATCCCACTCTCTAAGAATCTCTGTTGGAAAAATAAAATAGCTAATAAAATTAAATTACAAAATGACACTTGTAATTATAGAGTTAAAAAAATTAATACACAAGATTAGGTCCAATTTTGCCTCTATATAGAAGAATGAGCTCACGCTTCCTCTTGGTATATTTTAATTCATATTACTTGAAAATAGAGCTTGTGGGACTCAAAATAGCTTTACTTTATATATGTATGTCCATCTCAAGCAAAAATAGCTTCCTTTACTTTACGTACATGTCTATCTATTCAAAATTAGAGTATACTTTTAATCAAATAAAGATTTATAACCTTTGTAACTAAATCAAATGTCCATATAATGTCTAAATAAATATAGATGTCCAACATAGAATAAGTGTGATTGGCCAACAAATCGAAATAATAATCTGCCGTCCAAAGTTGAGTATCTCAAAATCTTCTTGACCACCATAGACATAAGCTAGGTTAATCTCTCCTACAAATAATGCACCTCAATATGCTTTGTGCGAGCATGTGAGGCACCCAATAGCCTACTAATGAAATGATGCATAGATAGATGAGGCACCCAATAGCCTATTGATAAAATGATGCATAGATAGATGAGGCACGTAATAGCCTAGTGATAAAATGATGCATAGATAGATGAGGCACCCAATAGCCTACTGATAAAATGATGGATCAAAAGGTTCACTTGCATCCTGGAGATTGAGCCTAGCACTTATGTAGCAATAGGATTACAATCTAAAGGTCCAAAATGAAAGTGAGAGAGAGGTCACGAGCATATGCAGAAAGAATAACAACATTAATCAAAGGGATTAACAAAGAAATGGACAAGCATGAATGTATTATATTAATTAGTCCCATTCATAGGAGAGGCTACCTTTACACTTGTATCCGCAAAGCTTTGTGTTATGCTCCAATGGCACTAAAATAGGCTTATAGCCTGTCATACCATACTTGGACAACATGTCTAAGTCATAGTATCTCTATAATAACAAAATGCCATGAGGTGATCTCACCACCTCTATGCCCAAGAAATACTGTAGCTCACCCAAATCCTTCCTCTCAAACTTCTATTTCAAAAGCCTCTTGACATCATGTATGTTAGCATCACTATCACAAGTGATAATCAAGTCATCCACATAGATGACGAATAGCATGATCCCTCTATCTTTCTTTTTCACATAAAGTGAAAAATCTACATTGGATATTTGAAATCCAATGGTAACAAGATTAGGGTAAAAATGAAGGGTGAATTTTATCCCAATGGTGAATTTAAGGCATCATTAAACATACATGGGCTATTTTAATACTTTTTCCCAACAGAAGTTAAGTCCAAAAAATTTCATTTATGCTATCCCATGGTGATTGAATTCTCCCGCCATTCTCGACACGATATTCACCTACTCCTTTCCTTTTATGGTGCCGCTACACTTCTTTGTAGCCATTTTGAGCTCAACATGACCTGTGGTGTCACTGCTTCCGATATTTTGCCGCTGTTCTTTCATTATCGCCATCGCCAAACACATCCCTCTTTCTTCTTCTTATCTATGCTTGCCACGTGTGGCATCTTTGCCTACCTTAACTACAACAACTACAACGTCGCATTGTGGTGCCACAGTAGAGATTCTTTAATGAGCTACGACACCTGGAGTACTGTAGCTACGCCTCTAAGATTATGCTGCACCATAAAGATTAAGTAGGCGTGGCTTCTTGAAAGCAAGTGTATCTTTGTGATCCTCTATTACATTACCACTCTTGATGAGAAAAGATTAAGTAGGCGTGGCTTCTTGAAAGCAAGTGTATCTTTGTGATCCTCTATTACATTACCACTCTTGATGAGAAAAGATAAAGCTACATCACGAGGCTCAATTGGGCATATTTCTTCTTTCACAATAATCTAGTTTAGGCACAGCTTGCAGATTGAGGTGAGCAGCCATAAGCCTAGACATTTGCGCACTCCAATGATCTCCACCACGAAAGAAGGTTGGGAATTTCTTCTTTGATATGTTTTCTTCTGATTAGCTAGAAACATTTATAATGGTTACATCTTCATTACTTTTGTCATTATAGATTGCTATCTTATTTATTACACCATTTTACTTTTCCTTGCAAGTAGAAAACCATGGATAAAGAGCCTAAGGGACACTAGAGAAGGGTGTGATTGATTACTTTGGATGTGTAGATTCTAGCAACTTGTTTTGGAGCTCCTATTGCCTAGGATGAGAGAGAGAGAGAGAGAGAGAGAGAGGAGTCTAACTATTGAATAGGAAAACTAAGACATGGATGAATTTATTATGATTTATATGATCATAGCTAGAACCAAAAGATATAGAGTAGAGAACTAGACTATTGAATAGGCCAACTGAGACATGGATACCCTTACTGTCAATGATAAGATTGCAAGTAGCAACACATACAGAGGGTAGGGTCTACAGGAGATGTGAATGGCGAATCCACTACCCGGAATCCATGATAGTGAGAATACCCATAAGAGAGTGATATCCAGAGAGGAAAGGGGCAAACCAAATCTACATGTGAATGAACATATGGCCTTCAAGAATACCCATAAGAGAGTGATATCCAGAGAGGAAAGGGGCAAACCAAATCTACATGTGAATGAACATATGGCCTTCAAGATAAGGCATTTTGGGGATTTTCCAACTAGGATATGGTGTGATAAAATTGGTAGGGTATGCTAATTGGTGAGGTCTAAAAAGAGTTGTGGTGATTGTTAAGATTGACCAATAATAGGCAAGGCACATCAGATATTAACCATGCATGGAGCTAGATGAGCTTGAGTTGCATAAGTTGAGTTGAGTCTATTGGTTTCCATAGGAGTTCCATGAAGATATCATTGGCATCTATGATGAGGATTAGGTGGAGATAGGACTACATGTACATAACCATTGGGGGTGGCATACTACCTTTTGAAGACTCTGAGATATCTTGAGCACTATTGGGGGAGTAGAAGAGAATGTGATGAAAGCATAAGCTGGGCATGGTTGAGAGATAAGAGCGTGTATGTAGTGATGGAATCTTCTAGAGAACTCTATGAACAAGATTATGGATTGGGGGAAACCAAGGATGAAACCAAGGATAATATCATCTAGATAGAGGAGGATGATTGGGTGAGGCATAGGCAGTGTCATAAGGCATGTCGATATTTTTTGACTCGCTGAGATTCTAATATATCTCTTGATGAGGTTTAGGAATTGAAAGAGAAGTTAATTTTCTAGCTTGTGCAAGCTACAATGGAGAGGCTGGTGTGGGATAGCTAGGCTACTACTAGACCATGACTTAAAATTAAAGGTTCCAAGCCCATATTCCACACCTCAAAATCTATGTGGGAAAAGATTAGCCCATATTCTATACTTCAAAATGTGAGCCTAGAAAGATTAGTCCATAGGACTATAGAATAGATCCAAGATTTATGAAAAATAGCCCTAGTATCCACACTCAAAAATCAAGCCATGGTCCTTAATTTTTACCTTGAACAAGATACTCCTCGATCTTGTTTGACCATGCTTTGGTGCCTGCTTCAAGCCATACAAGGCTTTGCGTAACATGCACACAAAATCTGGGTGTGTATCACTCTCAATATGTCGTGGTTGCATCATGTATACTTCTTCTTACAAATCACCACATGAAAGATCCCTGCCCCCTCCACGCAACGGATTCGGGAGTGCTAGCACAACGGAAGTAGCACTTCTTACACAGGGCAGAATCCCTCACTCGGGGCCTCGTCCACGGATATATGGACAAGAGACTAATCCCTTGGTTCTTCAAAAACCGAACCCGAAAAAACTTTCCCCTACCGGAAAGCACGGGCGATTCCTCCAAGATATTTGTACTCTAACGTAGTCAGGGTCACTACTGACCAAACTGATCCGACCGAATCTGTGAGTCACTTGGTCAGATCAAGGAAGAAACTTGCACTTGGATCATAGAAACCAACACTGTTTTCCCCATCGAGAGGCACAGCCGTTGATTCTTTTTCCATAGAACAATTACCATCCGGGATTTACTTCATCTTTCGTACTATAACAGAATTGAGTCTCATTTTACGGATCCATCAGTCCAGCCAGTCCCATGGGTTAGCCAACTGCACAACCACTGTAGTGATGGGATCCAATTAGGAATTTGGTTAGGTTTTGTCCCGGATACCACCAGGGAAAAGAGTTCCCATGCTCCCTAGCCGGATATTCATGCAAATTTAACGCCAGTCACACCACTTACACACCCAATATGAAATTGCCTTTTTCATAGATTCAGCTATCTTTAAAACAATCATTTAATAAAACCATAGTGTCACTGATCATAATCCTCCAAAATATCTGGTTGAATCCTAATTTCAAATCATTCCTTTATCAGTGTACCTATGGCATCATTGACAACCAGAACGATCACCACCTGTCCACTTAGGGGCCTTTTCGATAGTTCCTAATTCATAGTAACCGGCAATATATTCATAGTAACCGGTAATATATTCACTTATAAAAATCAAGATGGAATCCCCGTTGAAGATCAGCAAGATCAACCAACAGATCCATATAAAAGAGCCATTGACTCATTCGTTGAGGACCAGCAAGGTCAATCAACCAGATCCATGCTCGGTTTCAGAAAACAACTCTTACTCCTTGTTTCAATATCTTCCCCAACGCACGTGTGGGTATCTTCGGTGACCCAGATCCCGAGCACCGTATGGTCAGCACCCTCTAGGATCCTTCGCAGGTGACCTAGAGTTGACCGTCTTGAGAATGAGGTCGTGGAGACCTAGTCTGATAAAGTTGCAACAGCTTTGACGGAGAGTCAATGGAGGACGTCTCACGTAGCAAGGTCGGCCGAGGTCTTGACGAGCCTCGGTTCGATTAAAATGGTGAGCTTCTAGTACGGTGGATGAGGGACCAAGGAAGCGGCCTATGAGAGAAGGTCAAGTTTGATCGATAAAAACCCTTAGGATTGTTACAACCTTTGCTAATTTCCAATATTCCATGGGAAATTATTGCTATAGACTTCATCTTTGGATTGCTAAAGTTAGGATTCGGGAATGATGGAATATGGACTATTATTGACAGGTTCAATAAGCAAGCCCACTTCATTTCAGTGAAGAAGCAATAAGCAAGCCCACTTCATTTCAGTGAAGAAGACCATTCGTGCAGATCATCATATGGCAAGATTGTTTATTCAACATATTTTCAAGCATCATGAATTGCCCAAATCCATTGTAGGGGATAGAGATCCTCAGACTACCAGTTTCTTTTGGAGAGCACTTTTTGACAACATGGAGACAAAGCTGAGTTTTTCTTCGGCTTATCATTCTCAAATAGATGGACAAAGTGAGATTGCAAACCTCACTATTTTGGATATGCTAAAGTGTTATTCTCTCTAAGAAAAGGAACAATGGGAGAATTAGTTGCCATTGGTTGAGTTTGCCTATAGCAACATTGTTCATTCTTCGACAGGCAAAGTTCCTTTTAAGATTATTTATGGCAAACCATTGTTGTTGCCTATTTTGAAGACCAAGAAAGAGATCTTCCATGTAGATGAGTTTTTTCAAGATTTGGATGTGGCCTTTGCAAAGGTTCGGAAGGCTATTGATACGTCTCAAGCCAAGCAAATGAAAGCTACGGCATAGAAGAAAGGTCACTTTTGAAGAAGGGGATTGGGTGTTATTGCGATTTGAAAAAGCAAGACTTAGAAAGTAAAAAACTATGGAGATCATGGAACCCAAGCTTGCCCCTAGATATTATGGACCTTTTCAGGTTACCAACAAGAAGATCATTGATGTATGTTATCGTTTGGACCTTCCAGACCATTGGAGGATACATAATGCCTTCCATGTTAGTTTATTGAAGCCATATACAGGACTTCCCCCAGAGGAGCTTGTATTGGACGATCCACCAGAAGTGGAAGAACAAGAAGAAGAAATATTACATCCGGAACAGGTTGTATTCCATTCCATGAGAAAAAGAGAAAGGACAATGGTTAAGAAATTCCTCTTGAAGTTTAAGAACTATTCACCTATGGATGCGAAATGGATGCCAGAAGAGTATTCAAAGACTACCCATATATTCTTCGAGATTATGAGGAAGCAGTTGGTCCAGATGTATTTGAAGTATAAGCTTGAAATATCTTATGATGATCAAGACAGATTTAAGAGGGAGGGATTGTACCCCTAGCCCTCTTCATTGTATATATTTATACTGAAATGGAATTGATCATTATCTTGTTTATGTAATCGTCTTGATTGGATATGCTCTAGTTTGGGTGGCAATGATGACTGAAAGCCCAAGGAGCAAGATTTATATATGGGAGGCAACGATGCCAGAAGACCCATTGGATGACAACGATGCCAGATACATTGGACTTCGCCAATCAGGCGATCATTACGACCGGATGACTGTATTGGATTTTGTAGTTGGGCGATCATTGTGACCAGATGGCCCAAATGATTGTATTGGATTCTATAGTCGGGTTAGGGCTGTGAATGTGACTAGATGGCCCAGATGACTATTGATGAACTCTCAGGCGATCATAGTGACTAGATGGCCTTGAGGGTAGACTGATGATGAGCGGTCCTAGTGATGATCAGATGGCTTAACACAGTTTTGATAAAACCAGACAGGATAATCCATGAACAGGAGGATCATTACTTGTGCATTGCATTACTGATGTATGTTTAAATTTTTAGAAAAAATAATTGATAGAGATGTATAAAAAGACATAAAACAAAGTAAAACATATTTAAAATAAAACACTTACTTTTCATTATAAGGTACAATTACATATTGCACCTTTTCAATGTCGCATCTAGCCTTGCAAAATTGGTGCTTGTTTCTCTTACATGAAGAGAGACCTAGCAAAAAGATAGCAAAATAGGCCTCTGGGGGTAGGGTGGACAAAAGAAGCCTACAAAAAATAAACAAGAGGATAAATTAGGTAGTTATGTTGAAAAAACAAATTAGTAGATAAATTTTCAAAAAAGATAGCTTACATACTTGAGAGACATCAAGATCACAGCATCATTTATTTCTCAATTTCTCTTTGACAGCATATACATGTCTGAAGGTGCTATATCAAGATACTCTGCACCATCAGCAAAATCCTTCACATAAACAACAAGTTGTCCAAGTACATTCCTTAAATCTTGTAGATTCTTCTCTTCAAGGTCTATGAACTCATCTCCCATTATTCTTTCTTCATTAACCCTCCTTTACTCCTCAACAACCATCTGTTCTTTGCCCTTCGAAGTATTTATTTCATCTGCAATCCTAGTATCCCTATCATGGGTAGCATCCTCAATCTTAATACCTACATCCTTAGGTTTTCTAGCTGGTGGGACATTCAAAATATTGAATGCCATGAGGTCACTCAATGGTATAGGATGCAATAACTTCTCAAATCTGTATCTTATTAGCCTGCAATAACTTCTCAAATCTGTATCTTATTAGCCTGCAAGTGTGCATGTTTTTGTCCATAAGAGTGACCCTATGCTCATGGGCAGAACAAATGTAACTTCTCAAATCTGTATCTTATTAGCCTGCAAGTGTGCATGTTTTTGTCCATAAGAGTGACCCTATGCTCATGGGCAGAACAAATGTAACTATCAATAAAAAACTCTACAATGAAATCCTCTGCAGCCTCTTGAAGGGCACATATAGCATTGCCAGCCCATCTCATCCCAAGCTTCCATTCATCATAAATCTGTCTCACAACTCTCATGAAGGTAAGCTTGGGTATGAGTAACTCAACGCGTTTCTAGGCTTTCCTTATCTCTCTCAGGGCATTCATATGGTGATTGATTCTCTTTTTCAACTTTTGCTTTGACAATGTGTTTTCACTTGTTGCTTTCTCTACCAACCCTAGAACTGATCCACCAACCAACCCTCCTTGCTATTTTCTTTGTTCTATCCATCTAAGCTAAGCCTGTCAATAAAAAATAATTAAATATGACTTCATATAAGAACATGCTTCATTTTGGATATAGATATGGTGGAACATGATATCTACATACTATACTTCAGACATGCAAAGTACAACAATTCATATGTACATGCAATTTATAAAGACCACTTTGGGAGAAAAGAGAATTTTACACGAAATTCAATTGCCTAGGAACAAGTGCGGGTTGGAGTGGGAGGCTAAAGCAACAATGGAAAGACAACGCAATATAGGATAATGTGTGTAACCGGATCATCCTAATTGTGCCATTTTTCCTAAAGTATTCCTAAGCTACTGGTTGCCATTTCATTCATATATATGCTACTGTTGCTGTAAATTCTACCCTCCCCTGGGAAAGCTTCCATTGGGAAAGACTCTTGACTAGATGGCTGGGGCCTTGCGTCAGGCAGCGATAAAGGAGTGTCTAGTGAAGGCTCTCCAGTCAGTGTGATGGCACAGCACCATATCCCTGGCCAGGTCTTGAGCTTGTGCCATAGTCGTAAACATGTGGATGGTGGGAGAGAACAAGCAGTGGTGTACGAGACATCACCTAGAATGGACAGACCGCACGATAAACGATATCGCATGCTATCGGTTTTTCATATCCATGCCGTCTTTCTTGTCACGATAAACGGTATCGCATGCTACCGGTTTTTCATATCCACGTCATCTTTCTCGTTGCGTTGATGAGCTACTAGCTGGCATGTGTCATATATGTGCTAAAGCTGGATGTGCTACTTCTATCCATGTCCTACAAACATGGCCAGAACCTTACACATGCTTACACATGTCATCGGCTGTCCTTCCCTGAACTTATCCTTCCTCCTCCTCTCCCATCATTATTCAACCTGTAAGTTAGCTGATCATGGAAGTCTCGACATTTATAACACCACCCTTTTTCTACATTTGTGTCCCTCCAACTCCTTTTACAATAATAATATTGTTGTCGCTGTTCAGTTGCACTTATTCTCCTCTCAATCAGATGCCTCCACCCCTCTAGCTCTGATTCCTCTTCTCCTCCTGTTGCTCCCTCTCCCTTGCAGCCTCTCTTACTGGCCGTCATCCTTAGCCTAAGCTAGTCCTTATCTTTTCAGGCTAAACGCTTAAACTTTTATTTAAAAAATTGAACCTGGTGTATCACAATATATTTCAAGAAAATAAAAAACAAGTATTTTTGTTGCAGATGAAAAAAATAAGAATCTACAAATGGCATAGCCAAAATATGAACAAAATCCCAACATTTTTTTTTCTAGATTCTTATAGTGGCAAAACCGTAATCACCAAATTTTTGCTGAAATAGATAAACATTTTATCCTAATTTTTTTTGCCTAAATGGAAGCCATTTATTTGTAAATTATCAAAATAGATAAACATTTTATCCTAATTTTTTTTTGGCCTAAATGGAAGCCATTTATTTGTAAATTATCAAAATTAAACACATGAAACTTCAGAATTTGATCAAAACGGTGCGTATATCAAATTTCGATGACTCTGGTCTGTGATTATTGCGTCATTATTCTAATAGGACAACTTTAGCTGGCACTACTACACAATGTCTATGTTTCAACGACGTTTTTCGATGCCTCTCATCGTGGCATTGGAATAAGTCTCTTTATATAAGTGTCTTTATTAACGTCGCTATAAACATTGAAAAAAACATCGCTATACATGTTGCAATAAAAGTCAAAAATTTAATTTTTTATTTTTTTCCTTGTTTGTATCACTACCAATATATATGTTTCTTTTTCACTTTTAGTATATTAAAATACAGTTTGTAAAATTAAATGAAACTAATAAATACATTACCATCAAATCATAACATGTGAGATTATTTTCATGTTTACAAAATCAAAGTTGATCATTATCAACCCTCTCATCTTCAAAAAGATCATTAGCTCCAAAAACATCTATTTCAAGGAAAATCTCTCCATCTTCAAATCATGTGGGAATAGACGATGCATCCATGTAGGCCTCTAAATCTTCTAGCTCTGGCTCTGGTTCCTCATTTGTTGTTGGCTCTTGGTCAAGATCATCGTCTACTGTGTCTGAAACATTTCTAGTGTCTAATTGTTCGATCTCTATACCTTCATCTAGCCCTTGCTCTTGTTGTACTTCGACATATAGTGGAGCTTGATCTTGCTATCCCACACCAATATGTGCTTCATCTCCATCGATTTTCATGTTTTCATATGTTTGTATTATGTGGTGCCACTTGGATTACAAACCACCATCTTAGATCTCTTGCATCCTTCTTGAAGATTACTTTCTCGCAATGCTCTAGTAGTATGAATGTGTCTTTTTGGTCTGTCCATATCTTTGTGGAGTCCACTTGAACTAATCCAGATTTGTCTCTTCGTACGATTGCATGTACTTGTGTTTTGACTACCTTGAACTAATCCGGATTTGTCTCTTCGTACCGTTGCATGTACTCGTGTTTTGACTACCTTGAACCACTTAACATCAAAGATAAACATATGAAACTTTCTAAAGCCAACCTTGATGATATCTTGGATGGTTCTAAAGTAATCGAGCATGTTCACATCCGTATTTGAATCACTTGCACTAGTCTTGCTTTCCTGCATAAAATTTACTTTAACACCACGATCAAATGTTGTTCTCTTCTTATCGATTTGCTTCACTCAAAAATGGCATCCATGTGACCACAGTGCTGCAAATTTTTGATACTAAAAGAAAATAACATATTGTTAGATTATGGAGACGTTATAAACAATATTTGGAAAACATGTGAGCATATCAAGGCTTAGAATGAATGAAATCACCTACACGATAGTCACAACCGTATGCAAGCTCCTCTTCCTCATCTATAAAATAACTTCATCACAAAGTTTTGCTTCTTGTAAGGTTTGTTGGAGCCATCTACTTTTGATGGAAAGTCTGGAAGTATAGCAAGCGATGAAGGGTATTGGCGAGCTTGACGAGCTTGATTCCTTTCATTCTTGGCCTCTCCATACCACTCGATCCACTTTTGCATACTCTTTGAGTTTAAGATGCAAAATTTATTGATCTTATCTCATAAGGCCACATCCATGCTTCTCTCAATCCCTTGTCCTTGTGGCTGTTCTACAACTACCCTATCATCCCTTGTGGCTGTTCTACAACTACCCTATCATCCTCTTCCATTGACCATAGTTTAGGCATTTCAGAGTCTACGGTACTAAGAAACTCTGTGATGTACATGAGGGATTCTTGCACAAGCCATCCCATTGCCATACTTCCCTCTGGGCGAGCTCTTTGACGAACAAACCCTTTTAGCATCTTCATGAACCTCTCCAAAAAGAACATCCAACATGAATGGACGACCCCTGCCATAGCCACCTCATCCACAACATGAACTAGAAGATGCATTTTTATGGTTAAGATGTTGGTTGGGAGAAAATTCTCCACTAATGTAATTGCTTCTATGGCATTTAAGTAGGCTACTTCCAAAGTGTCTTTTCTTATCTCCTTCAATGAAATCCAACGGACCACGGTGCCAATCTTGTATATTGTATCCCTTATGTTGTCGGTGAGGAAACCTTTTATGGCCATAGGCAAGACAAATTGCAAGAACTTGTGCCAATCATGTGATTTTAAGTCAGAGAGATCGTTATCCTTTGTAATCGCCCCCTTTAGGTAGTGCATACATCCAGTCGGAGTACGAAACTCCAAGATGCACTTCTTAACTTGAGCTTTATCTTCTTTTGTCAATACCCAAGGAGCTTTAGGTAGTAGCAACATCACTTCTGGTTCGGGGCCATAAGTGCGCATACGATCACTTTTTTGTAAATCCTCCCTTTGGCCCTTGTTCTATGTGACCCCATTAATAGTCTTCCAAAGCACTACGGCTATATTTTTAAAAATATGCATAGGGTCAAGCAAATGGTTAATTAGAAGACCTTCCCAATATGCATAGGGTCAAGCAAATGGTTAATTAGAAGACCTTCCCAATATGGTAGTCGGTAGAATATGGGCATCCGCTTCATTCCAGGGGGTGGAGACCCTTCGTTGTCCTCCCATGCTCTCTTCAAATTGCTTGCATTTAGTGTAGGAGGAGGTTGACCCAAATAGCCCTCACGTAGCTCATGGTCCTCTGGTAGATACTTCTTGTGTGACCCTTGTGTGACCCTCATACACCATCTTTCTCAAGCCTCTTGAATGATGTGAATCTAGTCTAGGTCCACACAAAGGGCACACGTTGTATCTAGAGATTGATAGTCTTGTATTAAAACAAATAATATTACACAACCATCCACATATATATCAATAGCTATTACACAACCATCCACATATATATCAATAGCTATTACATAATAACAAAATATCTTACCACTGCATTCTCCGTAGCCTGGCCAATCATGCATAGTCCACATTAGTAGTCCTCATAATGAGAACTCCCTTTGTCCAAACCTCTTTGACATGTCATGAACATCAATTCCTTCCCACAAACCTTGTAGCTCGTCTATTAACGGGGCTAAGTACACATCCATGTTGGCCACCTTTTACTTCCCAGGGACTATTAATGAGAGAAAAAGATGTCCCTTCTTTATTGCTAACAACGGTGGAAGATTGTAGTTCACAAGACAAACTAGCCATGTGCTCCATGTTGAACTTTTAAGACCAAACGGGTTCACACCATCCATAGCTAGCCTGAGGCAAATATTACGAGGTTCCTCATTAAAGTCTCGCCACTTCTCTTCAATGTGTCTCCATGCAGGGCAACCAGTGGTTGGGCACACGCATAACATCATCCATGGATCTAGTGGTTCGATGCCAAGACATCATAGACGCCATGGATTTACACTTGACCATGGATCTAGTGGTTCGATGCCAAGACATCATAGACGCCATGGATTTTTATGCTCAACTGGAAATATACCGTTTTTCTTTATATGGTCATTGTAAATTCTTCATCGTCTCGAGAGATTTGGTAATTGTACCAATTGCAAGGGCACAAGCATTTCTCCTCTATGTTCGGGTGTCCCCCCGCCGTGTTTGGAGTGTTCACACCATCCATGATTGTAAATTTGTGTTTTTTGGGAGAGGAGGAATGGGCCTTTATATATGAGGCCATAGTTTAGTCAGTCAAAGTTTAAATTCTAATGGGAAATGTGTCAGGGGCGGGAAATTTCAAAGATTGTATACACTTTTACAATATAATAATATTTTGTCAAAAAATAAGTCAGAGAGATCGTCGATAAAAGCGTCGGTAATATTATCGGTGATAGTCTAGACACGTATTTGGATGCATATACCGACGCTTTTACCAATGATCTCTCCGACGCTTTTACTATTGACAATATCTCCAATGCTTGTTCCGACACTGGAAAAATAATAGAGCCAAAACACGGACTCTATTTTGCTCATTTTTGGCTTCCCCTCTTCCATGCACGGTGAGTAAACCTTGCTTCCTTCCTAATTTGCATGTCCTCTCTCTCTCTCTCTCTCTCTCTCTCCTACATCCCTACACTCTCCTACTCTAGCATCTTGCTTCCTTCCTAATTTTTGCTAGATTAAATGTTTTAATCTCTTTTTTTGGGTTTTTTTGTAGGTTTTTTCAACCCCCTTCCCCTTGGTGAGCTTATCTTGCTTCCTTTCTAATTTGCATGTCCTCTCTCTCTCTCTCTCTCTCTCTCTCTCTCTCTCTCTCTCCCCTACTCTAGCATCTTGCTTCCTTCCTAACTTTTGCCAGATTAGATGTTCTCCTACATCTTCTACATCCCTACACTCTCCTACTCTAGCATCTTGCTTCCTTCCTAATTTTTGCCAGATTAGATATTCTAATCTCTTTTTTTGGGGGTTTTTTTCAGGTTTTTTCAACCCCCTTCCCCTTGGTGAGCTTTTGGTTTTCCTCTCTCTCTCTCTCTCTCTCCCCTACTCTAGCATCTTGCTTCCTTCCTAACTTTTGCCAGATTAGATGTTCTCCTACATCTTCTACATCCCTACACTCTCCTACTCTAGCATCTTGCTTCCTTCCTAATTTTGCCAGATTAGATATTCTAATCTCTTTTTTTGGGGGTTTTTTTCAGGTTTTTTCAACCCCCTTCCCCCTGGTGAGCTTTTGGTTTTCCTCTCTCTCTCTCTCTCTCTCTCTCTCTCTCTCTCTCTCTCTCTCTCTCTCTCTCTCTCTCTTACTGCATCTCTGCACTCTCCTATCTTTCCATCTTTATATCATTTTCAGCCCAATATATGGAGTCTAAATGAAGGATTTTCAAGGGTCTTCATCGACTAGAAGGGCTGTCATAACAGTCCCACTCATACACTTTGGGCTTGAAGCTTTGTGGACTTGTATACATCCGGATTTTCATTGTATATGTGCTTTGGATGTACTTGAGAACTCTTAACCACTTCCCATTGATTACATTAGAGTCTCATACTTTGAGATTGTACATGTTATTGATTTTGAGGACAAAATCTTTGGGAAGGGATGGTTTGTAATAAAGTAGGAACTTTATTCAATAGGGTTAATAATGGGACAAGTCCATGTATAAAAGAGGGGACTTGGACCATGGTTGTAACTTTTGATGATCATTTTTAGAAATGGAAATTTATGTTTCTTGGAGCTCATGGCTTCTCTCTTGGCTTGTGGAAGGCTATTTCCATTCTCTTGGTGAGAGACTAAACACACTTAGGCATCATGTTTACATGGTGATTACTCATAATTTTCATGCATTACATCCCTTCATTCCAAGATGACCTTGACTATGCCATGTGGCATACAGAGAACGAACTATACGAGACACATGTATTCGCACGTGCGAGTGTTAATGCACATGTGTATACACAGGTGAGACAACTTCACACGTGCAACTCACACATGTGATCGTAGGATGCTGACATGTGGCTTCACACATATGACCATACGTTGACATGTGGCCTTGCACATGTGGATGGGTGGTGTGGCCACATGGTGTCCGTACTATTTCCACGTGGCATCATGTGCTTATAAATAGCTTGTTAATTAGATTTATTTTTTTGCCTCTGAGTTGTCTGAGCACCCTACGCCTCCGAGTTGTCCATTGTTAGGCTCTCCCATGCCTTGTCCATTGAGCTGCCCTTGCCCTTTGCCTGGCCCCCTAGGCTGCCCTTGCACCCTGCCTACCCCCCCTCAGCCCCTTGAGCTGCCCCATTTTTGTGAGATTTCCCCATCTGTCAAACCAGGAAAGATAACGTGATATCATCGATCTTTTGACACCAGATTGCTACCTTCGCGTTGTCTTTCCAACTTATGCTTTAATTATGGTGATCCTCCTTTGAGCTCATGGCAATTCTCCTCATCTCATAAAAAATTGCTTTGTCAGAATCCCTAAGCTTGCTCACTCTATTGTAAGGGGGTGCACGACCCTCCTTCCCTTGCTTCCCCTGCTCATTGGCACAAAAACCCCAAGGCCCTTCTTCCCTTCTCTTAACCCCGATCTATAGCCTTATCTGAAGGTTTACCTCACAGGCAAGGCCAAACTTCTGCTCTCTTTATATCAACAAGGTGCAAAGCCCGGATCTCCTCTGCTCCTTGCATCGCAGGCACTTAGAGCACACATCGTTGCCTCTTCTCTCTGCCCCTGAGCTGCCCCAGCACCTTATGGTTCCCCTTATCTCCCTAATATAGCCCAGTGGAAATACAATAATGTGATTAGATCAATTGGACCAAAGTGGATTGCCCATATCGCGTTGTTTTTCCAAACCTCAAAATTTCCTGTTGTATAACCTAACTTCCTCACAATTTCTTTTTGTTGTGGATAACACAACTTCCTCCAACTTCTCCCAAGCCTCACAATTTCTTCTTGGCTGTACAACCCTTCATTTACTGATAGCTTTTAACTACAAAGAGATGGCTTCAGGTGATGAAGGTGATCTTGTGATGACAGAAGAAACACTAGGCAGAGAGACTCTTTAACTTCCTACAGCTTGCAGGTGTAGAAAGTTTATTTGATTATTATAGGGAATCTTTCAATGTTAGATTTGAAGTGAGTTCAGTGATTGATCACTTCAAGGACTATTATGAAGAGGAGATGAAAGCTTTCTGTGCTTTGACAGATGATAGTATAATTCCTATTGAGGGTGTAACGTTTAATCATCTTATGTTGTCACTCACAGACAACTTCAGAAAAGGCAAGATTACAGAAAAAGTATGACATACTTCCTGACCATGTGAAGGTCACTATGGAGCATTGCATATTACAGAGTAGGAAATGCAAGATTCTTCTCTGCATCATGTGGCGTTTCTTTTCTATCTTCATGTAAAATCAAGAGTTGAAGATGATGAAAGGAATAATCTGGAGAGTTCCAGTGTCCATCATGTAGCATTTCTAAGAGATATTCAAAATCAAGAAGAGATTGAGGATGCATGTGGATAAAGAGCAAGAACCAATAATGAGAAGGGATTTTGATGCTGCAGATTTTAAGACAAGTTTAATTCCACCACACACCCATACATGCACTTTAATGCTTTCAAGTCTGCACTCATGTGCCACTCAACTGTAAAGTTTCCTACCCCATTAACCACAAGCATCTCTCCTTTATCCTGAGCATCAATGACTTGGAATTTTTGTGTGCCGAAACAAGCATTTGAGAGTATCATGACTCTCATCTGGTATTGCAGCTGCCCCTATGTACCATAGTTCCATCTCTGACTATGCGCTATGTAATGGCTGGTCTTCCTTACCTTGGGAATAATTTAAAGCTTTGTTCATCAGCCCTATACTGATTCTTTCCATTTTTTGATGTTTGAGAATTTATGCCTCATCATGCTTGATAACAAAAATAAGATTACCCTCACAGTCCTCTATCATGTACTGATAATAGAACTTCACCATGGCTGATTGGACCCTTCTAACATCTGTAAACATGTTATTATATATGTCGTAGTTGAATATTGATTTTTTTTTGGCTTCTCTACAGTCATTAAATCGTCAATGTGTTTGTATTCACCTATGAACCCTCGAATAACAAAGTTTTGTTTATGTCATGTCATTGCTCTACGGTATGTGGTCGGGGTAAGCCGAACACATGAAGACGATGAGGCTTCATACCTTGGATGAGTAGCTTTGATATGGATCTATATCCAATTCTGCTTATTGAAACCTTGTCACATGCCTCCACCACCTCATCAGGCTTGACCAAGTCACAAAAGTCATTGCAACCTTCCTTCAAAGCCCTACACACTGCGAGAGCTTGAGCATTTCAATCATGTCATTATTTTTTATGGAAGATTTGATCATAGAAATTCTATCTAGAAGATTATCCAAGCAGAAACCTCCCACACTTTTCATGTAGCTTCAAGCAAGCCTCATCCATTTCTTCTTAGCACCCTCATGTGCGGCTAGGCATGTAACACTTTTAAACTGTCTAGATCTCCCTCTTAACCCAAAAGGAGTGATTTTTAGTTGGGTTTTTTGGAGTGCATGTTCCTCCAATTTTTGGTTAGTTTGTCTAAGCTTTGTTACCTCTTCTTGAGATGACTGAAGTAGCCTTTCCAACTCATTTACACGTTGAGTTTATGAGATCATGATATCTTTTAGTCCTTTAACAGATTTATTGCACACACCAAGCATAGTTTGGTTGAAAATAGTAGCTTCATTATTCAATCTTGAACAATATCCAAATAAACCTTCTCTACCATCCCCAATGAATCAAACAAGATCATGCAAGGTGCTAAATGATGGAGGCTTACCAGTTGATGGGTCAAGCGGGTATAAACCTCCTTGAAACCACAAATCTACATGATTCTTTCCTTCTACACGTAGCGTTTGAGCTTTAGCCTCATCATGTAGAGCTTTGTGATGAATACTTATCCAGGTGCAATATTCTTTGTCAAGTACTAAGTTGATATGGTGTCTTTTCTTTAAGTGTGGATCAACTCTTGGAGTTTCCATAGCAATAAAAATGATCCAAAGAGAAAGCAAGAGATGGTGGGAAGAGAAAAAAGACAGTAGAAAGAAAAGAGAGGAAAAAACTCGCGTGTCATGCCCTATAGAAGAGAGAAGTATGTTATGTATTCAAATATTTGAAATTAGTTTATTTTAGAAAACATATACTAAAGTAGGTAAGAGGGCCGCCAAAAGGATAAGTGAATTAAAGACTATAGATACGTGATGGATGGCATATTAAAGACACTCTCATCTCAATTTAAGTAAAAGAGACACATTTAATATAGCTATTTGTCTCTACTATTTTAGTTAAATCACCTTGATTAAGAAAGTTAATCTAATACTTTGATCAATGTTGTAAAGAAGCAATATGTTTAGATTACAACATGCTAGAAGATGATCATGCTATGAGGTGTTCCTCATCTAAACCAAGTGAAGCAATGGCAAAAGAAAGATCGATCTCAAAATTGACATTCCTAGAATTTTATGCAGCCTTGCTTAGAACCTTACAGCCAACATCTCTAAGAAAGGATGAAAACCTTCGAAACCAGACATTCTTAATGCCTCTAAAAGTGAGGAACAAAATGCCTTGTGTGTTGAGTGCAATCGCTACGATCATACAAGGCACCTGTTCTTCTATATTGCATATATTGTAAAACCTTTGACCATGATACTAAAAAGTTTCCCGCTTCATCCACAAGGACTCAAAACCTCCATCTCCCGTGCACCAAAAAAAAACAATCCAAAGGGTAGAAACTGTAGTAGTTAATCGAACACTTCAGTGTTTCTATTGTCGTGGACCTCACAAGGTGGTAGACTGCAAAGTTTGGAATACTTCCATGTGCAATCATTGACACCTTGCAACCAATGTATGAACAATGTGGCGTTGATCACATGTTCCAAGATTGCCCAAGAAAAGTTGCTTCGATGCAACTTGTTCTCATAAATACAACTCTTAACATCTTAAGTATACAAAACGAGCAATTGTCCATGGTGCCCTTGAATGTGCTTACACGACGCTGATGACACAGAAGCGATATAGCTGTATATGCCTTTATAGGGTGTCACACTTCCACACACTGATACAAACACACCCAGAACACCAGACCACCCCAGCTCCTAGATGATAAAATAGGCCACTTCTCTTCCTGGCTTCTCCTGGCAACAAATACACACACACACACTGGCATTCTACACTCAGAGGCAATAATACAAACAAGAACGACCACCTCTCTCCTTTGCAGTAGCAGCAGCAACCCAATGAAGCAGCACCATCACACTCTGTGCTCAGAGGCGGCACCTTCAACAAGAAACTCGCTCTCTGCTACGGCAGTAAGTACAACATGACACATTCTCCCTCTCTGTGCCAATCCCAAACATAGCTACACACCCATTCTCTGACATGCCAGCTGCTGCAAGGCCACAATCATCATTCCCAGCCATTTTGGCGACAAACAGCAACACCTCCCCGCTACCAGAGGCGGATCCCCTACGAAAGACTCCCTCTCTGACGTCGTTCACCAGCCGATCTTCTCTGTCTCCATGCCTGTAGTCGATGCCACCCCTTCACTCCTCTCTACTCTGCAGTCCATGCTCTCTATCTCTCTTTCTTTCGCTGCAGTCGGCACCACCACCTCCTTCTCTGCAGAGATGTGCTCTCCCTTTCTCTCTTTTTGCTGCACTCTCCTTCCTAGCCTGCAGGGTCGCCGCCACCCCTTCACGACTTCTCTGCAGAGCCAATGCCAACCTCTTCTTCCTACCAGCCGTTCCGGTGACAAAACCCTTCCTTTGTTTCCTGCAGTCCCCCAGCCTATCGACGTCCCCCTCTACAGCAAATGGCCTATCCTCAGCTTGGTCTGAATCGGCATCTTCCTTCCGTTGAATGCTCTTGTGCCATCTCCTTCACTGCCATGCACACACGTAGCCACCTTCTCGAATCTCCTTAAACTTTGGACATTTTCACCCTTCATACACATATAATATTGGCCCCCTCTACAATTAATTGCCCTCATGCCCATGCACACTTTCAAATACAACCTACAAGTGCCCACTTTATTTTTTTTGGGACACGCACACATACAGAGCGGCCGAATGACTGATACCATCTCCAGCAGACCACGCTCTGGACAAGCCTGTGCTTCTAAGATCTCATCATTTTCCTTGCGCATACACTTCCATCAAAGCCTAAAGTTTGATTGCCGCATATACAACCACACATCCAAGATACCCACGCTGAGTCAATGGGTGCTCCCATGACTTTACCACAATACGAACATCACTCATGTACACATGTACAAGTTGAGTTTGGGGTTTTCAAAAATCTTCACACAACGCTTACAAGCCAAGGCATGAGAAATAGTAAAAAGGAATGCAAAAGATAATACCTCAACATGGGTAGAAGAACATGCTTCAAAACAAAACCCAAAAGGAGCAAAACCTTCTAAAACCAAGAAAAACAAAGGACAACAAACTATCAAAACCAAGGTTGAATTAAAAGAGAAGTAAAAGGGGCGTGTAGAGGACATAAACCCAAAAGGGGACATAAACACGAAAGAGCCAAAAGCTATACATGATGCAAAAGCATCCACCTCAAAAACCACCACAAACCTCAACACCCATATGTGTGACATAGGATACAAAAACCCAAAAGAAAATTCGATCTCGTTCGCATGGGTAAACATAATGAAAAATTGGCAAACCAAAGAAAGTCAGAGAATGAAACAAGTTCTAGTACATCACTAAGTGAGGATGAAACAAGTTCTTACTCTTCGTTCAATGCACTACATAGACCAATCAAGAAACTAGAACCCACCCAACCGCCCCAAATAGATAATAATGATCACATGACATAGATAATAATGATCACATGACATATGCGAAATGCAAAAGCAAGCTTAGGAGAGCATGCTTAGCTTGGTTGAATGTCTTACAAGGTCACCGGTTGTGAATAAGCCTCATAATGCCAAACCTAAAATAGAACCAAGATACAAAGCCTAGAGGAGTACCGCTTTCCCTTTCAAGAGGAAGACATACTCTCTACAGAAGTGTTATTTGAAATAGATCGTACGAACTATACCCTTTCAAGATACAAAGCCTAGAGGAGTACCGCTTTCCCTTTCAAGACATACTCTCTACAGAAGTGTTATTTGAAATAGATTGTACGAACTATACGCTTGAGAAAGCACGTGAGGAATTTGATAATTCCCTTACAAGATTAAATCAGTCTCTCTCAAAACCTCATTTGGAGGAATGCTCTTCTCTCATGATGATAAAGCCAGCATCACATCAGCACTTGCATCTTTAAGGGCTCAACGTGAATTATACAAGGACATAACAAACTCCATAAAACATGACTGTGAAGATTCACAAGTTTCCAAATAGCCCTCATCATTAAGAATTGTTAGAGGGCCAAGTGTGCCAATGTATATATTGGGTACTCTTGAAAAAGATGAGACCCAAACAGAGGATGAAAGTGAATGGGAATATGACACAGATACAAGATCTGAAGATGAAACAATAACCGAAACACCCATGGTTCCTTTGGAATATTCTATCATGGTATGTATGTTTGGATTTCCCTATAGGCAATGATGTTAAGCGCAAACATTGATTAGACCTCGAGCTAGTCATAACATCGTGATGACAATAGACACTCATCCCCATAAGAAATAGTCTTGCAAGAAGAGGAGCCAATGGATAAAACATTGAAGTTTCATGTTACTTTAGGTACACTACTCAAACAATTGATGGGCGATATGGAATTTACATTCCATGTTACCCTAGATTCCCTTGAGTATAATGTCATCCTTGGAAAAACTTGGATAGGTGAATCATTGTATTCAATAGATGAATCCATGCAAACAATCACCTTGAACACTCCTACAAGCAATGTAAAATTGCTGTTACGAGAGGAAGAGACCTTGCAAGAGCTGGAACTTCCAAAATATCTTACTGAAAAGATCCCTAGGATTTTGGTGGGATTGGAAATTTCAAATAAAATCACCACAGCTCAAGCACAGCTTTATCCCACACGAGAACACAATCTCATGACCCACCCTCGAGCTATGGGATTTATAAGGTCAACCAACACTCACGACGACACATCCTGAAAGTATTACCTTTACATAAGACTTGAACATGCCATGTTTGGAGTACTTTGAACATACAATGTATATTGAAACTAACCCCCTTACTTGCAAGTTTTTTGTGGTTGAGTGGAAGCAAATTTGATCTTGGGGCATAAATGGACTATTGCTACCCAAGCACCACTGTGATTTGCTAGAGCGATAGAGTCATCATGATGGTCAATAACAAAAAGTTGGCGGTACCATACTGCAAGGAAGAGGATCCCCTTTAATGGATATCATGATGATGAACGCAAAAGGATACACGCCTCTTCTACAAAAACCCCTCTAGACAATGACCTACCATCTGCATCAATGACCGACTTTGATAAAGCATCTACTCCTTCAACCCCATCCTCACCTACAAAATTCGATGCAAAAACCTCACAATCAGCAGCAGCTATTCCAGAAGAAGTTCCCATAGCCAAACCATCTATCTCTAACAACAAGAAACTCAAAGGAAAGACCCCGGAACCTATGCATCTTCATTGACAAACCTCACCAAAGGAGACAACCACATGCTCAAAGACCTCATCATCGTCGATAGCCACTCCACAAGAGACTCTAACCTCATCATCATCAACAATGCCCATGAATCTTAAACTTGCAATCTCAGTGCCAACAACTAAAGTCAAGGAGGGCCCCAAACCTTCCACATTAACCCAAAAGAAAACTCCACCAAGACTACCACAATCATGATATTTTAATAGTATCAAAATGAGGGTAGAGAAGCAGCTACTTGTAGCTCAGGGCTACTATGAAGGTGCCAATCAAATTTGGGTGCCTCGACAATCAAAACCTCTTCCCCAACGTAGCATTCGGATGCCAAGGAAAAAGAAAGGTACTCCAAAACACCGTCCACACAAAAGCCTATGCGAGTTCCTCAAAGAACTCCACCAATGCAACAAGTGTGGGTACCAAAAACACTGCTATAGGCACAAGGGTACTACCAAAGAAATACCAAAGTTTGGGTTTCCAAGCGCATCACAAAGTCCCATAAGCTTGCACAAAGAAGAATGCCTCAACACCAAGCACATCGGCCCCACCAGTTTATAATGTTCATCAAAGATGGGTGCCTATGCATGTAAGATTCCTCCCCAGCCCCTCAAGATGTCCAGTTTCTTCCCCTGTAATCAATCTCCTTTTCAGAATAATAAAAAATCTTGTTTTTACTTGTTTTGGCTTAGAGAGAGAAAATATTCTAGAGAGAGGTGATTCAATTTTTAGATATCTTTGGATGAAAAAATATCCCTTATTATTAAAATAAATTCCCCTGAAACAGAAGTTTAAAAAGAAATTCCTAAGATGCATTAGAAATAAATTATAATGTGCACAAAAGACCTTAGCTTAAGGGTCCCTGTTTTCAGAAAATTTTGGATTTAGGTCCAAATAAAGGTTTGACAAGCCAATGAGATTAATCCAAATGTAGGGAGGAGATAAATTGAAGAATAAAAGAAAAACCTCCCCAAAAATGAGTAAATGCTCACATAAGATGAAGAGTGGACTAAGGACCAAAGAAAAGAATTAAAAAACTGAATTTTGACACCTCAGTAGTGTGGGGATCTCCTCCCCTCATGAAGTAGGCACCTTTTTCTCATCATTACTCCTAATTTTTAATCAATAAAATGAGATATTTTCATCTCTCCTCTCTCCTGTTTCAAATCCAGATCAAAAAAGTAAGCTGAACTGACCCAAAAATGGTTAAAAAGTGACCAAATTGATTTGGAAAATTCTAGAATCAGTTTACTTGGTTAGAGGCTCACTTTTTCCTATAAATAGAAGCCTACCCCTTTTGTAAAAGCTTAATGGTGTTTATGCACTGTTACTCTACTCTTGTCCCTGAGCCATCTACATTGAATTTTTTAATAATTCAATTGTTTTTGGCCTAATCCTCTCCAAAGTGAATTGGTGGCCACTATTGCTTCAAACAAGAGTAGAACCCTCAATCCCTCAAGCCAAAGGAGAGCTTACAAGCTCCATGTAAGTTAATTTTCTTACTTTGTTTACGAATTTTAATGAAAAATCTATGGTTTTCTTGATTTTTATGTTTTGCAAATGATTGAATTAAATTCAAATGCTATGCCTTTGATGAAAAGGCCACCCCCCTTCTCTTCTTTACTTCCAACCTTTCTTAATCCTAGAAAGATTAACTAAGTGATTAATTAAACTCTTCTTATTGTTTACTCTCTTGAATTTAGAAAATTGTGTAGATTAAAGTTCTATAATTCTAAATTGGGTTAATTAAGTTAAGTGACGAAAGATAAAAATGAGAAATGGTCAGCCATACAAAGGAGGTTATGGCAATTTTCAAGAATTTTGTGAAAAATAAAGTTTGTTTTTAAGTTATTCCAAAAGAGTAATTCCCACCATTTTTGCATCTAAAAGAAATATTCTAATTCTCCATGTACATATTCACTTATGAATATGCATGGATATCACTGATATTAATTATTAAATTTGATTTCTATACATAGAAAGATGCATAAAAGAATTTTTTTATTATAAAAGCGTTATTCTTATTAAAATTAATTTTTATGCATAAATAGATGCATGAAGAAATTCTTTTTATTTTAAAAGTGTTATTCCTATTAAATTTGATTTTATGCATAAATAGATGCATAAAAGGATTTTTTATATAAAAATGTTATTCCCATTGAAGTTGATTTTTATGCATAAATAGATGCATAAAGAATTTTTATAACAAAATTAGAATTCTCTTAAATTCTATGAGTATTTGATAAATTAACAATTAAATACTCTAAGAGAGAAATTTCTATCGTTTTATATTCACATGGATTGTAAAAAAGAAAATTTAGAAAATCTATCAAGATCAAAATATTCAGATAAATGATTAATTTATTCCTCATTGGAGTTTGTAACTTATTTAAAAATCAGTTAAGTGAATATTCAAAGAAAGAAATTCATGAGTCCGAATTGCATCTGAACACAACAAGAAAGATCCGGGTTGCTTGCCACACGTTTGTCCGTGCATGATTCGATTTTCATGCCTCTTCGGCGCCGTTTGGGCCCTGTTGAAAATTTCCGTCATTTGGCACGCTTGTGCATCCTTTTTGAGAACCCGGATTCGGATAGTTAGAAGTTGAGGATCCGGGACCCCATCAGAGAACGGACCACACGGACTTGTACTAGGGAAGTTGCTCTATGTCCATATCACTTCGTGCACGAATTTGGGCATCGCAATCACTTCTCCCAGCGCGTCAAAGTTGGGTCCCAGTGCCATTCAACACACTTGTTTATCTCCTTGGTACCGTCATGGCCTCTTCTTGAAGTAATTGGTTTTGTTGATTTGCATGGTACAGAGCTAGATCAATGCATTCTAGCTCTACCACATGGTAGAGCTAGACCTCAAATGCAATTCTAGCTCCACCACATGGTAGAGCTAGACCTTAAAGCAGTCTAGCTCTACGATGTGGTCTAGGTTGGATACAGCTCTACCACGTGGTAGAGCTAGATCAAATGCAATTCTAGCTTCTTGGTTCTTGTCATGTGAAGTAGATCTCTTCTTGGAGTAATTGTTTTTGTTGATCTACATGGTACACAGCTAGATCGATGCATTCTAGCTCCACCACATGGTACAGCTAGATCGGATGCAATTGTAGCTCCTTGGTTCTTGTGTTGAAGTAGGTCTCTTCTTAGAGTAATTGGTTTTGTTGATCTGCATGGTACACAGCTAGATCCGGGTTGCTTTCCACACATTTGTCCATGCATGATTCGAATTTCATGCCTCTGCGGCGCCGTTTGGGCTACGGTTGGAAATTTCTGCCATTTGGCATGCTCGTGTATCTTTTTCGAGAACCCGGATTTGGACAGTTAGAAGTTGAGGATCCGGGATCCCATCAGAGAACGGACCACACGGACATGTGCTAGGGAAGTTGCTCTATGTCCACATCACTCCATGCATGGATTTGGGCATCGCAATCAGTTCTTCGAGTGCGTCAAAGTTGGGTCACGGTGAAGATAGTGCAAAATTGCCATAACAGAGTTTTGGGTGCGAAATGAGTCGGAATCGCATCTGAACACAACAAGAAAGATCCGGGTTGCTTGCCACACATTTGTCCATGCATGATTCGATTTTCATGCCTCTTCGGCGCCATTTGGGCCACGGTTGGAAATTTCTGCCATTTGGCATGCTCGTACATCTTTTTCAAGAAGCCGGATTTGGATAGTCAGAAGTTGGGGATCCGGGATCCATCAGAGAACGGACCACATGGACTTGTGCTAGGGAGGTTGCTCTATGTCCACATCACTCCGTGCATGGATTTGGACATCACAATCAATTCTCCCAACGCGTCGAATTTGGGTACCGGCGAAGATAGTGCAAAATCATCATAACAGAGTTTCGGGTCCGAAATGAGTCCGAATCGCATCTCAACACAACAAGAAATATCCGGGTTGCTTGCCACACATTTGTCCATGCATGATTTGATTTTCATGCCTCTTCGGCGCCGTTTGGGCGAGGGTTGGAAATTTCTGCCATTTGGCACGCTCGTGCATCTTTTTCGAGAACCCGGATTCGGACAGTTAGAAGTTGAGGATCCGAGACCCCATCAGAGAACGGACCACACGAACTTGTGCTAGGGAAGTTTCTCTATGTCTACATCACTCCGTGCATGGATTTGGGCATCACAATCACTTCTCCCTGTTCGTCCAAAATTGGGTCCCGGCGAAGATAGTGCAAAATCGCCATAACAGAATTTCAGATCCGAAATGAGTCCAAATCGCATCTAAACACAACAAAAAATATTCGGGTTGCTTGCCACACATTTGTCCATGCATGATTCGAACTTCATGCCTCTTCGGGCTGTTTGGGCCACGGTTGGAAATTTTTGCCATTTGGCACACTCGTGCATCTTTTTCGAGAACCCAGATTCCGACCGTTAGAAGTTGAGGATCCGGGACCCCATCAGAGAACGGACCACACGGACTTGTGCTAGGAAAGTTGCTCTATGTCCACATCACTCCGTACATGGATTTGGACATCACAATCAATTCTCCCAGTGCGTCAAAGTTGGGTCCCGACGAAGATAGTGCAGAATTGCCATAACAGAGTTTTGGGTCCGAAATGAGTGGGAATCGCATGTGAACACAACAAGAAAGATCCGGGTTGCTTGCCATACATTTGTCCATGCATGATTCGATTTTCATGCCTCTTTGGTGCCGTTTGGGCCATAGTTGGAAATTTTTTCGCCATTTGGTACGCTCGTGCATCTTTTTCGTCGAGAACCCGGATTCGGACAGTTAGAAGTTGAGAATCCGGGACCCCATCAGAGAACGGACCACATGGACTTGTGGTAGGGAAGTTGCTCTATGTACACATAACTTCGTGCATGGATTTGGGCATCACAATCAGTTCTCCCTGCGCGTCAAAGTTGGGTCCCGACGAAGATAGTGAAAAATCGCCATAACAGAGTTTCGGATCTGAAATGAGTCCGAATCACATCTGAACACAACAAAAAATATCCGGGTTGCTTGCCACACATTTGTCCATGCATGATTCAAATTTCATACCTCTTCGGCGCCGTTTGGGCCACAGTTGAAAATTTCCGCCATTTGGCACACTCGTGCATCTTTTTCGAGAACCCAGATTCGGACAGTTAGAAGTTGAGGATCCGGGCCCCATCAAAGAACGGACCACACGGACTTGTGCTAGGGAAGTTGCTCTATGTCCACATCACTTCATACATGGATTTGGACATCACAATCAATTCTCCCAGCGCGTCAAAGTTGGGTCCCGACGAAGATAGTGCAAAATCGCCATAACAGAGTTTCGGATCCGAAATGAGTGTTCGAATCGCATCTGAACACAACAAGAAAGATCCTGGTTGCTTTCCACACATTTAAATATGCATGATTTGATTTTCATGCCTCTTCGGCACCGTTTGGGCCACGGTTGGAAATTTCTGCCATTTGGCATGCTTGTACATCTCTTTCGAGAAGCCGAATTCGGATAGTCAGAAGTTGAGGATCCGGGACCCCATCAAAGAACGGACCACACGGACTTGTGCTAGGGAAGTTGCTCTATGTCCACATCACTCCGTGCATGGATCTGGGCATCGCAATCAATTCTTCCACAGCGTGTCAAAGTTGGGTCGTCCCAGTGAAGATAGCACAAAATTGCCATAAGAGAGTTTTGGGTCGGAAATGAGTCTGAATCGCATCTCAACATAGCAAGAAAGATCCGGGTTGCTTGCCACACATTTTTCCATGCATGATTCGATTTTCAAACCCAGATTCCGACAGTTAGAAGTTGAGGATGCGGGACCCCATCAGAGAACGGACCACACGGACTTGTGCTAGGGAAGTTGCTCTATGTCCACATCACTTCGTACATGGATTTGGACATCACAATCAATTCTCCCAACGCGTGAAATTCGGGTCCCGACGAAGATAGTGCAAAATCGCCATAACAGAGTTTCAGATCCGAAATGAGTTCGAATCGCATCTGAATACAACAAGAAAGATCTCGGTTGCCTCTAGGGGAAGGTTGAGGTCTATAGGGGCCCTTTAAGCTGCCATATTATGATTTTAATGAATTTTTGTTAAAATGTCAAGTTTCTTTGAGTTTAGATACCTTCTTGTTCTTCAAACGGCTAGAAGTTTGAATTTTAAAGTTTCCCGCCAAAATTGAATTTGAAATCGAGCGAGCAAAACTATATCATGTGACATATCTATGGAAAGAGCTCGACGAGTAGATTCTGGATCCGTAATCTCTGACAAATTTTGAGCTCATATGTAGAAGTTATGGACGTCCGAAATTTCAAAAACTTCCCCCCCCCACTTTTTGGAAATAAAAAGTACAAAAAGGCATCTTCTAGAGAATCTTTTAACCACCTTTAATCACCCAACATTTTTGTATACATGGCATCACACGATTGGCTCTTTTCCTTAATAACCTTTTAATCACATGGCATCTTAAAGGGCCCCAATAGACCTCAACCTTCCCCTAATGTTTCCACACATTTAAATATGCATGATTCGATTTTCATGCCTCTTCGGCGCCGTTTGGGCCACGGTTGGAAATTTCTGCCATTTGGCACATGCTCGTACATCTCTTTCGAGAAGCCGGATGTTCGGACAGTCAGAAGTTGAGGATCCGGGACCCATCAAAGAACGGACCACACGGACTTGTGCTAGGGAAGTTGCTCTATGTCCACATCACTCCGTGCATGGATCTGGGCATCGCAATCGATTCTCCCAGCGCGTCAAAGTTGGGTCCCGGCAAAGATAGTGCAAAATTGCCATAACAGAGTTTTGGGTCCGAAATGAGTGCGAATCGCATCTGAACACAACAAAAAAGATTCGGGTTGCTTGCCACACATTCGTCCATGCATGATTCGATTTTCATGCCTCTTCGGTGCCGTTTGGGCCACAGTTGGAAATTTTCGCCATTTGGCACGCTCGTGCATCTTTTTCGTCGAGAACTCGGATTCGGACAGTTAGAAGTTGAGGATCCGGGACCCCATCAGAGAACGGACCACATGGACTTGTGCTAGGGAAGCTACTCTATGTCCACATCACTTCGTGCATGGATTTGGGCATCACAATCACTTCTCCCTGCGCGTCAAAGTTGGTCCCGGCGCATGCATGATTCGAATTTTATACCTCTTCGGCGCGCCGTTTGCGCCACGGTTGGTAATTTCCGCCATTTGGCACGCTCGTGCATCTTTTTCGAGAACCTAGATTCGGACAATTAGAAGTTGAGGATCCGGGACCCCATCAGAGAACGGACCACACGGACTTGTGCTAGGGAAGTTGCTCTATGTCCACATCACTCCGTACATGTATTTGGACATCACAATCAATTCTCCCAGCGCGTCAAAGTTGGGTCCCCACGAAGATAGTGCAAAATCGCCATAACAGAGTTTCGGATCCGAAATGAGTTCGAATCGCATCTAAACACAACAAGAAAGATCCCAGTTACTTTCCACACATTTAAATATGCATGATTCGATTTTCATGCCTCTTCGGCGCCGTTTGGGCCACGGTTGGAAATTTCTGCCATTTGGCACGCTCGTACATCTCTTTCGAGAAGCCGGATTCGGACAGTCAGAAGTTGAGGATCCGGGGCCCCATCAAAGAACGGACCACACGGACTTGTGCTAGGGAAGTTGCTCTATGTCCACATAACTCCGTGCATGAATCTGGGCATTGTAATCAATTGTCCCAGCGTGTCAAAGTTGGGTCCCGGTGAAGATAGTGTAAAATTACCATAATAAAGTTTTGGGTCCGAAATGAGTCTGAATCGCATCTGAACATAGCAAGAAAGATCCGGGTTGCTTGCCACACATTTGTCCATGCATGATTTGATTTTCATACCTCTTTGGTGCTGTTTGGGCCACAGTTGAAAATTTTCGCCATTTGGCACGCTCGTGCATCTTTTTTGAGAACCCGGATTCGGACAGTTAGAAGTTGAGGATCGGGGACCCCATCAGAGAACCGACCACATGGACTTGTGCTAGGGAAGTTACTCCATGTCCACATCACTCCGTGCATGGATTTGGACATCACAATCACTTCTCGTTGCGCATCAAAGTTGGGTCCTGGCGAAGATAGTGCAAAATCGCGATAACAGAGTTTCGGATTCAAAATGAGTCTCAATCGCATCTGAACACAACAAGAAAGATCCCGGTTGCTTTCCATACTTTTAAATATGTATGATTCGATTTTCATGCCTCTTTGGCGCCGTATGGGCCACGGTTGGAAATTTCTGCCATTTGGCACGCTTGTACATCTTTTTCGAGAAGCCAGATTTGGACAGTCAGAAGTTGAGGATCCGGGATCCCATCAGAGATTGGACCAAATGGACTTGTGCTAGGGAAGTCGCTCTATGTCCACATCACTCCGTGCATGGATTTGGACATTACAATCAATTCTCCCAGCGTGCCAAAGTTGGGTACTGGCGGCGAAGATAGTGCAAAATCATTATAACAGAGTTTCGGGTTCGAAATGAGTCCGAATCGCATCTCAACACAACCAGAAATATCCGGGTTGCTTGCCACACATTTGTCCATGCATGATTCTATTTTCATGTTTCTTCGGTGCCGTTTGGGCCACGGTTGAAAATTTCTGCCATTTGGCACGCTCGTGGATCTCTTTCAAGAACTCGGATTCGGACAGTTAGAAGTTGAGGATCCAGGACCCCATCAAAGAACGGACCACACGGACTTGTGCAAGGGAAGTTGCTCTATATCCACATCACTCCGTGCATGGATTTGGGCATCGCAATCACTTCCCCTAGCGCGTCAAAGTTGGGTCCTGGTGAAGATAGTGCAAAATTGCGATAACAGAGTTTTGGGTCCGAAATGAGTCCGAATCGCATATGAACACAACAAGAAAAATCCGGGTTGCTTGCCACACATTTGTCCATGCAAGACTCGAATTTAATGCCTCTTCGAGGCCGTTTGGGCCACGGTTGAAAATTTTTGCCATTTGGCACGCTCCTGCATCTTTTTCGAGAACCGGGATTCGGATAGTTAGAAGTTAAGGATCCGGGACCCCATCAGAAGTTAAGGATAGTTAGAAGTTAAGGATCCGGGACCCCATCAGAGAACGGACCACATGGACTTGTGCTAGGGAAGTTGCTCTATGTCCACATCACTTCGTACATGGATTTGGGCATCATAATCAATTCTCCCTGCGCGTCAAAGTTGGGTCCCGGCGAAGATAGTGCAAAATCATCATAACAGAGTTTCGGGTCCGAAATGAGTCCGAATCACATCTCAACACAATAAGAAATATCCAGGTTACTTGTTGCCAGACATTTGTCCATGCATGATTGGATTTTCATGCCTCTTCGGCGCCGTTTGGGCCACGGTTGGAAATTTTCGCCATTTGGCACGCTCGTGCATCTTTTTCGAGAACCCAGATTCGGACAGTTAGAAGTTGAGGATCCGGGATCCCATCAGAGAACGGACCACACGGACTTGTGCTAGGGAAGTTGCTCTATGTCCACATCACTCCGTGCATGGATTTGGGCATCGCAATCAGTTCTCCCAGCACGTCAAATTTGGGTCCCGACGAAGATAGTGCAAAATCGCCATAACAGAGTTTTGGATCCGCAATGAGTCCGAATCGCATTTGAACACAACAAGAAAGATCCGAGTTGCTTGCCACACATTTGTCCATGCATGATTCGAATTTCATGCTTCTTCGGCACCGTTTGGGCCACGGTTGGAAATTTCCGCCATTTGGCACGCTCGTGCATCTTTTTCGAGAACCTAGTTTCGGACAGTTAGAAGTTGAGGATACGGTTGGAAATTTCTGCCATTTGGCACGCTCGTGCATCTTTTTCGAGAACCTAGTTTTGGACAATTAGAAGTTGACGATACGGGACCCCATCAGAAAACGGACCACACGAACTTGTGCTAGGGAAGTTTCTCTATGGCCACATCACTCCGTGCATGGATCTGGGCATCGCAATCAGTTCTTCCATTGCGTCAAAGTTGGATCCCGGTGAAGATAGTGCAAAATCGCCATAACAGAGTTTTGGGTCCGAAATGAGTGTGAATCGCATCTGAACATAGCAAGAAAGATCCGGGTTGCTTGCCACACATTTGTCCATGCATGATTCGATTTTCATGCCTCTTCGGTGCCGTTTGGGCCACAGTTGGAAATTTTTGCCATTTGGCACGCTCGTGCATCTTTTTTGAGAACCCGGATTGGGACAGTTAGAAGTTGAGGATCCGGGACCCCATCAGAGAACGGACCACATGGACTTGTGCTAGGGAAGTTACTCTATGTCCACATCACTCCGTGCATGGATTTGGACATCACAATCACTTCTCGCTGTGCATCAAAGTTGGGTCCCCGCGGCGAAGATAGTGCAAAATCGCCATAACAGAGTTTCGGAGTCTGAATCGCATCTGAACACAACAAGAAAGATCTCGATTGCTTTCCACACATTTAAATATGCATGATTCGATTTTCATGCCTCTTCGGCGCCGTTTGGGCCACAGTTGGAAATTTTTGCCATTTGGCACGCTTGTACATCGTTTTTGAGAAGCCGGATTCGGACAATCAGAAGTTGAGGATCCGGGACCCCATCAGAGAACGGACCACATGGACTTGTGCTAGGGAAGTTGCTCTATGTCCACATCATTCCATGCACGGATTTGGGCATCACAATCACTTCTCCCTGCGCGTCAAAGTTGGGTCCCGGCGGGCGAAGATAGTGCAAAATCGCCATAACAGAGTTTTGGGTCCGAAACGAGTCCGAATCGCATCTAAACATAATAAAAAATATCCGGGTTGGTTACCACACATTTATCCATGCATGATTCGATTTTCATGCCTCTTCGGCGCTGTTTGGGCCCACGGTTGGAAATTTTCACCATTTGGCACGCTCGTGTATCTTTTTCGAGAACCCGGATTTGGACAGTTAAAAGTTGAGGATCTGGGACCCCATCAGAGAATAGACCACACAAACTTGTGCTAAGAAAGTTGCTCTATGTCCACATCACTCTCTGCATGGATTTGGGCATCGCAATCACTTCCCTCAGCGCGTCAAAGTTGGGTCCTGGTGAAGATAGTGCAAAATTGCCATAACAGAGTTTTGGGTCCGAAATGAGTCTGAATCGCATATGAACACAACAAGAAAGATCCGGGTTGTGCTTGCCACACATTTGTCCATGCAGGATTCGAATTTCATGCCTCTTCGGTGCCGTTTGGGCCACGGTTGGAAATTTTCGCCATTTGGCACGCTCGTGCATCTTTTTCGAGAACCCAGTTTCAGGACAGTTAGAAGTTTAGGATCCGAGACCCCATCAGAGAACGGATCACATGGACTTGTGCTAGGGAAGTTTCTCTATGTCCACATCTCTCCGTGCATGGATCTGGGCATCGCAATCAGTTCTCCCAGCGCGTCAAAGTTGGATCCCGGTGAAGATAGTGGAAAATTGCCATAACAGAGTTTTGGGTCCGAAATGAGTCGGAATCGCATCTCAACACAACAAGAAAGATCCGGGTTTCTTGCCACACATTTGTCCATGCATGATTCGATTTTCATGCCTCTTCAGTGCCCTTTAGGCCACGGTTGGAAATTTCTGCCATTTGGCACGCTCGTGCATCTTTTTCGAGAACCCGGATTCGGATAGTTAGAAGTTGAGGATCCGTGACCCCATCAGAGAACGGACCACATGGACTTGTGCTAGGGAAGTTGCTCTATGTCCACATCACTCCGTGCATAGATTTGGACATCACAATCACTTCTCCCTGCACGTCAAAGTTGGGTCCCGGCGGAGATAGTGCAAAATCGCCATAACAGAGTTTCGGGTCCGAAATGAGTCCGAATCGCATCTGAACACAACAAAAAATATACAGGTTGCTTGCCACATTTGTCCATGCATGATTCGATTTTCATGCCTCTTCAGCGCCATTTGGGCCACGGTTGGAAATTTTTGCCATTTGGCACGCTCGTGCATCTTTTTCGAGAACCGGGATTCGGACAGTTAGAAGTTGAGGATGCGGGACCCCATCAGAGAACGGACCACACGGACTTGTGCTAGGGAAGTTGCTCTATGTCCACATCACTCTGTGCATGGATTTGGGCATCGCAATCAGTTCTCCCAGCGCGTCAAAGTTGGGTCCCGAGGAAGATAGTGCAAAATCGCCATAACAGAGTTTTGGATCCGAAATGAGTCCGAATCACATCTGAACACAACAAGAAAGATGCGGGTTGCTTGACACACATTTTTCCATGCATGATTCAAATTTCATGCCTCTTCGGTGCCGTTTGGGCCACGGTTGGAAATTTTCACCATTTGGCACGCTCGTGCATCTTTTTCGAGAACCCAGATTCGGACAGTTAGAAGTTGAGGATCCGAGACCCCATCAGAGAACGGACCACACGGACTTGTGCTAGGGAAATTGCTCTATGTCCACATCACTCCGTGCATGGATCTGGGCATCCCAATCAGTTCTTCCAACGCGTCAAAGTTGGGTCTCAGCAGTGAAGATAGTGCAAAAATTGCAATAACAGAGTTTTGGGCCACGGTTGGAAATTTTCACCATTTGGCACGCTCGTGCATCTTTTTCGAGAACCCAGATTCGGACAGTTAGAAGTTGAGGATCCGAGACCCCATCAGAGAACGGACCACAGGGACTTGTGCTAGGGAAATTGCTCTATGTCCACATCACTCCGTGCATGGATCTGGGCATCCCAATCAGTTCTTCCAACGCGTCAAAGTTGGGTCTCAGCAGTGAAGATAGTGCAAAATTGCAATAACAGAGTTTTGGGTCCGAAATGAGTCTGAATCACATCTGAACACAACAAGAAAGATCCGGGTTGCTTGCCACACATTTGTCCATGCATGATTTGATTTTCATGCCTCTTCGGTGCCGTTTGGGCCACGGTTGGAAATTTCTGCCATTTACCATACTCGTGTATCTTTTTCGAGAACCCGAATTCGGACAGTTAGAAGTTGAGGATCCGAGACCCCATCAGAGAACAGACCACTCGATGTGTATGGAACACAGCTAGATCGATACATTCTGGTAATACAGCTCTATCACATGGTAGAGCTTGACCTCAAATGCAATTCTAGCTCCACCACATGGTAGAGCTGGACCTCAAAGCATTCTAGCTCTACGATGTGGTCTAGGTAGAATACAGCTCTACCACATGGTAGAGCTGTATCTCAAATGCAAATCTAGCTCCACCACATGGTAGAGCTAGACCTCAAAGCATTCTAGCTCTACGATGTGGTCTAGGTAAAATACAGCTCTACCACGTGTGGTAGAGCTAGATCAAATGCAATTATAGCTCCTTGGTTCTTGTCATGTGAAGTAGGTCTCTTCTTGGAGTAATTGGTTTTGTTGATGTGTATGGAACACAGCTAGATCTCTACAATGTGGTTTAGGTAGAATACAGCTCTACCACAGTTACATTTAACCTCAGCCGGTTACATTCATTGAAGTCTAGCTCTACCACATGGTAGAGCTAGAAGAATGCATTCTAGCTCCACCGCATGGTAGAGCTAGACCTCACAACATTCTAGCTCTACGATGTGGTCTAGATAGAATACAGCTCTACCACATGGTAGAGCTAGACCTCAAATGCAATTCTAGCTCCACCACATGGTGGAGCTGGACCTCAAAGCATTCTAGCTCTACGATGTGGTCTAGGTAGAATACAGCTCCTTGGTTCTTATCATGTGAAGTAGGTCTTTTCTTGGAGTAATTGGTTTTGTCGATGTGTATGGAACACAGCTAGATCGATGCATTCTTGCTCTACCACATGGTAGAGCTAGACCTCAAAGCTTTCTACCTCTACGATTTTAGCTCCACCACATGGTAGAGCTAGACCTCAAATGCAATTCTAGCTCCACCACATGATAGAGGTAGACCTCAAAGCATTCTATCTCTACAATGTGGTTTAGGTAGAATATAGCTCTACCACATGTACATTCAACCTCAGCCAGTTACATTTGTTGAAGTCTAGCACATAGTAGAGCTAGAAGAATGCAATTCTAGCTCCACCACATGGTCGAGGTGGACCTCAAAGCATTCTAGCTCTACGATGTGGTCTAGGTAGAATAGAGCTCTACCACGTGGTAGAGCTGGATCAAATGCAATTCTAGCTCCTTGGTTATTGTCATGTGAAGTAGGTCTCTTCTTGGAGTAATTGGTTTTGTTGATGTGTATGGAACACAGCTAGATCGATGCATTTTTGCTCTACCACATGGTAGAGCTAGACCTTAAAGCTTTCTACCTCTACGACTCTAGCTTCACCACATTCTAGCTCCACCACATGGTAGAGCTGGACCTCAAAGCATTCTAGCTCTACGATGTGGTCTTGATAGAATACAGCTCTACCACATGGTAGAGCTAGACCTCAAATACAATTCTAGCTCCAGCACATGGTAGAGCTCGACCTCAAAGCATTCTAGCTCTACGATGTGATCTAGGTAGAATACAGCTCTACCACGTGGTAGAGCTAGATCAAATGCAATTCTAGCTCCTTGGTTCTTGTCATGTGAAGTAGGTCTCTGCTTGGGGTTTTGTTGATGTGTATGGAACACATCTAGATCGATGCATTCTTGCTCTACCACATGGTAGAGCTAGACCTCGAATGCAATTCTAGCTCCACCACATGGTAGAGCTAGACCTCAAAGCATTCTATCTCTACAATGTGGTTTAGGTAGAATACAGCTCTACCATAGTTACATTCAACCTCAGCCGGTTACATTCATTGAAGTCTAGCTCTACCACATGGTAGAGCTAGGAGAGTGCATTCTAGCTCCACCACATGGTAGAGCTGGACCTCAAAGCATTCTAGCTCTACAATGTGGTCTAGATAGAAGACAGCTCTAGCACATGGTAGAGCTAAACCTCAAATGCAATTCTAGCTCCACCACATGGTTGAGCCGGACCTCAAAGCATTCTAGCTCTACGATTTGGTCTAGATAGAATACGGCGCTACCACATGGTAGAGCTAGACCTCAAAACATTCTAGCTCTACGATGTGGTCTAGGTAGAATACAGCTCTACCACGTGGTAGAGCTAGATCAAATGCGATTCTAGCTCCTTGGTTCTTGTCATGTGAAGTAGGTCTCTTCTTGGAGTAATTGGTTTTGTTGATGTGAATGGAACACAGCTAGATAGATGCATTCTAGCTCTACCACATGGTAGAGCTAGACCTCAAATGCAATTCTAGCTCCACCACATGGTAGAGCTAATCTCAAAGCATTCTAGCTCTACGATGTGGTCTAGGTAGAAAACAGCTCTACCACGTGGTAGAGCTGGATCAAATGCAATTCTAGCTCCTTGGTTATTGTCATGTGAAGTAGGTCTCTTCTTGGAGTAATTGGTTTTGTTGATGTGTATGGATTACAGCTAGATCGATGCATTTTTGCTCTACCACATAGTAGAGCTAGACCTCAAAGCTTTCTACCTCTACGACTCTAGCTCCACCACATGGTAGAGCTAGACCTCAAAGCATTCTATCTCTACAATGTGTTTTAGGTAGAATACAGCTCTACCAGAGTTACATTCAACCTCAGCCGGTTACATTCGTTGAAGTCTAGCTCTACCACATATAGTAGAGCTAGAAAAATGCATTCTAGCTCCACCACATGGTAGAGCTAGATTTCAAAGCATTCTGGTCAATACATTCAATACATTTATTAATCTTGCTCTGCCACCTGGTAGAGATAATATCTTTTAAAAAACCAGCACTAGAATACTTTGAAGTCTAGCTAGAATGCATTTATCTAGCTCTACCATGTGGTTGAGCAAGACTAATAAATATATTGAGAGATCCAAGATGGAGTAATTGAGATAGAATGCTTTGAGGTCTAGCTCTACCATGTGGTGGAGCTAGAATTGCATTTGAGGTCTAGCTCTACCATGTGGTGGAGCTAGAATCGTAGAGGTAGAAAGCTTTGAGGTCTAGCTCTACCACAGTTACATTCAACCTCAGCCGGCTACATTCATTGAAGTCTAGCTCTACCACATGGTAGAGCTAGGAGAATGCATTCTAGCTCCACCACATAGTAGAGCTGGACCTTAAAGCACTCTAGCTCTACGATGTGGTCTAGATAGAATATAGCACTACCACATGGTAGAGCTAGACCTCAAATGCAATTCTAGCTCCACCACATGGTAGAGCTCGACCTCAAAGCATTCTAGCTCTACGATGTGGTCGAGGTAGAATACAACTCTACCACATAGTAGAGCTAGATCAAATGCAATTCTAGCTCTTTGGTTCTTCTCATGTGAAGTAGGTTTTTTCTTGGAGTAATTGGTTTTGTTGATGTGTATGAAACACAGCTAGATCGATGCATTCTTGCTCTACCACATGGTAGAGGTAGACCTCAAATGCAATTCTAGCTCCACCACATGGTAGAGCTAGACCTCAAAGCATTCTAGCTCTACGATGTGGTCTAGGTAGAAAACAGCTCTACCACGTGGTAGAGCTGGATCAAATGCAATTCTAGCTCCTTGGTTATTGTCATGTGAAGTAGGTCTCTTCTTGGAGTAATTGGTTTTGTTGATGTGTATGGATTACAGCTAGATCGATGCATTTTTGCTCTACCACATAGTAGAGCTAGACCTCATAGCTTTGTACCTCTACGACTCTAGCTCCACCACATGGTAGAGCTAGACCTCAAAGCATTCTATCTCTACAATGTGTTTTAGGTAGAATACAGCTCTACCAGAGTTACATTCAACCTCAGCCGGTTACATTCGTTGAAGTCTAGCTCTACCACATATAGTAGAGCTAGAAAAATGCATTCTAGCTCCACCACATGGTAGAGCTAGATTTCAAAGCATTCTAGTCAATACATTCAATACATTTATTAATCTTGCTCTGCCACCTGGTAGAGATAATATCTTTTAAAAAACCAGCACTAGAATACTTTGAAGTCTAGCTAGAATGCATTTATCTAGCTCTACCATGTGGTTGAGCAAGACTAATAAATGTATTGAGAGATCCAAGATGGAGTAATTGAGATAGAATGCTTTGAGGTCTAGCTCTACCATGTGGTGGAGCTAGAATTGCATTTGAGGTCTAGCTCTACCATGTGGTGGAGCTAGAATCGTAGAGGTAGAAAGCTTTGAGGTCTAGCTCTACCACAGTTACATTCAACCTCAGCCGGCTACATTCATTGAAGTCTAGCTCTACCACATGGTAGAGCTAGGAGAATGCATTCTAGCTCCACCACATAGTAGAGCTGGACCTCAAAGCACTCTAGCTCTACGATGTGGTCTAGATAGAATACAACACTACCACATGGTAGAGCTAGACCTCAAATGCAATTCTAGCTCCACCACATGGTAGAGCTGGACCTCAAAGCATTCTATCTCTACGATGTGGTCTAGGTAGAATACAACTGTACCACGTAGTAGAGCTAGATCAAATGCAATTCTAGCTCTTTGGTTCTTCTCATGTGAAGTAGGTTTTTTCTTGGAGTAATTAGTTTTGTTGATGTGTATGAAACACAGCTAGATCGATGCATTCTCGCTCTACCACATGGTAGAGGTAGACCTCAAATGCAATTCTAGCTCCACCACATGGTAGAGCTAGACCTCAAAGCATTCTATCTCTACAATGTGGTTTAGGTAGAATACATCTCTACCACAGTTACATTCAACCTCAGCCAGTTACATTCATTGAAGTCTAGCTCTACCACAAAGTAGAGCTAGAAGAATGCATTCTAGCTCCACCACATGGTGGAGCTAGACCTCACAGCATTCTAGCTCTACGATGTGGTCTAGATAGAATACAGCTCTATCACATGGTAGACCTCAAAATGCAATTCTAGCTCTACGACGTGGTCTAGATAGAATATAGCTCTACCACATGGTAGAGCTGGACCTCAAATGCAATTCTAGCTCCACCACATGGTAGAGCTGGACCTCAAAGCATTCTAGCTCTATGATGTGGTCAAGATAGAATACAGCTCTACCACGTGGTAGAGCTAGATCAAATGCAATTCTAGCTCCTTTTGGTTCTTGTTATGTGAAGTAGGTCTCTTCTTGGAGTAATTGGTTTTGTTGATATGTATGGAACACACCTAGATCGATGCATTCTTGCTCTACCACATGGTAGAGCTAGACCTCAAATGCACTTCTAGCTCTACCACATGGTAGAGCTAGACCTCAAATGCAATTCTAGCTCTACCACATGGTAGAGCTGGACCTCAAAGCATTCTAGCTCTACGATGTGTCTAGGTAGAATACAGCTCTACCACGTGTGGTAGAGCTATATCAAATGCAAATCTAGCTCCTTAGTTCTTGTCATGTGAAGTAGGTCTCTTCTTGGAGTAATTGGTTTTGTTGATGTGTATGGAACACAGCTAGATCGATGCATTCTTGCTCTACCACATGGTAGACCTAGACCACAAATGCACTTCTAGCTCCACCACATGATGGTAGAGCTGGACCTCACTGCTCTACAATGTGGTGTAGGTAGAATACAGCTCTACCACAGTTACATTCAACCTCAGTCGGTTCCATTCATTGGAGTCTAGCTCTACCACATGGTAGAGCTAGAAGAATGCATTCTAGCTCCACCACATGGTAGAGCTGGACCTCAAAGCATTCTAGCTCTACGATGTGGTCTAGATAGAATACAGCTCTTCCACATGGTAAAGCTAGACCTCAAATGCAATTCTAGCTCCACCACATGGTAGAGCTGGACCTCAAAGCATTCTAGCTCTACGATGTGGTCTAGATAGAATACAGCTCTACCACATGGTAGAGCTAGACCTCAAATGCAATTCTAGCTCCACCACATGGTAGAGCTAGACCTCAAATGTAATTCTAGCTCTACCACATGGTAGAGCTGGACCTCTAGCTCTACGATGTGGTCTAGGTAGAATACAGCTCTACCACGTGGTAGAGCAAGATCAAATGCAATTCTAGCTCCTTGGTTCTTGTCATGTGAAGTAGTCTCTTCTTGGAGTAATTGGTTTTGTTGATGTTTATGGAACACAGAATCGTAGAGCTAGAATGCTTTGAGGTCCAGCTCTACCATGTGGAAGAGCTAGATCAAATGCAATTAGAGATCCTTGGTTCTTGTCATGTGAAGTAGGTCTCTTCTTGGAGTAAATGGTTTTGTTGATGTGTATGAACACAGCTAGATCGATGCATTCTGGTCAATACAGCTCTACCACATGGTAGAGCTAGACCTCAAATGCAATTCTAGCTCCACCACATCGTAGAGCTAGACCTCAAAGCATTCTAGCTCTACGATGTGGTCTAGGTAGAATACAGCTCTACCACATGGTAGAGCTAGACCTCAAATGTAATTCTAGCTCCACCACATGGTAGAGCTAGACCTCAAAGCATTCTAGCTCTACGATGTGGTCTAGGTAGAATACAGCTCTACCACGTGGTCGAGCTAGATCAAATGCAATTCTAGCGCCTTGGTTCTTGTCATGTGAAGTAGGTCTCTTCTTGGAGTAATTGGTTTTGTTGATGTGTATGGAACACAGCTAGATCGATGCATTTTTTCTCTACCACAGAGCTAGACCTCAAATGTAATTCTAGCTCCACCACATGGTAGAGCTAGACCTCAAAGCATTCTATCTCGACAATATGGTTTAGGTAGAATACAACTCTACCACACTTACATTCAACTAGTTACATTCAACCTCAGCCAGTTGCATTCATTGAAGTCTAGCTCTACCACATGGTAGAGCTAGAAGAATGCATTCTAGCTCCACCACATGGTGGAGCTTGACCTCGAAGCATTCTAGCTCTACGATGTGGTCTAGCTAGAATATAGCTTTACCACGTGGTAGAGCTAGATCAAATGCAATTCTTGCTCCTTGGTTCTTGTCATGTGGAGTAGGTCTCTTCTTGTCATGTGGAGTAGGTCTCTTCTTGGAGAAATTGGTTTTGTCGATGTGTATGGAACACAGTTAGATCGATGCATTCTTGCTCTACCACATGTTAGAGCTAGACCTCATAGCTTTCTACCTCTACGATTCTACCACATGGTAGAGCTAGACCTCAAATGGACCAGACCTCAAAGCATTCTTTCTCTACAATGTAGTTCAGGTAGTAGAATACAGCTCTACCACGTGGTAGAGCTGGATCAAATGCAATTCTAGCTCCTTGGTTATTGTCATGTGAAGTAGGTCTCTTGTTGGAGTACTTGGTTTTGTTGATGTGTATGGAGGAACACAGCTAGATCGATCCTTTTTTGCTCTACCACATGGTAGAGCTAGACCTCAAATGCAATTCTAGCTCCACCACATGGTAGAGCTAGACCTCAAAGCATTATATCTCTACAATGTGGTTTAGGTTCTAATACAGCTCTACCATAATTACATTCAACCTCATCCAGTTACATTCATTGAAGTCTAGCTCTACCACATGGTAGAGCTAGAAGAATGCATTCTAGCTCCACCACATGGTGGAGCTTGATCTCAAAGCATTCTAGCTCTACGATGTGGTCTAGGTAGAATACAGCTCTACCATGTGGTAGAGCTAGATCAAATGCAATTCTAGCTCCTTGGTTCTTGTCATGTGAAGTAGGTCTCTTCTTGGAGTAATTGGTTTTGTTGATGTGTATGGAACACAGCTAGATCGATGCATTCTTGCTCTACCACACATGGTAGAGCTAGACCTCAAAGCTCTCTAGAATGCATTTATCTAGCTCTACCATGTGGTAGAGCAAGACTAACAAATGTATTGAGAGCTCCAAGATGGAAAAACTCTTCATCTCCTCCACAGTGTTTTCATGGATATATATTGTGATTTTTGAATATGATATTTTAAGTTTTTTTTAAAGTGTAAGAATACAATAACTATAATTAACAATTGTGGTTTTTTTAAAAGTGTAAGAATACAATAACTATAATTAACAATTGTGGTTTTTGTTGCAGGTGAAAGATGTCTCAGAAAAGAAAAGTGGTGGAAGTTTCGGACAGTGTTAACTTTGCCTCTGCTGATCAACTACGACAGTGGTACTTAGATATTTGGGATCTTCAGGGTTCACAATTTAACAAAATTCATCTATTTGTTGCTAGTGATGTGGGCGTGGATACTTTTGAGGATCTAGGACCAATGACTCTATCTTATATTTTTGTAGTTGATTCTCATCCCGATATTAAATGCATAAATATTGGGGTACCTGGGATGCATGAGTATCAACTAGATCCCAAGGCATTCATTAATGAACAAATAGTAAGAGATAAACAAGATACTATGTTCTCTCGAGGGTGGAAGTTAGATTGTGCAAGTCAAGAAATAACTCTTGAAGAGTTGCAAGCTTCCATTGCTTATTGTGTGAAAGGAAAACAAAAAAAAGAGAAAATGCCCTCAAAAAATTGAGTTCAAAAAAAGGCAAAAAGCAGTACAGGTATTATGGATCTAGATGAAGCAGTTCTTAAATCTATAGTAGAGAAAACAGGCTTGGAAAATTCCACAAAAATAAGATTTGTGGATACCAAAGTTTTGGAAAATGAGGTGCAAAAGGCACTAAAGAGTGATACAAGGGGTATGGAAAAATACTCTAAGTATTTTCCATTCAAGTACAAAGAGTATGAGATCCCTGTAGATCAATGCTGGCTAGCTCCTGATTACTATAACTCTTGTCAAATAGAACCTCACCGTGTGGATGAATGTGTGTTATTTTTTGGTGCAAGTGCAAACAGGCTAGGAGCGTGTGCATACTTGATGTCTGTAAAGAATGCTGGCAAAAAGAAAGGAATTCCAATGAAACTAAGTGAGGTAACAGAGGAGAAACTCACTGAGTATTCCTATTAGATTATTGATGGCCAACATTCCATCTATGCTGCAAAATTCTTACGGTATCAAGAAATATATCTGCTATAGCTAATGAAGAGGCCCAATCATTATAAGTCAAACAACCATACTATGATGTCTTGCAGCACTTGAGGAGTCAGTGGATCTTCAATAATTCTCCGTCAAGGCCAGCATCTAGAGTAACAGAGGGCTCATCATCTCGTGTAGACTAGGATGTATGTCCATATTCCTTGCTCTCTTATAATTATATGTTTTGAAAAAAATACTTGATTTTGATCTTTTTTTCTTTTATTTCTTTGCAGAAATTTTTACGAATGGCTAGAATTACGGTGGGAGCATCCTTCATTTCAAAGTAGTCTCACATGGTCATTTACTCTGATGAAGTTTTCAAAGGCTAGCTTGAAATCATGGAGAAGCAAAACAAGAAACCAACTGCCACAGTTTTCAGATGTCTTGTTGGGCTAGACGAACAAGAAGCCAAACAAATACAATCAGAAATCAGGTCTGAAAAAATTATTCTTTCAAAGGATACTAAGGATGTAGATGTAATTATTCTTTCAAAGGATACTAAGGATGTAGATGTAATTATTCTTTCAAAGGATACTAAGGATGTAGATGTAATTGACATGCCAGAGCGTATCAAGCAGCTCAAGCAAGATAAAATTATTCAAGATGCATTGCTTGTAGAGTTCAACACTCTGAACAAGGACAAACAATGTCAAGATTGGTCAGAATTGACTATCACCTATAGCATCAATGAGGTTGTATACTCAATTCTTTTGAAGTTATGTGATGTGTATATAAAGTCAAAGCTACAGGTTGGATGAAAGAAGATTGATTTTCCAATAGAAGCAAGGCAATATGTGGAGTGGAATATTAGCCTTAGCAAAGAAAGTTCAACCTTGTCCTTGGATCTTCCTTGGTGTATTTATGCTGTGAGTCTTCCATTCGACGGGAGTGACTACTTGAAGCGCCACCTCAACAATCCAATTTTCATTGGGTTATGTGTTCTGGATACCACTGAAGATTTGGGAAGAAATATGCATTGGGATGATGTGGAATCATTTTTCAATCTTTTGAACGGCATTATGATCATTACAGCAGTAGTTGGTAGATCTTTGCCATCCCAATATGTGTTGCTTTTACCTTTCTAAATATTACAGATTTTATTCACTTGCAAAATGCTTTAAAAAATTTGAGTGGCATAGCAAAGGAACAGTATAATGGGGCATTGCATTTTCGACGTGACAACCGATGCATTGGTGTAATAGAGTTCTTCACATCCTTAGTGTTTTTCAGCAAGGGAGATGCCTTTCAAGGACTAGCAGATGTTCCTGATCTAGGTACACAAGCAACAATATTGGATACTGGACTTCTTGATATAGATAATGAAGATGTTAAAACTATCCCAGACATTGAGTTTCTACGAATCAAGAAGAATCTTTTGATCAAGCAATGTATTCAGAAGTATTGTAGAGAACGCTGCAAGCTTTTTTATCGCTACATCATCGAGCTAGGGCTAGCACTAAATAAGGAAGTGATTTGCCTAGTGGAGAGTATTGAAGATCAAAGAAATATGGTAACAAGGCTTCTTGACTTTGCAAAGTCAAGAAATGAGCAACCAGTTCCGCCTATTAACTAATAATCCAAGGAATACCACGGAAAGATCGAGCCATGGTGAAGTTCGTTCAGCTCGAGATTTTTTGGATTTTGAAGACAGTATGTAACTTCTTAATGGGCTTTCCTTGTATCTTCAATACTTTGATTTGGTGATGTTTTGACTTGTTATATCCTTGGTTCATTTTTTAGTAGTATTTAGTTCTTTTGATTTTATACAATGCTTTTATTATTTTTGTAGCTCTCTCGAAATTGGGCTTTGACATCTAGAATCACCAAGTTATGGATCCTTACATGTTCATTGACAAATTTACTTTTTACATAACCAATTGGTGAATTTGGAAAGCCTACTTAGTGGTCGCACAATGGCCAGTTGGTGAATCTGAAAATCTTGCTTATAAATCTAACATGATAGAGCTAGAGATCCTACCCTGTGGTAGATCTAGATTTCAATAGGTCTACAATTTGGTGGAGCTAGCTACCTCTTCAAAGTGGTGGACCAAGAATCCATTAAAGTCTAGCTACCTCTTCACAAAGTGGTGGAGCTAGGTCAATGCACCCCCCCCAAAGATAGTTTTTGCAGAGCATCCATTTAAGTCTAGCTCTACCATATGGTAGAGCTAGGCCAATGCATTTCTAGCTCCACCACATGGTAGAGCTAGTTCAAATGCAATTCCAGCTCCTTGGTTCTTGTCACGTGCGATGAGCAAGAACCCATTGAAGTCTAGACCTAGAACCTATGGAAGACTACTGGCTCCACCCATAAAGAAGCTATCTTGAAGTCTAGTTCAAATGCAATTCTACCTCCTTGGTTCTTGTCACGTGCGATGAGCAAGAACCCATTGAAGTCTAGACCTAGAACCTATGGAAGACTACTGGCTCCACCCATAAAGAAGCTATCTTGATCCCCAACTCAACCACATGGTAAAGCAAGACTTATAAATTCTAGCTCTACCATATGGAAAATCTAAAACATCTAAAATTTTAGCTTTACCATATAGTTGAGTGGTTTTGTGTTTCTCACCTCCACCTACTCTTGGAGCTCAAGGGTGGATCTCAAGGCCTACTTCCAACAAGAGCTCCCTTGCAAACTGGCTCTACCAAATGGTAGAGCTAGAATAATGGGTGTATTTGGAAATCCATTTTAAACCCTCCAATTCTAGAGTGAGCAAGTATAATTGATAATTGGTATCCAAACATGATTTCCTTTTAGATTACACCAATAAACATGTGTTAAGAGTGAGTGTTACAATTGTAAATTCTTTTAGTTTGAAAGATTATTGAGTCAATGTTACTTTTTTTTCTTTTAGATCCCGAAATTGAGATAGTAGCACCAAGTGAAGTAGCTACGGAATGCCACAATCAAACTGTGGATGAGAGCTTCTCCCACACATTTAGTGATGTCCATCCAAAAGGTTTAAAGACAAATGCTGACAATGAAATTGGGGTACCTAAATCTCCAACAAATGAAGCAATGGGTGAGAGTTTCCAGCCCGAAGAAGAAGTACCAAGAAGTACCGACACTGCTGTCTCCAAGAAATCAGTGTTGACAATTGTGTTGGACCTGAATGGTCTACTACTGAAACGTTGTCAACAACAACCATCTTCAATACATGAAACTATTCAAATGGATTCAAAACGATATATTGTACTAAGGCCAGGATGTATCCAATTCTTGAAGATTTTATTAAAAAATATTAATGTTGGGATCTGGTCAACAGCGACAGAGAGTAATGTTCTTCAAATATTGAGAATATTACAAGACAGAACAGGAGAGATATTGCCTTTTTTTGTAGTTTGGGCTCCAGAGGCTTGCGAGAAGGATAAAAGTAGTAAAATAGCTAGACCTGATAATCCAACAGTTCAGGCAATGTTCAAGCCATTGTCAAAAATTGCTTCATGTTTTGACTGTGATGCTCGTAGAACGGTTCTTATTGATGACTCTCCATACAAGGGATGTGCTTCTCCTGATAATAATTGTATATATCCTGCAAAGTTTGATGAAGAAAAGATGGTGACAATATTCTCATTGATGAGTTGCTCCCTTACTTATTGCAGCTTGATGAGAGTGAAGATGTGCGTGAGATCATTGGCTCTTATCGCTACGGACAACCTCCAGTATCCAATGAAAATAAATACAAATGTGTGGTAGATTTTTGGAGAAAGCGCAATTTAAATTGGTCACAGAAGACAATCTACACTGATAGGCTACCACTATCAGAGAAAGCGCAATTTAAATTGGTCACAGAAGACAATCTACACTGATAGGCTACCACTATCAGAGATTATACAAAAGTATGTCGACAATCAAGAGGTATTAGCGAGACAATATGAAAACAAAAGAGAAGAGATAATAGAAATTATGGCAAAAGAACGAGTCAATATTGCTAGCATGAGGGGACCACAAGTGATTTCTCTAGCTAGAAAATTGGGTTGATCTTTGTATGGAAGCTTGATCTTTGTCTTATGATTTTAATTCCCATGGTAGAGCTAGATCAATGCCTTCTAGCTCCACCTCATGGTAGAGCTAGACTTCAAAGCATTCTAGCTCCACGACATGGTAGAGCGAGACTTGAAAGCATTCTAGCTCTACCATATGGTAGAGCTAGATCAATGCATTCTAGCTCTTCCACGTCACCACATGGTTGAGTTGGACTTCAAACCATTCTAGTTCTACCATGGGGTCTAGCTAAAATATTTTGATACAGCTCTACCACGTGCTAGAGCTGGACTTCAAATATTATTTCTAATTTTGCCATGGGATCGAGCTAGAATACTTTGGTATAGCTCTATCACATGGTAGAACTAGATTTAAAAATATTCTAGCCCTACCACATGGTTGAGCTAGAACAGTGCATTCTAGCTCTACCACGTGGTTTATCTAGATCAATGCATTCTAATTTCACCACATTTTGATACTTGCTAGGACATTTTGTTGCATCTTTTTAGAATCAAATGGAAAGAGTCTTTGCATCTTGGGTCATTTTGTAATGCAACTAAAGTCAACATTTTAGAACAGTATTTATAGTTTAATGTTAGCGTGCATAATCACATTTGTTTTGTAATTGTTTAAAATCTATCTTTGCATAAGAGTAGTTGTAACATGCCTTCCCCCACATGCCCACCTTTATCATTAAGCATGCTCATTTTTTTCCAGGTCATGTGATTGATTCTAATTGGCAGAGGCGACTTCTTCATCACAGAGCATTAGTATGTCACATGTCCAAGAAAATCCAGAGTGTACGAAGACAGTTGGTTCAGCGCCGTCTTGACCGTCTACGGGAAATTGATGCAAGGTTGCGCTTTGTGCATCCCTCTGAGGGGGTTATCATAGTAACATGGTATTCGTCAGACCCAATATGCGTACCCCTACGCAAAGAGGATGATAGGAGGGCTATTATTCTAAACCTTAATGGTTTGTTGTGCCATGTTGTTGAAACCCAATATGATGAGAAGGATCCTCCTTATAGCAAAGAGTTGGTAAAATACCCAATTAACCAATATCATTATGTCCTATGTCACAAGGATGCACATGAGTTCTTAGATTGGTGTATTCAATTCTTTTATGTTTTTATTAGAGCGCATATAGGAGAACTAAGCTCTCTGGAATAATTGACATAGTATTTCCACAACAAAAGCCCAAGTTTGCAGGTGTTCTCTCACAGGAGCATTGTTCAAAATCCACATGGGTTGTGCAGAATAGACAAGTTTTCTTTAAAAAGCTTGAGACCTTTTGTGTGAGATCCCTGTTCCCACCGAGCAACGGATTCGGGGTACTAGCAACGGAAGTAGCACTTCATGCACGGGGCAGGGACCCACACTCGGGGCCTCGCCCACGGATATCCGGACAAGAGACTAATCCGTCGGTTTGTCCAAAACCGAAACCGAAAAAAACTTCCTTTACCCGGAAAGCATGGGCGATTCCACCAGGATAACTCTTTACTCTAACGTAGTCAAGATCATTACGGATCAACTGATCTGACTGCACCTTTAACGGTACTTGGTCAATTCAAGGAAGAAACTTGCACTTGGATCATTGGGATCAACGCTTTTTTCCCCATCAAGAGGCACAGCCGTTGATTCCTATCCATAGAACAATTTCTATCCGGGATTTACTTCATCTATCGTAATAATAGAAATTAAATCTCGATTTACGGATCCATCAGTCCAGCCTAACCCCATCCGATCTCATGGGTTAGCCAACCGCCCAACCACTGTAGTGATGGGATCCAATTTGGAATTTGGTTAGGTTTTGTCCCGGGTACCAAGGAAAAGAGTTCCAAGGCCCCCTAACCGGAAGTTCATGCAAACATAAACCTAGCCACACCACTTACACACCCAATATGAAATTGCCTTTTTCTTAGCTTCAGCTAACTTTAAAACAATCCTTTAATGAAACCATAGTACCACTGATCACAATCTTCCAATTTATTTGGTTGATTCATAATTTCCCATCATTCCTTCATCAGAGTATCTATGGCATCATTGGCAACTAGAACGCTCACCACCTGTCCACACAGGGGCCTTTTCAATAGTTCCTAGCCCATAATACTTGGCAATATAATCACTTATAAAAATCAAGATGGACTCTCGTTGAAGATCAGCAAGATCAACCAACAGATCCATATAAAGAGCCATGGACTCATCCATTGAAGACCAACAAGGTCAATCAACCAGATCCATGCCCGGTTTCACAAAACAACTCTTACTCCTTGTTCCAATATCTTCCAACGCACGTGTGGGTATCTTTGGCGACCCAGAGCCCGAGCACCGTATGGTCAGCACCCTCTAGGATCCTTCGCAGGTGACCTAGCGCTTCACTCATAGGCCGCTTCCTTGGTCCCTCATCCACCGTACCGGAAGCTCACCATTTAAATCGAACCGAGGCTGGTCAAGACCTCGGTCGACCTTGCTACGCGAGACGTCCTCCATTGACTCTCCGTCAACAGTTGCAACTTTAACAGTTAGGTCTTCATGACCTTAATCCATAAGACGGTCAAAATGCTTCCCCAGCATTCTTGACATAAAACAGTCATTTACAAACAGTCACAAAATACAGTTTCTAAATCGAACTCTCGTCTTTCCACATTATCCCTCCTTAGTCCACATTACTTATTCCACATTCCATTCAATGTGTACTCATTTTCATCCATTTCCTCATATCGACGACACATTAATTCACATACACATTCACCTTCACATCCATACATCCACATTTACATGTATACATCCATTTTCACATCCTCATTTATACATCCACATCCCATATCCACATTCATACATACACATCCATATCCACATCCAACATCCACATCCACATCCACATTCACATTCACATCCACATTCACATCCTCACTTATACATCCACATCCACATCCACATCCACATTCACATCCATACATCCACATCTACATGCATACCTCCATTTTCACATCCTCATTTATACATCCACATCCCTTATCTACATTCATACATACACATCCATATCCACATCCATACATCCACATCCACATCCACATTCATATTCACATCCATATATCCACATCTACATGCATACATCCATTATCACGTCCTCATTCATACATCCACATCCACATCCACATTCACATCCATACATCCACATCTACATGCATACCTCCATTTTCACATCCTCATTTATACATCCACATCCCTTATCTACATTCATACATACACATCCATATCCACATCCATACATCCACATTCATATTCACATCCATATATCCACATCTACATGCATACATCCATTATCACGTCCTCATTCATACATCCACATCCACATACATACATACATCCACATCCACATACATACATACATCCACATCCACATTCTCATTCACATCTATACATCCACATCTACATCCACATACATACATACATCCACATCCACATTTCCATTCACATCTATACATCCACATTCATATACATCCACATCCACATTCCCATTCACATCTATACATCCACATCTACATCCACATACATACATACATCCATATCCACATTCCCATTCACATCTATACATCCACATCTACATCCACATCTACATCCACATTCACATCCACATTCCCATTCACATCTATACATCCACATCTACATCTATATCCACATTCACATCTATGCATATACATCTTCATGCATACATCCATTTTCACGTTCATATATCCATTTTCACATTCATACATCCATACTCCCATCTCCACATCCACACATCCACATACATACATCCATTTCCACATTCCCATTCATGTAACCCCATATGCCTTCACATCTAATCTTTTACATCACATCCATTCTCGTCCTATCACAACCCATATGCATCTTATCCTATCACATACACTTCTTACCTCATCCCATACACATCTTATCACATCTTAATTCATCTTATCACCTCTTATCATCTCTTATACACCTCTTATCACATCCTATCACATCTCATATCTATTTATAGAATACAAGAGAACTCTTATATTTGATATAAGATTTCTTTACACATTTACTTATGCATAAATTCCATTTAAGGAGATTAATACTTCCGAAGAAAAATCAATCTTTTATGCATCTTCCTATGCATAAATTCATTTTAAATGAAAATGACACTTTTGAATTAAAATTCAATCTTTTATGCATCTTCCTATGCATAAATTCAATTTAGATGAGAATGACACTTTTGAATTAAAAATCATTTTTTTAAAATGCATCTTCTTATGCATAAAGTCAATTTGGTAGGAATTACACTTTTAGAATAAAAGAATTTCTCTTATGCATCTAAGTTATGCATAAAATCCATTTATGATGAAAATCACACTTTTAGTATAAAAAGAATATCTTTTATGCATACCTCCATGCATGAAATCCAATTATGATAAAAGTTACACTTTTATAATAAAATAATCAACTTTTATGCATACCTCTATGCATGAAATTCAATTGTGACGAAATTAACACTTTTTACATTAAAATAATCATCTTTTATCCGTACCTCTATACATGAAATCCAATATGATAAAAGTATCACTTTTGATATAAAAAAAAATTATCCTTTATGCATACTTCTATGCATGAAAATTAAAAATGATAAAAGTAACACTTTTGATATAAAAATTTTCCTTTATGCATACTTCTATGCATGAAAATTAAAAATGATAAAAATAACACTTTTGATATAAAAATTTATCCATTATGCATACTTCTATGCATGAAACAAAAATGGTAAAAGTAACACTTTTAATATAAAAAAATTATCTTTTATGCATACTTCTATGCATGAAAATTAAAAATGATAAAAGTAACACTTTTGATATAAAAATTTTCCTTTATGCATACTTCTATGCATGAAAATTAAAAATGATAAAAATAACACTTTTGATATAAAAATTTATCCATTATGCATGCTTCTATGCATGAAACAAAAATGGTAAAAATAACACTTTTGATATAAAAATTTATCCATTATGCATAATATTAAAATTCAATTTCTCCATGATTGTAATGAAATTCTTTCAATTAATCTAGGATGATGATTCCTAGAATATGGTAGGAAGTCCTCTTTTTATGCTTTGAATGAGATTATTTTATGCATAATTTTTATAAAAATTTTGCCATAGCTCCGCTGCTATGACTGACAAATCTCAATTTTTCTAAGGGATAATGCTTATCATTAAGAAAATAATTAAAATAATCTCTAATTGGATTATCAATCCATAATGGATTGAATCATTAATATACATAAACTAAAAGCATAGAAAAAAGCCATTAATTTGGCCTCAAGCATAGCTTAATCTTGGGTTAAGGAAAAGCTTTATGAAAAGCTTGATTTGGATTGAGAACGGTTCATGAGTATGACCATTTCTTGAGTGAGAGAGAGAATTTACATAAAAATCATTAGAATTTAAACATAAATGAAAATTAACTTCAATAGCATTATGTAACTCTTCACTACTATTCAAACTTCAATAGCATTAAAAAAAAACCATACCAATTAAACTTCTCAAGCTTGAGAGAGGTTGAGAAGAGAGAAACATTGAGAAATTATAGAAAGATCAATATTCACTAATTACCTTACAACTTGCTTGATTCTTTGTTCACGGTAGAGGCCCCCAACCAATCAATTGGTTAAGTATGTTGATGGAGCCACTAATGGGGATTGAAGAAAGAGGGAAGCTCCAAAAACTAGTGAATTATTAAATGAATTCACAGTTTCTGGCTTAGGTGGAGTAGAGTAACGATGCATAAACACTATATATTTTTCAATAAGGGGGAGGCTTCTATTTATAGGAAAAATTGAGCTCCTAACCAAACAAACTGATTCTAGAATTTTCTAAGTCAGTTTGGTCAATATTTGACCATTTTTAGATCAGTTAAGCTAACTTTTTGGAACTAGACTTGAATGAGGAGAGAGGAGAGATGAAATATCTCAATTTTTATGAGTTTAAAACTCATTCAAGCATGTGAAATATGCACCTCCTTTAAAGCACTCCCCTTCCTTACATATGTGTCATAATGGAATCATTTTAATATGTACATTTTCAACTCTTCATCTTATGTGAAATATGCACCTCCTTTAAAGAATTCCCCTTCCTTACATATGTCATATTTTTAATATTGCTCATAGTTTTTTACTAATAATCCTTGTACATTTTCAACTCTTCATCTTATGTGAAATATGCACCTCCTTTAAAGAATTCCCCTTCCTTACATATGTCATATTTTTAATATTGCTCATAGTTTTTTACTAATAAACCTTGTACATTTTCAACTCTTCACCTCATGTGAGCATTTACTCATTTTTGGGTATTTTCTTTTTACAAGTTGGATTTATCTCCTCCCTACACATGGATTGATGCTATTGGTCCATAGGAACCTTAATTGGACCATAGTCTAAAGATTTCTGAAAATCTAGACCCTTAGGCTAAGGTTCTTTATAGCTATTTTCAATTAATTCCAATTGCACATTGGAAAATTCTTTTTGAATTTCTGTTTCAGGGGAACTCATCTGAATTAGAAGAGATATTTTTCTATCCAAAAATATTCAAAATCTGAATATTCTCTCTCTAGAATATTTTTCTCTCTCTAGGCTAAAACAGATAGAAACAAGGTCTTTATATTTCTGAAGAGGGATTGATTACAGGGAAAGATACTAGACATCAAAAAGGGGGTGGGGGAGGAATCTTACATTCTACCCCACTTAAAAAAATGCGAGATGTCCTCATCTCGCAAACTGGGATAATTTCGCAGGATGCACGAATATGAGACTTAGAGAAAAATTTTAATCAAGATTAACCACCAAGATAAGTCTTAAAGAGAGCAAGATTCAAAATACGAACAAGATTTAAACTTTATTCATTCTCGGAACTTATACAGTAAAGATAGAGGAACTCTTTACACTTCCATAAGCCCGTCCATCATATGGTCACAAAAGCAGTCCTCACAAGCTGCACAAGTATACGGTAACTCATCTATGGGAATGATTCTGTGGGTTATTGCTGCGCCTATCTCAGTGGTATGAGGTGTTCTAAGAAAAGGACCTCTGAGAGGCAAGCCAAAAACGGGGTAAAGGCATATCTTCTCATGAGGAAGAAAACACGCCAGTAAGAAGACCCGCTCAGAAAACCCAGGATGCCTTGATCTCATGACGCAGTAGTATCGGGGACCCAAACCCAAAGCTTCAATAACCATGGCCAAGCGGACATTTTTACGAAAGTGCTGCTGACCCCAGGGTGTTACCCTAGTTATGTCTTGATAGGTCCGCCATTTTGTCTGCGCTACAGAAGTTCCCAAGTGAGGGAAAAGTGAGCGCTCATACTGCTCTATAAAATCTTTCTTCACAGACTCCCTTGCGTCTTGAAGGTGAGAAATCATCATGGATAAAACTAATTCTTGTTGCCAAGCCATGAAGGAGATTAAGAAAGAAAGGAGATCGATGGAAGTAAGATTACTGTGAACGACAAGTAAAAGTTACGACTTATATAAAGGAAGGAGCTAGCGTAACTTAGAAGCCAACGGTAACTTGCCACTGAAGTTTTACCGTCTTTCCATGATTTGGGTTTGGCACATTTTTCTATAGAAGGCATTCAAAACTTTGAGATGAGGAGATAAAAGAAGTTCGTAAGCTAAATCACCTACTTTCTTTGGTCCACAATATCTGGGAGATAACTTCTTCCCAAGAGATAAAGAACTTCTTTTGGGCCGTACTCGAATGAAGACCAAAACCTTGATATCCAAAACATCGATTCTCACTTCTGAACTCATTGTTCTGAATCTTAAAACAGGTGGGACTCTTGAGAAGTATTCAGGAAAAAGGTTCTTCCTTTTTTAAACAGAATCTTTCTTTTATTTTAGAGAGAGAATAATTATAAGATCAGAAAGGGAGATTCTTACTCCTGTATACCTCTAAGGCTGGGGGAGAATCTTACATTCTACCCCACTTGAAAAGTGCGAGATGTCCTCATCTCGCAAGGTAGAGGACAACTCTTTTTCTTAAGATCCAATTTATTCTGGGGTTCCTTATATTCTGGTCAACCCAACAGAATACGGGGATAATTATCCCTTATATAGAACTCATCATTAAATAACAATTCATTCAGATCATATCATTCATATCTTTAACACAATAATGGTCCATTAGACCGAAAAGTTTCCTTCGGAACATTCCTCCACGGAAATTCAGTCAAGCAAGTCCTCAATTTGACATCACAGGGACTCGTCCCATTCTCCCTCATTGTGGTTTCATTATATTTCAACTAATTTTTTAAAAATCATCATTTTTCAATCAGAATTTTCAATCAGAATCCAAATCAATTCATCCATTCTCAAACAGAATTAAAAATCATATCAATCACATTCGAAATCATCATCTAGATAGCATTAATGCTTATAATTTCAAGTCTTAGATTTACTCGTATATACTGTCAGTAAAGAGCTGCAGTATACTCTCGGTATATACGGGTAGTCACGGCCCTTGGAATTATAAGGTAAATACCATCATGTCTAGGCCTCAAGCAAGTTAGGGATTCTATATAATTGCAGTACTTCCATCTTAAGACCCAATTACCAAATTACGAATTTTAGTTTGAATATCAAATTGTATGACTTATATTACACAATTACAACCTTTTTGTGTTTCTTGATAAATTTTTGATATATTTGTCTTCTCAGTTGATCTTTATTAACCAAACGCTCTGATACCAACTGTGAGATCCCTGTTCCCACCGAGCAACGGATTCGGGGTACTAGCAACGGAAGTAGCACTTCATGCGCGGGGCAGGGACCCACACTCGGGGCCTCGCCCACGGATATCCGGACAAGAGACTAATCCGTCGGTTTGTCCAAAACCGAAACCGAAAAAAACTTCCTTTACCCGGAAAGCATGGGCGATTCCACCAGGATAACTCTTTACTCTAACGTAGTCAAGATCATTACGGATCAACTGATCTGACTGCACCTTTAACGGTACTTGGTCAATTCAAGGAAGAAACTTGCACTTGGATCATTGGGATCAACGCTTTTTTCCCCATCAAGAGGCACAGCCGTTGATTCCTATCCATAGAACAATTTCTATCCGGGATTTACTTCATCTATCGTAATAATAGAAATTAAATCTCGATTTACGGATCCATCAGTCCAGCCTAACCCCATCCGATCTCATGGGTTAGCCAACCGCCCAACCACTGTAGTGATGGAATCCAATTTGGAATTTGGTTAGGTTTTGTCCCGGGTACCAAGGAAAAGAGTTCCAAGGCCCCCTAACCGGAAGTTCATGCAAACATAAAACTAGCCACACCACTTACACACCCAATATGAAATTGCCTTTTTCTTAGCTTCAGCTAACTTTAAAACAATCCTTTAATGAAACCATAGTACCACTGATCACAATCTTCCAATTTATTTGGTTGATTCATAATTTCCCATCATTCCTTCATCAGAGTATCTATGGCATCATTGGCAACTAGAACGCTCACCACCTGTCCACACAGGGGCCTTTTCAATAGTTCCTAGCCCATAATACTTGGCAATATAATCACTTATAAAAATCAAGATGGACTCTCGTTGAAGATCAGCAAGATCAACCAACAGATCCATATAAAGAGCCATGGACTCATCCATTGAAGACCAACAAGGTCAATCAACCAGATCCATGCCCGGTTTCACAAAACAACTCTTACTCCTTGTTCCAATATCTTCCAACGCACGTGTGGGTATCTTTGGCGACCCAGAGCCCGAGCACCGTATGGTCAGCACCCTCTAGGATCCTTCGCAGGTGACCTAGCGCTTCACTCATAGGCCGCTTCCTTGGTCCCTCATCCACCGTACCGGAAGCTCACCATTTAAATCGAACCGAGGCTGGTCAAGACCTCGGTCGACCTTGCTACGCGAGACGTCCTCCATTGACTCTCCGTCAACAGTTGCAACTTTAACAGTTAGGTCTTCATGACCTTAATCCATAAGACGGTCAAAATGCTTCCCTAGCATTCTTGACATAAAACAGTCATTTACAAACAGTCACAAAATACAGTTTCTAAATCGAACTCTCGTCTTTCCACATTATCCCTCCTTAGTCCACATTACTTATTCCACATTCCATTCAATGTGTACTCATTTTCATCCATTTCCTCATATCGACGACACATTAATTCACATACACATTCACCTTCACATCCATACATCCACATTTACATGTATACATCCATTTTCACATCCTCATTTATACATCCACATCCCATATCCACATTCATACATACACATCCATATCCACATCCAACATCCACATCCACATCCACATTCACATTCACATCCACATTCACATCCTCACTTATACATCCACATCCACATCCACATCCACATTCACATCCATACATCCACATCTACATGCATACCTCCATTTTCACATCCTCATTTATACATCCACATCCCTTATCTACATTCATACATACACATCCATATCCACATCCATACATCCACATCCACATCCACATTCATATTCACATCCATATATCCACATCTACATGCATACATCCATTATCACGTCCTCATTCATACATCCACATCCACATCCACATTCACATCCATACATCCACATCTACATGCATACCTCCATTTTCACATCCTCATTTATACATCCACATCCCTTATCTACATTCATACATACACATCCATATCCACATCCATACATCCACATTCATATTCACATCCATATATCCACATCTACATGCATACATCCATTATCACGTCCTCATTCATACATCCACATCCACATACATACATACATCCACATCCACATACATACATACATCCACATCCACATTCTCATTCACATCTATACATCCACATCTACATCCACATACATACATACATCCACATCCACATTTCCATTCACATCTATACATCCACATTCATATACATCCACATCCACATTCCCATTCACATCTATACATCCACATCTACATCCACATACATACATACATCCATATCCACATTCCCATTCACATCTATACATCCACATCTACATCCACATCTACATCCACATTCACATCCACATTCCCATTCACATCTATACATCCACATCTACATCTATATCCACATTCACATCTATGCATATACATCTTCATGCATACATCCATTTTCACGTTCATATATCCATTTTCACATTCATACATCCATACTCCCATCTCCACATCCACACATCCACATACATACATCCATTTCCACATTCCCATTCATGTAACCCCATATGCCTTCACATCTAATCTTTTACATCACATCCATTCTCGTCCTATCACAACCCATATGCATCTTATCCTATCACATACACTTCTTACCTCATCCCATACACATCTTATCACATCTTAATTCATCTTATCACCTCTTATCATCTCTTATACACCTCTTATCACATCCTATCACATCTCATATCTATTTATAGAATACAAGAGAACTCTTATATTTGATATAAGATTTCTTTACACATTTACTTATGCATAAATTCCATTTAAGGAGATTAATACTTCCGAAGAAAAATCAATCTTTTATGCATCTTCCTATGCATAAATTCATTTTAAATGAAAATGACACTTTTGAATTAAAATTCAATCTTTTATGCATCTTCCTATGCATAAATTCAATTTAGATGAGAATGACACTTTTGAATTAAAAATCATTTTTTTAAAATGCATCTTCTTATGCATAAAGTCAATTTGGTAGGAATTACACTTTTAGAATAAAAGAATTTCTCTTATGCATCTAAGTTATGCATAAAATCCATTTATGATGAAAATCACACTTTTAGTATAAAAAGAATATCTTTTATGCATACCTCCATGCATGAAATCCAATTATGATAAAAGTTACACTTTTATAATAAAATAATCAACTTTTATGCATACCTCTATGCATGAAATTCAATTGTGACGAAATTAACACTTTTTACATTAAAATAATCATCTTTTATCCATACCTCTATACATGAAATCCAATATGATAAAAGTATCACTTTTGATATAAAAAAAAATTATCCTTTATGCATACTTCTATGCATGAAAATTAAAAATGATAAAAGTAACACTTTTGATATAAAAATTTTCCTTTATGCATACTTCTATGCATGAAAATTAAAAATGATAAAAATAACACTTTTGATATAAAAATTTATCCATTATGCATACTTCTATGCATGAAACAAAAATGGTAAAAGTAACACTTTTAATATAAAAAAATTATCTTTTATGCATACTTCTATGCATGAAAATTAAAAATGATAAAAGTAACACTTTTGATATAAAAATTTTCCTTTATGCATACTTCTATGCATGAAAATTAAAAATGATAAAAATAACACTTTTGATATAAAAATTTATCCATTATGCATGCTTCTATGCATGAAACAAAAATGGTAAAAATAACACTTTTGATATAAAAATTTATCCATTATGCATAATATTAAAATTCAATTTCTCCATGATTGTAATGAAATTCTTTCAATTAATCTAGGATGATGATTCCTAGAATATGGTAGGAAGTCCTCTTTTTATGCTTTGAATGAGATTATTTTATGCATAATTTTTATAAAAATTTTGCCATAGCTCCGCTGCTATGACTGATAAATCTCAATTTTTCTAAGGGATAATGCTTATCATTAAGAAAATAATTAAAATAATCTCTAATTGGATTATCAATCCATAATGGATTGAATCATTAATATACATAAACTAAAAGCATAGAAAAAAGCCATTAATTTGGCCTCAAGCATAGCTTAATCTTGGGTTAAGGAAAAGCTTTATGAAAAGCTTGATTTGGATTGAGAACGGTTCATGAGTATGACCATTTCTTGAGTGAGAGAGAGAATTTACATAAAAATCATTAGAATTTAAACATAAATGAAAATTAACTTCAATAGCATTATGTAACTCTTCACTACTATTCAAACTTTAATAGCATTAAAAAAAAACCATACCAATTAAACTTCTCAAGCTTGAGAGGGGTTGAGAAGAGAGAAACATTGAGAAATTATAGAAAGATCAATATTCACTAATTACCTTACAACTTGCTTGATTCTTTGTTCACGGTAGAGGCCCCCAACCAATCAATTGGTTAAGTATGTTGATGGAGCCACTAATGGGGATTGAAGAAAGAGGGAAGCTCCAAAAACTAGTGAATTATTAAATGAATTCACAGTTTCTGGCTTAGGTGGAGTAGAGTAACGATGCATAAACACTATATATTTTTCAATAAGGGGGAGGCTTCTATTTATAGGAAAAATTGAGCTCCTAACCAAACAAACTGATTCTAGAATTTTCTAAGTCAGTTTGGTCAATATTTGACCATTTTTAGATCAGTTAAGCTAACTTTTTGGAACTAGACTTGAATGAGGAGAGAGGAGAGATGAAATATCTCAATTTTTATGAGTTTAAAACTCATTCAAGCATGTGAAATATGCACCTCCTTTAAAGCACTCCCCTTCCTTACATATGTGTCATAATGGAATCATTTTAATATTGCTCATAGTTTTTTTTTAACTAATAAACCTTGTACATTTTCAACTCTTCATCTTATGTGAAATATGCACCTCCTTTAAAGAATTCCCCTTCCTTACATATGTCATATTTTTAATATTGCTCATAGTTTTTTACTAATAATCCTTGTACATTTTCAACTCTTCATCTTATGTGAAATATGCACCTCCTTTAAAGAATTCCCCTTCCTTACATATGTCATATTTTTAATATTGCTCATAGTTTTTTACTAATAAACCTTGTACATTTTCAACTCTTCACCTCATGTGAGCATTTACTCATTTTTGGGTATTTTCTTTTTACAAGTTGGATTTATCTCCTCCCTACACATGGATTGATGCTATTGGTCCATAGGAACCTTAATTGGACCATAGTCTAGACCCTTAGGCTAAGGTTCTTTATAGCTATTTTCAATTAATTCCAATTGCACATTGGAAAATTCTTTTTGAATTTCTGTTTCAGGGGAACTCATCTGAATTAGAAGAGATATTTTTCTATCCAAAAATATTCAAAATCTGAATATTCTCTCTCTAGAATATTTTTCTCTCTCTAGGCTAAAACAGATAGAAACAAGGTCTTTATATTTCTGAAGAGGGATTGATTACAGGGAAAGATACTAGACATCAAAAAGGGGGTGGGGGAGGAATCTTACATTTTGGGGTATCCATCCTTTGTACAACAAGAAAAATACATTGATAATTGATGATAGCTACTATAAGGTATTTAAGAATGAGTGAGGAACCTGGTTAATAGTCCCAGAATTATACCATCAACCTTCCAAGGAAAGGTATAGTTTTTTGACAGAAGATTTAAGAAATTGGTTGTTTTTATGGCTACAGAATGAAGATCGGCAAGAGTATACATGGGATAATGCCTTTGAAGAAAAACCTAACCAATTCTCAGCCTCGGGGGGGTCACTATATGTAAAATATCCCTATCGCGTGCGTTCAAGGCCTATATTTTAAATCCCTTATTTGTGAATTTTTTAATCTATATAATATCCCCTTTTCTTTATGAATCTGTAAATTTTTTTGAAAAAAATTTAAATCATACCCTTATGTAAATATATTTCTGTAAGTTTCATAAATTAAAATTATGCTTCTGTTGAACGCACGTGATATTCACATTTTTTTGTGAGTGACCCCCCCGAGTTCTCAGCTGATGTGATGAAGAAATGGCTTGAAGAAGAGAAATTGGAAGTAGAGAATAGGAAAAAGGCAGAGGTGTGGAAGCAACAGCAGGAGGCTGATGCTGAGGCGGAAGAGAGGCAGGAACAACTTGAAATTCAAAGAAAGCAACGAGAGGAGGCTGAAGCTGAGGTAGAGAGGCAAGCAGAGAGTGAAAATCAAGCAAAGCAACAAGAGGAGGCATCATGAAAGTAATACACCACCATGAAACTCATTTTGTTTGTCCCTAATATAATCAAATGTAGAGGATGCAAGTAATTTGGCCTTTTTTAATGTAATAAAAAGCCATATATTGAAATATGATATTGTAATCAGACCTCTTATGGAGCATAATGTTCAAATGTTTGCCTTTGCAAAGCATTGAACAAATTCTAGCACAAGCAATAAATACATACTCATTTACAATGTCTTATTTATAATCGAGTCATAAATGGAGTGCATCCTTCTCTAAGGGGACTCCTTTTATCCTTTTATCTTTTGGTCAAAATTTGTAAATTATTATTTTTTTAGTAAGAGTAGGTGAAGACTTTTAACTATCATTTTGACAAAGGTCATCCTATTGCAAGGAGACTCTTTCTATCTTTAGTAATGTTAATTTGTAGTAGTTGTGTATATAAGGAAACTTTCACCATGTCAAATTATAAATTCTTGTTTAAAATTATTTAGTCTTTGTTCATTACAATGCAGTCTTAAAATTGGAGAGTGCATCCTACTCTAAGGGGACTCTCAATATACAATCTCTTGTGTCAATGTTTTTACTTGGGGGTCTAGATTGAACAAATGATAGATCTTGGTGATTTCAATGCATTCTTGCTCCACGTGGTAGAGCTAGCATTCTATGTCTATATCTACCATGTGGTGGAGCTACCATCCATTGTAGTTGTATAATTTAATGGAGCTAGCTAGCTAGCTCCACCATGGTGGTATCTTATTGAGCTAGCTAGCTCCACCATGTGGTATCTTATTGAGCTCTAGCTCCACCATGTCGTGGAGGTAGCAGCCATGGTCTCTTCATGGAATTTTGGCCTTACCACATGGTGGAGCTAGTATCCATGTGTGGTAGACCTAAACCTTTGGAAGTCATACAATACGACTAGAATTTTGAGTCTAGATCTACCGTTTGGTGGAGCTTGCATCCACTGAAGTCTAGCTCTATAATGTCCAAGTGGTGGAACAAGATCTAGAATGGATAAGTCATGGATCAAGAAATCCTTTTCAGCTCTATAATAGACAAGTGCTAGATCTAAAGTGAAGAGATAAAGTGATTGACGTTGGACTGCTAGCCATGCTAGACACCTCAATATGAAAAACAAGGCAAATATCTCGCTACATTGTCCATTTCAGACAAATAACTACACGAGTTTTTTTCAAAAAAGTTCATTTCTTTTGGGGTCTCCATGTTTTGTACAACAACAAGAATACATTGAAACTCGATGATAGCCACTACAATGTGTTCAACAACCAAGATGATAATCAAGATAATAATTGAGAGAATAATCTAAGTGTGTGATCTTGTGAGTACACAAAATGAACATGCTTAAAAAGAAGCTCAATACCTCATTCAACCAATACACCCCCATGACACTAGCACATTTTGTTACTCCCTTTTGTAATTGAATGTAAATGGTCTTTGTAAATGGTCTCTATTATAATAAAATATAAAGGGTCTTTGTAATCTGGCCATCTTCGAGAGCGTGCTATTCAATTGTGTGCCAATTGCAAGGCATTAAACATATTTTAACACAAAAAAATAAATTCATTTTCATTTACAATGTTTTATTATAATGGAGTCGTAGATGGAGTGCATCCTACTCTAAGGAGACTCCTTTTATCTATTGACAAAGTGCATCATACTTTAAGGGGACTCTTTAGTAGAATAAGCTTCATCAAAATGAAATCTTTTAACCGTAATTTTGACAAAGTGCATCCTACTCCAGGAGACTCTTTCTATCTTTTTAATAATGTTAATATGTAGCGATTGTATATATAAGTGCACCTTCACCACCTCAATTTATAAAATCTGGTTCATTTTGTCTTGTTCATTACAATGAAGCTTTAAAATTGGAGAGTGCATCCTACTCTAAGGGGACTCTCAATATACAATCTCTTGTATCAATGTTTGTAATTGGGGGTCTAGATTAATCAAATGGTATATCTTGGTTTCTTATGGACTGTAGAATGGCCAAGTGGTGGATCTAAAAATCTTTAAATCCTCCTCAATGTGTTGTAGTTCCACATGGTAGAGCTAGCTCAAAATTCTAGCTCTACCATGTGGTGGAGCTAGAACACCTTAAAATCAAAATTACACCCCCATGATACTACCACATTTTGTTACTCCCTTTTATAATTGAATGTAAATGGTCTTTGTAAATGATCTCTATTATAACAAAATATAGAGGGTCTTTGTAATTTTGCCAACTTTGGGAGCAGACTGTTCAATTGTGTATCTTTGCAATGCATTAAACAATTTTTAACACAATAAATAAATTCATAGATGGAGTGCATCCTAGTCTAAGGAGACTCCTCTTATGCATCCACAAAGTGCATCCTAGTTTAAGGGGACTCCGTTTAAGGGGACTCCGTTTAAGGGGACTCCGCCGTTTAAGGGGACTCCGCCGTTTAAGGGGACTCCGCCGTTTAAGGGGACTCGGCCGTTTAAGGGGACTCGGCCTTTTTAAGGGGACTCGGCCTTTTTAAGGGGACTCCGTTTAAGGGGACTCGGCCTTTTTAAGGGGACTCGGCCTTTTTAAGGAGACTCGGCCTTTTTAAGGGGACTCCGTTTAAGGGGACTCGGCCTTTTTAAGAGGACTCCGTTTAAGGGGACTCCGTTTAAGGGGACTCCGTTCGTTTAAGGGGACTCGGCCTTTTAAGGGGACTCCTTTTAAGGGGACTCCTTTTAAGGGGACTCGGCCTTTTAAGGGGACTCGGCCTTTTAAGGGGACTCCGTTTAAGGGGACTCCTTTTATCCTTTTAAGGGGACTCCTTTTAAGGGGACTCCGTTTAAGGGGACTCCGTTTAAGGGGACTCCGTTTTAAGGGGACTCCGTTTTAAGGGGACTCCTTTTAAGGGGACTCCTTTTAAGGGGACTCCGTTTTAAGGGGACTCCGTTTAAGGGGACTCCTTTTAAGGGGACTCCGTTTAAGGGGACTCCGTTTAAGGGGACTCGGGGACTCCGTTTAAGGGGACTCCGTTTAAGGGGACTCCGTTTAAGGGGACTCCTTTTAAGGGGACTCCGTTTAAGGGGACTCCGTCTCCTTTTAAGGGGACTCCTTTTAAGGGGACTCCGTTTAAGGGGACTCCGTTTAAGGGGACTCCTTTTAAGGGGACTCCGTTTAAGGGGACTCCTTTTAAGGGGACTCCGTTTAAGGGGACTCCTTTTAAGGGGACTCCGTTTAAGGGGACTCCTTTTAAGGGGACTCCGTTTAAGGGGACTCCTTTTAAGGGGACTCCTTTTAAGGGGACTCCTTTTATCTTTTGGTTGTTAATGCAAAAGTTTTATTATTTCTTTAGTAGAATAAGCTTCATCAAAATGAAATATTATAATCGTAATTTTGACAAAGTGCATCCTACTCCATCCTACTCCAAGGAGACTCTTTCTATCCTTAATAATGTTAATTTGTAGTGGTTGTGTATATAAGGATACCTTCACCATGTCAATTTTTAAAATTCTTGTTCATTTAGTCTTGTTCATTTTACAATGAAGTCTTAAATTGAAGAGTGCATCCTACTCTAAGGGGACTCTCAATATACAATCTCTTGTACCATTGTTTTTAATTGGGGGTCTAGATTGACCAAATGGTAGAATCTGATCTTGGGTTCTTATGGACTGTAGAATGGCCAAGTGGTGGATCTAAAAATCCTCTTCAATTGTAAAATATACAAGTGGTAATATACAAGTGGTGGATCTAAAAAATCTTGAAACCTTTCTATTTCTAAGATCAAGCTAGGTTCGATCTAGCATCACTTGATAAAGCAAACCATTTTTAATTTTTTTATAGGTTGAAAAAGGTAGATTCTAGATTAAATGCATTAAATTTTTCAATGTGGGAATGGTATTTTATCCACTTTACCTAATACGGTCTTTAAATCCCAAAGAAACCCAGCAAATAAAATAATATTAATTGCTAACACAAAAGACATGCGAATGGGAATGCATTATGCAGTCTTACCTTATGGCTTGGATTCTCTTCTTCAGGCCTCCAGAATCGAGCCTCAAGTTCTCGACGTTTTTGAGCTTTGTTTGCGGTATGCGCCGTCTATTGATTGTGTCTTTTTCTCTATATTTGCAGAGGTCACTTCTTAGTTTATTGATTTGACATTCTTGTTCTTCCAATCTAGCTTTCTGTGTCTTGCATTCACCAAACAAGCCAAGAAGCTCATTTGCTAAGTGTTGTGAATAATGCCTTTCTCTTTCTTGTATGTAAGAAATTGACTTGCAATATCCTAGTAAGCCTGAGGCGCCATCACCCGCAAAATGTAAGGGAGGATGTGAAGCAGTATAGGGGTCAATATGATAGATGGAGCCATCATACCAAAGGTCTATGTGTTGCTTCCCCGACAACCTCATATGATATTTTAACATCTGATGAGAGCAATAGTTGTCCACTTCTGCGTTTCTGAGTGGGCGCATACACACTATCTAGATCAATGTGAAGATGGTACTTTCTCTTAATGCTTTCATGATTGGACTCTTCAATAGAATGAGTGTGTACATGGTTGTTCTCCATTAGAGTGTTCTAGGAATGAGTAAGTATACTATATGATGTAGAGTGAAAGAATAGGACTGGTTATGGTGAGAGAAGGCATGTATTTGTCTTTTGAAATTGGAGATGAAGGTTCTAATTCCCTCCAAATTGTCTTCCGTGCAATAATATCCTCCTGAACTAACCTTATTCTTGCACTTTCGAATGTATCCTTTCAAAGAAGGGTTCCAACGAACTTTAAGACTGTCGCCTGGGAGAAAATTTACCTCTCTAGCTCAGAGACTACACTTTTATGACTTTTACATTCTCTTTATTTTAATATTTCAAGATTTTTTCTAGAGAGAGAAAATAAGAATCAGCCATTTTCTTACAAGGCCCTACGAATGACCTCCAAAATGACCATTTTCTTGCATGTCTTGGTCTAAGCTAAGCCACTCTCCTTGTAGAAGTCGCCACCTCCTATACTTGAAGCAATTGCACAAAGTTTATCTTGCAAGAAGTATCTATCATAAAAAACAAACAACATAAAAACATAAAATCAACAATCAACATTGAACAATCAACAATCAACAATCAACAATCAACAATTAGTGTCTTGCAATGAAGTACTTATGAATAAAAACCATCAGCAATCAATAGACACAGTAATTCTGCAATCTTACCTAAAGGTAATATTTGATACAATAATTCTGCACTCAATGATATCATCGTGGTGAGTTCTCTTGAGATTCCATGACTCACCCACCAGTAACTAAGTCATCCAATCCTCAGATGGGCACTTGCATTGATAAGTAATCTTAGTTTTTTTAACTACTTCACAGGATCCAAACAAATGTACAAACAAACCAAATGGTACAAACAAACTTAGATGCACATCTCTAGAGCCTGTTGGATGGTTTCATGATGGCAGCATGAACATTAGTTTTTATCTTTACCCTACATTCTTATGACATGTCTAAGCTAGGATTATACCATTCTTCCTGGCTAGACAACGGTGGTAGTGGAATATACTCCAAACTATGTCTCTCCACATCATACACTGAATCATAAAAGTAAACATTCTGAGATTCCAATTCACTTGCACTCTTGTTGTCATAGATTAAGGCACCTATCTTTGCATGTAAAACATTCAGCTTTCCACTAAAACATTCTACATTTTGCCATTCATGCAGAGTGGATGTATATAAAGCTGTAAGCAACAAACATGCTTGTATTAAAACATGCAGAGTGGATAGACTCAAAGCACAAGGACACAAAGCATAGAGATATAAACTTACTATTAGGCTTATGTATTTCACTGAAGTTATCATAATACACTCGAAACCCTCTATGCGTATAAACATGTTAAATGAAAGCCTCTGTTATTGTACTCATACCATTTGTACATCTCCTGAACTCTATTATTCTACCTTTCCATTGCTTGTTGGGGTCTTTGACATCTTTGAGCTTGACCTTGAAATTGCCAAGAGTACTTGGTCGCATAAAAATCCAATTTAACTTAGTGTACTGATCAGGGATCTAGTTACCTTCATTATCTCTCTTGTTAAACACCTCCACTGTGTGAATATTATTGATATTCCTCATCCTTGAAGATATCTAAATTAATAAAGCTAGATAGCATGATTAATAAATATATATGTTAGATTGTAAGCAACAAATAAAGATTAAAACAACAAGAAATAAACAGCAACTTACTGCTTTGATTTACACAACCTTGCTGCTCACAACCTTGTTGCTTTGATTTACACAACCTTGTTGCTCCTATGAAAATAAACATAAACATAAACACATCAAGACAAAACATTAACAAACCCTAAACCTATGATCATTACTCACATTAAGATAAAACATAGACAAACCCTAAACCTATGATCATTACTGTTGTATTTTATGCCACTTGAAATCATTACTATACAGAGAAGATTGTAATACATAAGTAAAGATTAAAAAAATAAGAAATAAATATCAACTTACTACTCACAACCTTGTTGCTCCTGTGAAAATAAGTAGCAACATATCAAGAGAAAACATAAACAAATCCTAAACCTATGATCATTATGTGGTATTTTATGGCACTTCAAATAAATATTGTGCAAATAAAGATTGAAAGCAACAAATAAAGATTAAAACAACAAGAAATAAACAGCAACTTACTTCTTTTAAGTGCTATAGGGCTTGTGGGAATCCCTCTAGCTCCATATGGCCTCGTACCGGCCCCCTTTTCTTTACTTTAATGCACAAGGTGTCAGTACCAAGTAGTAGGGGCCTCGTACGCATCATGTTTTCTAGGCATTGTGTACGCTCCTTATCGCTTGTTATTGACCCCCTTTTGAGTTCTTCTTTTTTTGGGGGTCAGTACTACCAAGGGACAAGGGGGTCGCATGCATCATGTAAGCCCCTTATAGCTTGGTACCGACCCCTTGTGTATTAAGCATGCTTGTCGTAATAATGTATTGAAACGTTTCTTTAGGCATGTTGGCAAATGAGTTGGACATTCTCTTGTATTCAGAGATGACGAGACGGAAGAGACTTGCACATAAAAGCTATATATGTTCTTATATAATGCACATGGCCACCACCGTGCTCCTGAACTGTCCTTAATGTTCAATGAAAATTATCCTTCTAAGAACATCATCAATACCTCGAAGATTGTTCTTCGTGACCACGGGAGTAGCATCATGAAGAGATTGTTTCTAGCAATATCGTGACGTTAAATGGTGAACGATATGTTCATCCATCTGATTTTTTGACAAACAAAGTCATGAGGAGAAGGCTCAATAAAACATCCCCAACTATGCCATTAGAGTAGAGGCAAAATTCCCAATAATACACTTAAAGAAGTGTCACCTTCTCCAATATAGTTATGGATTTCTTTGTTTTCTACATCTCCTTTACTGACGACTCTAATCTATAGACAGCAGATTTACTAAGCAATCAAGTGCCAATCGAGAATGATGAAGTTGAGGAAGAGGTGGCTATCGATGTAGCAGAGGAGAGGGAAGAGAAACATTTCTGGCTAGTACATCCCTTGTCCCTTTCAAAGCAGCACCTATGAGTATAATTCCATTAAAAGCCAATCAATGTAATGAGGATGAACAAGGGGACATATCACTTCCGTGTATGCCCAACTTTAGTATGGTAGAATAATTTGATTATTAACAGACAGAATGCATCATTTTAATATTCATGTGATGACTGCTTTAGCAAATTATTAACAGACAGAATGCATCATTTTAATATTCATGTGATGACTGCTTTAGCAAATTATAGTGAAGCAGACATGGGGTGGGTAGAGAAAGATGTTGACAAATACCTCCTAGTTGATTTTGCAGTCCAGGACTCTGAGTATCTTCCTAGCAAGGAGATTCTAAAGGACATGTTCAATGAAGCTAGGAGATATAAAACCCAATTGCCTTTTGAGGAGGAGGCTATAGTAATTGTAGTCCATCTTGGTTTGGTAGCTATAGACAAAAATATAGCACCTACCAAACATGATGTCAGGACTATGGTCCTACGGAAGTCAAACCCTAGCATAAGTTAATAGCTTTCGGAGTCTCGAGAGTATTGTTAGTGCTAGCGGGGTTCAGGGGTTAATGGGCGTTAGGGTTTGGTCGATGTGTGTACACATCTAAGTTAGCACGGCTCTTAAGTAAGATGGGCGGCCGGGCTAGGAGGTGTGGACACAGGATAGGGTTTTGGTATAAAACCCAACGAGAAACCCTAACTCGTACATTACACTGGTATCAGAGCCAGCGGCGGCGGCGGTAGGCATGACCTGCACGAGAAAGAGCTTGACGCTGCAGCAAAAGAAACGAGCGCAGCCGCCGCCTACCCGTCGTCCGGTACGGCCACCACAGCGATGCCCAAGGCGGCGACCAAGGCAGTCTGGCAGTCCTAGAAGGCGATCGGTGCGATCATTGGCGCGCCGTTGGCGAGGGCGAGAATTCTCCCTTACTTGAGTGGCACAAGGGGGAGGCTTCACCATCCAAGGAGTGGGGTTTTGAACCCACCACCTCAAGCTCCAAGGCAACAAGTGTGCTAGCCACTTCACCTTTTCACTTGTGTTGTTCTTCTCTTCAAAAGAACTCTACTTATTCTTTCAAGGGAGGACACAAACTACAAGGAAAGTGACACAAACTACAAGGAAAGTGACCTTTTCACCTTCAACTTTCCTTCTTTCAATTTGTGAGAGGAGTTTTCTATGCTCCAAGTTTGGAAGTTTTTGGTGGACGGATCTTCAACGACATGCTACATGCAACACACTTTTTTGCATGCATGTGTTGATTGACGACTCAAGTGGTGATTTCTTCTCGATTTCCGTCGTGCATGCAAGAGGAATTCTTCTACGACGCTTCAATTGGAGTTCACTTTTGAAGGTAATCCGTTCTCTATTTGTAAGCACGTGCATACCATGGCCTCAGTGGAACCGTCTCATGTTCACTTCGATTTTGAGAATGATATGCCTGATGTTAGTGAGGCACGCCCTTTGGGTGGTGGTGTGGGTGATTCACGAGACAGGCCATTGCGCCTGATCGGGATGCCAACATGACCGATGCCAAAGGGGGTGCGAGTCCACTAGTAGATGATGATGGTTTGGTAGACACGTTAGAGTTTGGGCGTCTCACTTCAAGGGTAGTTGCACTTGAGCGCACTATAACAAATGTCAATACCAATCTCACAAACATGAGCACACTTTTTACTGAATTTATGGCACGTTTTGCAAGTGGATCGGCGGCAAGTGGAGGGCCTATTCCGATAGTTATGCCTCCTCTTGTTCCAAATCCTACAGTAGAATCTATTGCACCCTCTGCAACACAGGAAGGGGATATGTTGAAAAACGTGAAGCCGCCTTTGTTTAAGGGAGAGGAGCGCGATCGTAACAAGGATGCGGTCCATACATTTTTACACAAGTGGACGGACTTGCATCGCTTACGCCGCACTCCCGCTGCTGTTATGGTCACTGAGACGAGTCTCACACTTGAAGGTAAAGCCTACAAGTGGTGGATGAGTCTACCTATTGAAACTCGCCCTAAGACTTGGGAGGAGTTTGCAGGAGTTCTTACCGCAAAACGAGAAAGATCGGAGTTGGATAGCCTGGGACAAGTGCAAGATGGAAGGTCTTACACTTAATCAGTATGTGTCCAAATACCGTGAAGTCATTCTCAAGCTAGACGGTTTGGACGACTTTCAAAAGGTTTGTGGGTTTGTTAGAGGCCTTGATAAAGAATATCAGGCAAAGGTTAAAACCCAGTATCCTAAAACTTTGGAAGCGGCTATCCAAAGTACCCTTATCTTTGATGACACCATGGATAAGAAGGGCATGGATAGACCGGCCAAATTCAATGGCTCGCAATTTAATGCTAATAAGCGTAAACTTGCCAGCAATTCTACTGAAAACACAAAGAAATCTAAAGGGTCAAGTGGTCCGTTGTCTCCACAAGACTATGAACGGGCCAAGAAGGAGAAACTATGTTATCATTGCTTAGGTAGTGATCATGAGAAGAAAAATTGTCCACAGTTGCCTCGCAAGAATAAGGATAAGGTCAAGGAGAAGGCTGTACACATGGTGCAAACGCTTCCCTTGGATGCTGATCCTAAGTATTCTGCGGCGGTAGAGGTTTCGCACACTGCCGAGATGCATGAGTGTAATCTCACTGCATCTATGTGGCAAGAGACAGTTGGACCACATGATTTGGTCCGTATGCATGGCTCCATTTATGGTCATCGAGTACGTATTCTCATTGATGATGGTGCCACGCGCAATTTCTTGAACTATGCATTAGTTAAGAAATTAAAGTTGCCGGAGACAAAGAGTTCTTATCGTTATGTGGTGTCCACCATTCAGGGGGATGATCACGATGTGTGGGATACTCTAGTACGGCAAGTGCCTGTGTTTGTGCAAGAACACACTATGGTTCTTGACTTCCAAGTGATGAATATGTCTCGTGCGGATGTCATCTTAGGACGGGAGTGGTTGTATGGGTTAGGGTCATCACTCAAAAGGAGTTATGAACATAATACGTTTACGTTTGAGGCCAATGGTAAGCATGTTTTACTTATTGAGGAACGTGATGTACCCCCAACACCACTCATATGTAATGCCGAACTCTCTTTTTTGGAGCATAGTAATCAAATAGAAGAAGTCGTTCCGAGCACCAAACCAATTAGTAAGCCGTCGTACAGGCTTAGTGCGACTGAAGCAGCTGAGGTGGAACATCAGCTTGCTGATTACCTTAGTAAGGGCTTCATTCGCCATAGTGCTTCACCATGGGCATCGCCCATTCTTTTGGTGAAGAAAAAGGATGGATCCATGCGCATGTGTGTGGATTATCGCTCCTTGAATGCGGTAACCATTAAGAACAAATACCTGCTACCTAAGATAGATGAGTTGTTTGATCAACTCAAAGGTGCGAAGTATTTTTCTAAAATTGATTTACGTTCACGATATCATCAAGTGCATATTAACGCTGATGATACAACCAAGACTGCGTTCCGGACTCACTTTGGACACTATGAGTTTTTGGTTATGCCGTTTGGGCTTACTAATGCCCCGGCAACGTTTATGACGCTTATGGATAGCGTACTAAGGCCATACTTAGGCAAATTTATCATTGTCTTTCTTGATGACATTTTGGTCTATAGTTCGACTTTAGAAGAGCATTTGGAACACTTACAAAAAGTTTTTCAGTTACTACGCGAGAATGCACTTTACGCGAAAGAAAGTAAGTGCGAACAATACCTAGGTCATGTAATTTCTGCAAACAGAATTGCTATGGATGCTAGTAAGGTTGATGCTATTATGCGATGGCCAACACCTCGAAGTAAGGAAGAACTTCAAATCTTCTTGGGAATGGCAGGATTTTATCGCAAATATGTGCACGGTTATGCAAAGATTGCCGCTCCCATGACTGATCAATTGAAAGGTGTGGCAATTACCTTTCAATGGCGTGAGGAGCAACAACGTAGCTTTGATAAGCTTAAAGTTGCTTTGGCTACAGCTCCCATCTTGGCAATTGTGGATCCTCAAAAACCATTTGTGATTGAAACGGATGCCAGTGCTAAGGCAGTGGGTGCGGTTCTCATTCAAGATGGTCATCCTGTTGCCTATGAGAGCAAGAAGCTCAATCGTGCTCAACAAAACTACTCAGCTTACGAGCGTGAGCTCTTTGCCATCATATATGCCTTACGAAAATGGCGACATTACTTATATGGTGCGCAATTCGAGCTTGTTTTTGATTACGAAAGCATAAAGTGGTTTATGAACCAAACAGATTTGCAGGGTCGAAAGGCCAGATGGGTTGAGATCCTTCAGGAGTATGATTGCAAGCTACGCTATCGCAAAGGACGTTACAATATTGTAGCTGATGCTTTGAGTCGTATGCCGGAGATTAATTCGCTGCTATTCACAGAGTTGAAAAGCGAATTGTTAGAATCTTTACGAGGCAAATGCAAGCAGGATTCAACATACTCAAAGGTGTGGAATCGTCTTCAAATGAGGGGTCCCTCTCACTCAAACGGTAGTGTTCCCAGTTCTTCCACACATGGTTCTTCTTTATCACAAGATGAACTACAACGATGGAAAAACTTTTCCATCGATGATGGATAGGGGAGAGTTTGTGTTCCATTGGACTTAGACACTAGGCGCCAAATTCTTTTTGAGTGTCATGATAGTTCAAGTGCAGGTCATGCGGGCATTTGCAAAACGTATGCTCTCGTAAGAAAGCATTTCTATTGGCCTGGACTTCACAAGGATGTTACTGACTATGTTCTGCAATGTCAAAAGTGTCAACAAGTGAACAAAGCAGAACGTCTTAAAGCTGGCGGGTTACTGCATCCATTAGAGATTCCCGACGGAAAGTGGGAAAGTATCTCTATGGATTTTACAACGAATCGTGGACATGATGCCATTTGGGTAATCGTGGATCGATTAACCAAGTTTTGTAGGTTTGTGCCTACTAAGAAAACAGTTACAACTCCAGAATTGGAACGCCTTTTCGTGGAGAATGTTTACCGACTTTATGGCTTACCGTCCAATATTGTCAGTGATCGCGATCGCAAGTTTAACAGCCATTTTTGGTGAGCAGTATTCAGTAAGCTGGGTACTATGTTGAACCTTAGTACAGCTGATCATCCGCAGACAGATGGTCAGACTGAACAGGTTAATCAAGTGCTGGAAGATATGCTTAGGGCATATTTCAGCAAAAAACAATCTGATTGGGAGTCTTATTTGCCTATTCTTGAGTTTGCTTACAATAGTGCAAAGCATGTCTCAACAGGCTTTAGCCCTTTCATGTTGATGTATGGTTTTCAGCCACGTTCACCAGTGTCGGTGTGGGACTGGCGAATGAGAAAATCAGTCAGGTTAAGGATTTTATCCAAGACCATATGGATATGTTGTGCCTTGCACGATTAAATGTTCGTCAAGCACAAGATCGTTACAAGAAGTTTGCGGACCAGAAACGTAGGCCACTTCACTTTCAAGAAGGTGATTGGGTGTTTCTGAAGGTACCAGAAAACTCCACCAGTTTAAAAACGGGTTCCGTACCAAAATTGTTGCCCCGATTTTGTGGACCGTTTAAGATACTCAAGAAGGTGGACCCAGTAGCCTATAAACTTGAGTTACCAGCACATTCAAAGGTTCATCCCATCTTTCACGTAAGCCGTTTGAGGAAATGCCTTATGGGTCATGAAAGGCCGGTGGATGATTCTTTCTTGGTAGAATATGTGGAACCTCCAATACTGCCTCATGAACCGGAAAGAGTATTGGATTACCACATGTTACATACTCGCCACCAAGTTCGAAAACAAGCTCTTATCAAGTGGAAGGACCGTCCAGAGGAAGGCTCCACTTGGGAAAACATTAGTGTGATGAGGAAACGTTTCCCCACTTTTGTTTTTGAGGACGAAAACTCTTTTCGAAGGGGGGAGTAATGTCAGGACTAGGTCCTACGGAAGTCGAACCCTAGCATAAGTTAATAGCTTTCGGAGTCTCGAGAGTATTATTAGTGCTAGCGGGGTTCAGGGGTTAATGGGCATTAGGGTTTGGTCGATGTGTGTACACATCTAAGTTAGCATGGCTCTTAAGTAAGATGGGCGGCCGGGCTAGGAGGTGTGGACACAGGCCAGGGTTTTGGTATAAAACCCAACGAGAAACCCTAACTCGTCATTATATGGTTGGGAGGTGAACCGACTTCCACCCTCTCTTCTTCTCCACGCCTAGGGTATGGCGGCTTGAGGAAGACGCAGCCATAGCGAAGGCACTACACATGAAGATAGTAAGTCTATAATCCCTTTGTGGACGAGATCCATGCTTGAGGGTGATGAAAATCAACAGGTAACAATAGCAAAATTTTTTGAGCTATTAGTATTCGATTTACATGTATTTGGTTGATTAAATGTCTTACATTGCTACCAGGTTTTTGTATATGATGATGAATTTTTGAAGAGAGTAGGATGCTCAAGATCATCCAGTACTAGCAGTTCAAAATCCATAGGTCATCAAAAGGATGTTGGTCTCACTGAATATATAAGACATTTGAATCATCAAAAGGTACAAATAAATTACGACACTGACACTTAATTATAATTGATAGTTAGTTGACTTGAATCATGATGATTTCAATTTTGATGCGCAGATCATTGTATTTCATATAAAGAGTTCTCAAAAGATAATGCAAAATTTTATTTATTCGCATTAAAAGTACTCTCAGGTTTTTTGGTGGATATAATGTGCTTTGAATGCTGAGAAAGTGATGCTAGTTGTTTTTCACTGCGGGTGTTTGGTCAAGGTCATGGATGTCAAGTGATAAGATGCCCCTACTACCTATCATACATAGCTCAGGCTGTTGCATTGGGAATTAAAGAACTAGACACACTACCTCCTTATGGGAAAAGATATCTAATGAGGTCAAGAAAGAGCCAGTGTGTTCCTCCTCCAAAATTTTTGCCTCCGGAGGTGCAACTGCCAAGAATAGATCTCCCAACACATGAAGTTGAAGGAGAAGAAGAAGAATAAGGAAGACCACTGAAGAATATCATTCCCACCTCCTCTGAACCCTGAGTCTTGACTAACACCACAACTCATGGCACTCTTTTGTAGATGACTGATTCCAGGCGCGTTGTCACTTTTCTTTATTAATCAATTATATTGCACATGTAAATGATGACTTAAATGAGTCTTTTTATTGTGCTCTATGAATCAATTTCCTGTAAGTCCATTGATGTAACTCTAGAAGACTATTGGCCCGATTCTTTCCTCCACCATGTCTAGTGTGCTTAAACTAACCTTTTCTTGCCATGTAATGTGAGTTCTCCATGCCTTGAGTTGACCATATTGACAATGAACTGTATCTCTTTGCAAAGTACATTGTATGATTATTCAGTATATGATGCAATCAATGAAAGAACAAAATTAAACGTATGTATTGAATTAGACTCAAAGTATTGAGATTCTTTTAAGTCTTTTAAGTTATTACCATGGGTTACATGTTAATCACCCCACTCTACAATAAATGCCTTCTTCCAAGTCTTTAATATGTTTCAAAATAATTCAAGCTCACTGTTGCTCCGTTTCTTTTTCTCCAACCATGAATTCAAAGATTTTGTTAAGTGAAATCCACACACCTGCCTTCCGATTTTGGATTGCACCTCCATTTGATTCTCCTCAAGACTGCATTATGGAGATCTTTCCATCGATTAAACATGTTTTGTTTGTTCCTACATTGACTATCTTTGAGGCAGTATGACAAAAATCTTCTAGCTTTAACACCACCTATTGATGGTTTTGTTGGTGACTTGCCACTCCTCGTGTCCACCTTTTGTCCACCTCAATTTTGACATGGCCCCATCTAAGCCAATGTCTGATAGCATGTTTTCTATTGCTTTGATCGCTTTTAAAGATTATTTTTTAGGCTTTAATGGCCATGAAAAACATACGTAAAAATACACCAAATTCTCTATTATTCTGCGCAATGCATACAATGTGCATATGTGCACTTTGGATAGAGGAATATCAAACACTAGTTTCAAATTTCCATCCTTTAAATGCATGTCTGGAGCTTTGTTCCATTGCACATGATCTAAAGCCTTGGCACTTGACATGCAATATAGACATGGACTCTTTGCATTTGCACTTTTGCTAGTGTTATATATGTATTTTAGAGTCTTCAAGTCACCTGCCATGTGCCACTCCACTATATAGTCACCAAAACCATTCACATGAAGTACCCTTCCATTTCTTTGCTCACTAATTAGTGATGGAATCGTAGTTTGATGAAACACTAATGCAAATTTTCAAAGTCTTCTTTATCCACCTGTGTCATTGTCAAGTAGCTCATATTTAATAGAGATTTCATGTTCAATTTCATTCAATGTAATACAAAATCATATTCAATGATTAAGGAGATACCTCAAAACAGCCAAGTGAAAATATGTTATTCCCCAATTGGACACTAAAATATATTGTATCATCTTTTGTGATTGATGGGTCTAAGGCCATGTTCATAAGTATTACCCCTCTTAATTTTTCTATTCTTTAAAATCTCACACTCATCCAGTTTTAAAATAAATTTCATAACTCTGTCACATTCTTCTTGACCAATCTCAAAGAGCTGAACTACGTAGCTTTGCAAAGCTTCAAGATCAAAGAAGATGTTGTTGTGCTGGTTAAAGACTACCTCTCTATCTTTAGCAACACATGTTGCTTCAATATGTATTAGTGAACCAAGCTTCTCAAACACCTCTGAGTTCACATGTTGGCGTGCAGACTTTACTTGCATTGGTTTTGGTAGTAACGAGCCTTTATGCTTTTTACTTTGACATTTCTCTACTAGTGCTTTAAAAAGTTTGTTATATCCTTTCTAAGAGATGCCAGTCTCATCCAAAAGCGCCTGCACCTGGAGTTGGTTCTTATTCATAAAGAAAGACACATGCTTCTCATTGATTTTTTGAAACTTCTTTTGATCCAACATCTCTTTCGCTATTCTTTTTGGTACCAAATGACTATAATGCACTCTAGCTTCGGAATATACATTGGACCCAGGATGAAGTAAAGATCTACAAATAGAAAAACATAATTAATTACTAATGCCTACTTTAAAAAAATGACCTAATTAAAAAACAGTAATATATATGAAATGAGAGTCTTTATTACATCACAACCTGTACTCACTTTTTCATCCCTCCACTTCCAACTTTCATTTTTTCTATGTTGCTAAGTCGCCTTCTCCTTTTACGTGGCCCTAATGTTAGGTCCTTTGTCCTCAAATTATTGATCTTCTTCTCCAAGTCTTGAATTGTTTCTTTGTTTGCCATAATCTTCTATGCATAACTATTTCTTTTACTTCCAAGTGTTGAGCGTAACAAAATAAACCCTCTCTACCATCACCTGTCAAATGTAGTAAGTTAGTAATGTTGGAAAATGGAGGTGTTGCATTTGTAAATGGATCCTTGGGATACATTGATCCATCAGTCCACAAGTCCAGGTGGCGCTCTTCATTGTTCCTCCTTTGTTCTTTTTGCTCATGGGATAAATAAAATATCTTGTTGTGTTTCTTCAGTGGGCTGGTACTCAGATTATATGTCCACATGAAGATGGTAAGTATCATATCTTCTTCTTTGTGTGCCACTTCTACTAATGTTACTTAGTACTTGAGTGTCTCCATGTATCGATGTTGGATTAATTAGAATCCCCAAATCATGATTAATATTCTCATTCGTAAAGCTAGTTTTCTTTGTCCCAATTTTTAAGATTAGCGAGTTGAAAAGGGAATTAGCTCAATCAGTAAGGGCGTTTTTTGAAAGAAAAAAACCACGGGCACAAAATTTTTTTTTGGCAGATGAATCATTGAAGCTTCCATACATAACTACCTCAAATCTACGAAATCTTTATTCTGACAAGGTTTGCATACATCTAATCAAATATTCAAGAGAATTGAATCATTAAAGCTACATTTTTACATTATGAATGCGGCCACATCAAAAAACTAATTGAAAGTAGCTATATTCTATGTGTATTTTAATGTATGGAAAGTATTTATTATAATAATAAAAAATAGATGAAAATGAGCCAAAATGCAATTTTGGATATTTTTAAGACCTTTCTGATTATCTCTCTCTAAGCTTAGTTGGCACTTCTTAGAGGGCCCAAAATTGAGTCCAAGTTTCTCCTAATGGTTTAATGCTTTAAAACATCAACTATATATTGTTATTATAGTTTCCACTACAAGACCAAGAAGATGAAGAATACATGCTACCAAGTATACTTGCAAACAACATTTGGAATACATTAAGTGCAAAGTCCTTGCAATACACATGTTCGAAATAGTTCAGTGCTTTTTCATCTCGATCGTCTTAGTCTTGATAAAATTTTTCAATTTTATTTGCTCAAGAGGTAAATCTTCTCCCAAGCTTGTCGTTCTTTAAGAATATCAATTCCTTGTGCAAGGAATATCCCAGGCTTTTGTTGTGTCTCAAGATTTATATGTTTACCCTTTGTTATTAGCTACTCATCTCAAAACTGTATCAAAGACATGTTGTCGATTGTTAACTACTCTTATGCAACAAGTGATCACAATAATGCTTCCTCATTACTTGCCTCTCAATCTCATCATGAGAGCATGTGAGACATGATGCCATTATGTATGCGTTTTTTGCATAAGAGGATGTTCACTCTATGATTGCAAAAGAAATTGTGCTTAAGAGAAGGATGTTCTCTCTATGTTTGTATTAAAGTGGATGATAATTATGTTTATTGAGCACACTATTAACTGTGCTATAACAATCATCTCTGCTGTGAAAGCAATCTTGGGTTCTCTCAAGATTACTTTCATAGCCCGAGATCACTTTCACAGCAAAGACCTTAACTGCGCTATTGTGAAAGGTAATCTTGGGCTGTGAAAGTAATTTCGAGAACCCGAGATTACTTTCACATCCCAACATTACTTTTACACAACATAGACCCAAACTGCATGTGGGTCTCTATTGTGAAAAAGTAATCTCGGGCTCTGAAAGTACTCTCAGGTTCTTCATAGCCCGAGATTACTTTCACAACCCTAGATTGCTTTTCATAGTAGAGATCCACATGAAATTTAGGTCTCTGCTAAATAATACTGTCGTGTGAAAGTATTCTCGTAATCTCGGGTTCCTGAGATTAATTTCATAGAAGATACCTAATAGTTGTTGGAATTAGGGTTGCAGGAAAGCACACAAAGCTTGGAGAAGAAGAAGCAAGAATGCACACAACACAAAGTGTATTAGATTGTGTCAATGTACAAAAGATAAGTTAGCCCTAGAAGGATGGGCGTATATACAAGCCGGGAGAAAAAACCTCCTAAAGAGGGAAAAAGTGCCCCGGCGGTCCTAAGTGTGTTCACACACATCACTGCCTATGTATATGGCAACAAATCCCCCCTGGGAGTGATGGTGTGAACGAGAGCTGGCACTCATGTATAGGGGAGTGCCATGCCCGAAGTAGATCAATCCACAAAGGGGAGCAAGCCCAAAGCTTTGCGGAAAGCTTCGAACTTCTCACGAGGAAGCGCCTTTGTGAAAAGATCGGCGAGGTTGTCCTGTGTTGGCACATAGGCCAAGCTGATCTCTCCTGCTGAGAGTCTCTCCCTGACATAGTGATAATGCACCTCAATGTGCTTTGTGCGAGCATGAAAAACTGGGTTTCTCGCAACTGCCAATGCGCTCTGACTGTCAGTGAAGATAGAGGTGGCAGACTCCTGTCCAACACCCAAGTCAGCCAATAAGCCGTCTGAGCCACACACACTCAACCGTAGCTGTGAAAGCTGCCCTGTACTCAGCTTCACAACTAGAAGTGGCCACAGTAGGTTGCTTCTTGCTCAACCAAGATATGCATGAGCTACCGAGCATGAAACAAAAACCACTTGTGGACACTCTTGTGTCATAGCAACCAGCCCAATCTGAGTCCGAAAAAGCATGTAAATCTGGCGGCAACGATCCCCCCTTGGGATAAAACAACCCAAGATGTATGGTGCCACTCAAGTAGCGAAAGATGCGTTTAACTGCCTTCCAATGCTGAGACCCTGGGCTATGCATAAACCTGCTCACCTGTGAGACTGCAAACTGAATGTCTGGCCTCGTAATGCATACATAAATGAGGCAACCAACAGCTGTCTGATAGAGTGTGACATCAAAGTGATCTCCAGCATCATGAAGACTCAACTTCAAACCTGTCTCCATTGGAGTAGCAATAGGCTTGCAGTCTTCAAGGCCAAATCTCCGCAACAATGTTTCAATATACTTTGTCTGACACAAAGCAATACCTCCATCACACTGCTTAAATTGTATCCCCAAATAATGATGCAAATGCCCCAAATCTGACATCTCAAAAGAGGCATTCAAATCAGCCTTAAAATCAGCAATATGACTCTCATTTGGTCCTGTGAGCAGCATGTCATCGACATAGAGAGCAATGATTAGATGTACACCATCCACACGTTTAACATACAAAGTGCTTTCTGTTGGACTATTCTGAAACCCATGTGCAGTCAAATATGCATGTATTTTTTCATACCAAGCTCGTGGAGCTTGCATTAAACCATATAAAGCCTTTTTTAACCTGCACACTTTGTTTTCTTGCCCTCTTTGAACAAAACCACGAGGCTGCGATACATACACCTCCTCATGCAAATCTCCATTTAAGAACGCAGTCTTTATGTCCAGCTGATGTACATTCCAACCATTATGAGCTGCCAATGCACAAATGCTACGAATGGTAGTCATACGACAAGTGGGAGCAAAGGTCTCATCAAAATCAATGCCCTTTTCTTGAGCATAACCCTTTGCAACAAGTCTAGCGATCAACACTGCCATCTGGCTTTCGTTTCAACTTAAAAACCCACTTACATCCAATGGCCTTTTTACCAATAGGCAAATCACACAAAGACCATGTACCATTCTTCATTATGGCATCATATTCACTTTGCATTGTAGCCAACCAATTTTTTGAATTTTGTGCTTCATCAAATGAAAGAGGTTCTTCCTCTTCACACATATTAGACACAGCCAAAGCATAACAATCTGATGCATAAGAGGCATGCTGAAAACCTGAACGAGTACGACTAGGCATAGGTGCATCAATCTTACTATCACGCAAGGTTTGCACCAGCCATTTAGGCATACCTCTAGCCTGCTCATTTTCAGCCCTATCCTCATGAATTACATCCTGTAAATCTGCATCAGAAATAGGCTGATCTATGATGTCGTTTGAAATCTGCATAGGCTGAATATTTGCCTCGTTAGGACTTACATTTGAATTCCCACCTGTAAACAGAGGCAACAATGTATCAAATACATCCCGTGAGCTCACACCTGTCTCTTTGGTACATGATAACAAAGGCTGCACAGCATCTTCTACAAAAACAACATCTCGACTAATCAAGATACGCTTTGACTGCGGATGATACAATCTGTAACCCTTGCTCTCAGCACTGTAACCAACAAAAATGCATTTGACAGCCTTATCATCCAATTTTTTGCGTTGTTGCACAGGCACTAAAGCATAGGCCAAGCAACCAAAGACACGCAAGTGACCAATAGAAGGCTTCCTGCCATGCCAAGCTTCGTATGGAGTAATAGACTGCAAGGCCTTAGTGGGACACCTGTTGAGTACATATGCAGCACACATGACAGCCTCAAGCCAAAACGCATGTGGCAAAGCTTGGCTCTTGACCATACATCGTGCCATCTCCATAAGTGACCTGTTCTTCCTCTCAGCAACACCATTTTGCTGAGGGGTATACGGCACTGTACATTGGTGTTTTATCCCACGACTTGCCAGAAATGCATCAAACTCTTTAGACATGTACTCCCCCCCTCGATCAGTACGCAGGGTGCCCACAGTACAATTGGATACATTTTCAACCATAAGAAAAAACTGTTTGAAGCACAATAACACTTCGGACTTTGCCTTCAGTGGATATACCCATGCATGCCTTGAGTAATCATCAATGAAAGTCACGAAGTACAAGTGTTTACCAAATGACGGAGTTTGCATAGGCCCACATACATCACTATGTACAAGCTGCAATTTGCGAGTGGCCCGCACAGAACCATCCTTTGGAAACGCAGAACGCTGCATTTTGCCTAAAATACAGCCTTCACAAACATGTTTCAATGGTGCCTCAAGAGGGGGCAATGAAGCAACCATATCAAATTTCTGCAAACGCAGCAAACTAGCAAAGTTCAGATGACCAAAACGAGCATGCCATAGTTTTGCATCTGAAACTGCCTTTTCATCAGAAACTGCATTTGCTGAATCTTCCACACACTTGTCATAAGAATTGAGCCTATACAGCCCACGAAACAAGGTGCCAGATGCAATAATCGTATCACCAGAAGTCAAATCATGAATAGTACATCTGTCATCCACAAATTTGATTACAAATCCAAGTCTAGCAAGCGCAGAGACAGACAATAGATTCTTCTTTATCCCTGGCACATACAAAGCATGTGAAAGTGTGAAAGCGCTGCCATTTGCAGCAGTAAGCATAATTTTACCAACGCCCTTCACTGGGTAAGAAGCATTATTGGCACATGTGACAGTATTCCCATTAGGGACAGCCTCAAGAGAAGTGAACATATCACGATGCGAGGTAATGTGCTTTGTAGCACCACTGTCAAAATACCATACATGAGAGTCAACAGAAACTGCCAAACATGCATCATGTACAGATGGGTCATACTGGCAATACACGCTAAACGCCCATTCTGTATCCTGCACAACATTTGCAGAATCTGCATTTGTAGAAGCATCCGCTATTGTGGCTGCATTTGACTCTTTCTTCTTTGCCTCTTTAGCCTTTAGCTTAGGGCAATTCTTAATGACATGATCATTTGCCTTACAATAGTTGCACCTGGTCTTTTTCTTGCCTTTATCAAGAGCCTTCTCAGACTTATTGTTGCTACCTGTGGAAGTAGAAGAAGTTGCAGACCTACTAATAGGAGAAGAAGCAGTGGAAGGGGCTGTCTTACCACTTCTTCTCTGCTCTGCTGGGCAGCCATAAATGCTTAATCAACTACACGCTGCCTGGCCCTGTTTTGCCTGGACTACGCTTCTTGCAAGAGCTTGTTGACTAAAGTATCATACTTGACAGCATCAGGTCTGTCCTCATTAAGAAGTCTCCACGTGGAAGCAAAAGTCTGATATGTCTCAGGTAAAGCATCAAGAACAGTCTGCACAAGAGAATGATCAGGAATAATCTCACCTGCAGAAATCAACTGTTCTTTGAGATCTTTAATCTCAGCAAGAAAAACATTCATGTCATCATCTTCTTGCATAATCTTCAATTCTAGCTCTTTACGCAGGTAAGCGATTTTTGCCTCGTTACGACCTGCATACAAACCAGCTAGAATATCCCAAGCCTGTTTTGCTGTTTTAGCTGAATGAATATGTGGGGCGATGTTCCGTTTGATAGAAAGTGCAATCAAGGCATGAGCCTGCGCATCTTTACCATCCCAACGAGCTTGTTCAGCAGTGGGTAAAACAGCAGCAACAGTGGAGCTGCTAGAACCTGCAACATCCTCAACAGATCCTACATCCACAGAACCTGGACGTACATCCATACCCTGCACAATGTTCCACACTCCTTTTGCAACCAAAACATGCTGCATCATGTATGCCCAAAGTGGATAGTTGCTGTCTCCATCCAGTTTGTCTTCAGCAGACAACATGCGAAATACATCATTGCTGTTATCAGCCATGGCCACCACTGACTGAAACTGATGCAAAAGCTACCTGTAATGAAGCAAAGACTGAACAGAAGACAACTTGTGCTATGTAGTACGGTCCACAATAGAACACGTATGCCTGTTTTACAGAAAACTGCACTGTCAAAATTTCTGCAGAAAATGACGAAAACACCTGTGCAGAACTTGAAATGCAAAAACGGAGCCCGAAACGACCTCAGATGCAAATTCTAAGAACGCAAAGGCCTACGGGCTTATTTGCAGAGTATAGGGACCTGCAAGCGCTCGTGAAAACTCACCTCAATCGGAGAACGTGAGTCGGAGGGTGCTGGCGGCGTAGCCCTGGGAGCCGATGCCTGCTCTGATACCAATTGTTGGAATTAGGGTTGCAGGAAAGCACACAAAGCTTGGAGAAGAAGAAGCAAGAATGCACACAACACAAAGTGTATTAGATTGTGTCAATGTACAAAAGATAAGTTAGCCCTAGAAGGATGGGCGTATATACAAGCCGGGGGAAAAAACCTCCTAAAGAGGGAAAAAGTGCCCCGGCGGTCCTAAGTGTGTTCACACACATCACTGCCTATGTATATGGCAACAATAGTAAAGTCAAAAAGCAAAGATTTTGACATGTTTTGCATGCATTGAAGTTGTCTCTATATTTATTAGCATAGATACTATAGTTAGCATGCACATCACACCACTTCAAATGACTACATAAATAAGACATTAAAGCCACCAAAAACTTTAAAAAACCTTTAATTATTAGGAAGTCTAAAGGGAGTTAACGTAGCAATAACTCAATCAGCTTGTGTTATGTATACATAACACAAGCTTGTGTTATGTATACATAAGCAAGATCCTTACTTGAGATGCAAAAAATGTCATGAAATTCATTTGCATCTAGAAGAATCAAAGAGATTGATCGCTCTTCATCTTGCAAGTTTCCATACTTCTAAGAAGTGATTTTGAGTAAAAACTATTTGACCTTCTTGGCTAATGAGACTCGCCTGTACTTCGGTAGAGCCATGTCTCTTGCTCAAAGGTAGCAAGGCATGACAAGTATGACATGAGATAGTAATTACTAGGTCCTCCAACAATGTTTTGGTATAACACTATGGACACCAAATTCGAGGATTCTCTTAGAACATACACGATGTTGACCACATTGATGCATCTTTTTAAAAATGCGAGTTTGATGTGTTGGCCATGTGTTGGCTTATTGGATTTGCAAGTGGAACCTTGTGCACCCATCTCATGAGCATTGTCTATTAGAATAGCATGAAAATGAGAAAAATGCCGCATAACTATCAATCAGATGCCATAAAGGTGCTTGCATTCACTAATCTAATCTAGACAATCACAATAGTTACTTTGCATAGTGACATGTGGTATCATTGACTTGGTGTGGAGATACTTTGTATCTTAAATAATAATGTCATTTCATTCATAATCTGCAAAGAAGATGGGTCGGCATAGAATCCTCTCTCCTTCGAGCAATTTTAAAGTGTGTTTTTTTTATGACCCTTTGATGCTAAATCGGCCAGAATCAGCTATCACACGAGAATAAAAGAACAAGATTAGAAATTTACATCATTAGCAAGCTACACAAAAACAAGTCAAAAATATATACATATTTCTTGCTTCTGCTTAAAGAAACCAAGTAAGGTTCCACCCATGTGACTACCAGTCTTTGAATCCTCCACAAGTGCATGCATTAATGCAAAATGGATCGATTTATACAAGCTTCCAAGAGCGTGTATTTGATATATTTCCATAGCTGCTCCACCAAATTTGTTGTGTCAACATTTCCATAGTTAAAAAAGGCATCCGAACTTTGGCCATTATTTTCTCCACCGATAATATTATCCACACGAACCATTTGTAACATAACGGATGACATTGTTTTGGATTGAATAGAAGTAGTTCTTTCCTCAAAATTATCCTCCGTAAAACGGAATGCATAAGGTTTGACATTGAAGTATATATATCGTCTCTTATTTCCTTTGGAACTTGAATTTACAAGAAATGTTTACATAATTCACAAAGCTATAAATATAAAGGGCAATCTAGGTGGGTAATAAAATAAGCTTGACTATGAAATGGATTAGTTCTACCTGTGGAAGAAGATACTTGACCCAAGCCTTCTTAGTGTGGAACCAACATAGCAAGACATGACATGTAATGTGAAATAAAGTTCCATTTTCTTAAAATTCCCAATAATATGGATCTTCATTCACCACCTTGATTATAGCCTTTAATTCTTGTGACTTGTCAATAATAAGTGCGGTAGGACAAACATGCCCCATTCTAGATCCACAATGCCAAGTCCAAGGCAATGAATGTGGGCTCCCACATCACATGTGCACGACATGAACTAAATTGGTATGCCAATACTAAGTTGGTTGGTAGCACGGCAACATATAAGGGTAACCCAAATACATTACAGCAAACATATAAGGGTAACCCAAATACGTTTGTTTTGAAAGTGCTATCTATGGTCTATGAGTTGTTTTTAGAGAAACCTAAAGCCATTTCTATCATCCAATCATCTTGCAAAACCAAGATGAATGACCTGTATTTGGCATCCTTTACACTTGGATTATAGGGTACAAAACCTACATAGTAACAATGTGTGATATATCCCAATGCAACACACATGGTAGAGATCTCCAAAGTATTGTGAAGTTTAGAATATACTACTTTTTGTTGTTGTTTCAATGCTAAAGGCTCCATGTACATTGAGTCCCAATCATCTTTTGAAACCTTACCTGCATCATGTTGGTGCACTCAAATAATTACTCTTACCGATCTAACAATATTTACTGATAAACAAATCATCATTCTTAATTATCTAACCATATTTAGTTGTAAACAAAGAGCAAGAAAGTACCTTTAGTGCGAATTTGATATGACAATGAAGAAAACTCTTTAGGAATCACGAAGAACCTATAGATAGCACAGTCGAGAATAGATACTCTGTCCATGTGATATCGTTCTATGGATAAGGACATTTTTGCAACATGGTGAGAGCTTCCCATCTTCATGTCGTGTATGGATTGGATTAATGAAAATGCACACTTCATCCATGTCATCGATGTATTCCACTTGCATTTTGAAAGTGCATCCACATTTATTTTGATGTACATAACCTCTTTATTTTTCCACTTCATTCAGATCCACCTCCTCTATGACATATATAGTCAACCATAACCTTGGGATGGGTGGTGCCTCTTTGATGAACACGCACCATGACTACTCTCACCATATGCTCTATCATTATACTCTTCAATTGCATGTCCACATCCGCCTTATGTATAGGATATGATGGCTCCTTGTTTAGATTCCCTTTGTGATGCCGAATTAAAGGGAGTTATCGATTCTTGCTACGGTTGCATGTACATGTATCAATAAACTCCTTGATGTAAGATGAGGGTATTCCATGCCTTCTAATGTCAGTGCACCATGTTGACTTGATCGCTTCAAGCGTGGCATTTTCACTTTTGTGTTCTCTTGTGCCTTTGACATAGTCATCACAGCTTTCATAATGCTTTCCCACTCCTTAATATATGGAATCCTTAACTGAAATGTCCCCTTCAAACAAATACAAAGAGAACCCTCCTCTCTCTTATTAAGAGACTAAGGTTATTAAAAGGGGAGGAGAAGGGTGTGTGTGTGAATAGACTTATGGTCCACTAGTTCACCTATTTAAAGGTGGAGCTAGAAGGCATATTATGAGCATGAAGCTTAGTTGTATTTTCAGTAACTTAATAAGCAAGATCTTTTCTTGTATTTTGTGAGTCTCTCTCCTCCACATATTTGATCTAGCATGAGCACCACATATTTGATCTAGCATGAGCACCACGAAATTCTAACATGGTATCTAGAGCTTGGCAAGATTAGGTCATTTTTGTGGTGTAGAATAGGTCAATTTTAGGTCATTTTTGTGGTGTAGAATAGGTCAATTTTATTCCCTTTTTTTTGTGGAGCTGAACGTCCTGCTAGTGGAGGAGCTCTAGCATCTTGTGGAGGCAAGAACTGGGAAAGTGTAGAGGAGGTCTGGGCGCTCAAGAACGTACAACAAATTTCTGGGTTTCTCTTCTCCTGGTAGCTGCGTCACTGCGTTCTGAGCAAGCCGGCACACAAAATCAGCAGCGCTGATTTTTGTACATCTATTCGCCTTGTGTGTATAATCTTTAGCCACACAAGCTTAGGGCTTTGAAGCCCTAAGCCTCAAGGTCCTATAGCCCATGTCTCAGTCCTAATGGCGGCCTGAATCGAGCGCTGGAGTCAAAATACCAATTGGCTGTCTGGTTTTCAGCCATGGAAGCTTGTATAAAAGCTTTATAAAAGTGTTTTAAACACTAATTAGCTTTCATGCTTATCATTAAAGGAGTACTAATCTGTTAAGTGCTCTTGTGAGGGTCTTTTTCTATATCCTTGAAGTGGTGGGTATACACCATGGGGTATTCATAAGCCTCATTGCCATCAAGCTTCATCAACATCTTTAAGTGCACAAAGCTTCTCTAAGTGTACTTATAAGCACTAATAGTGTTGATTAATAAGACTACTAATCCAACAAAGAGAAGCCATTCCAAAGTGTTTCTAAATACTAAGAGTGTTCTTAAACACTAATGGTAAATCTCATCACCAATGCAAGTGTCATTAGACGCTAGAAATGTGCTCTTTAGTACTAATAGTATTGCTAAATACTAATGGTGATCTTAATCACCAAACAAAGTATTCTTTGATACTAATGAAGCTAATCTCCCCATCAAAATTAGTGGTTGGGCACAAACCCTAAGTGCTAAACCATAAACTTCACCATCTTAATCTCCTTTTTTATGCAACATTTTTAACTTGATTAGGGGTTGTTGCACTCTCATAAGCCTTTCTCTTTCTACTTAAGCCAAAACATCACAAATTTTTAGTTTTTTCTTCTTCATAAATCAGCCCATTATTCTCTAGTACTCTCCTTCATCAATACCCAATGTCAAAGGACAACACCACCCAAATTAAGAATTCTCAGGAGAGGGCTTCCACACTTGGCAAGTCCTTGTCAAGTACAAGATGATGTCCAAAGGTTTTTGGCCATTCATCTCCGGCTCTAAGATTATTGATTGAACTAAGGCTGAAGATATTGAAGATGATGAGAGGGCACAAGCCATCATCATGCTTCATCTTGATGAGGCTCTCATTCACCATGTGGGCCAGCTTCCCACTGCAAAGGAGAAATGGGATGAGCTTGACAAGCTCTATGGAGCTCGTGGTAAGAATTCCAAGATCTCACTTAAAATTGAATTTTTCAGCTTGGAACTCAAAGAGGGAGACAACATTGGAGCCTTCATCTCTCACTTGAAGGGCCTTATGGCTCAACTTGCATCAGTGAATGCGAGAATAGATGAAGATGATGCAGTGGTGGCTGTTTTGCTAAAAGTAGTCAAGAAGGTGTACCCCACCTTAGTCACCACCCTGAAGAACATACCTAATCCCATCCTTGAAGGAGTCATTCAATCTTGTCTTGATGAAGAAAAGAGGCCAAAGGGAGGAGCTGAATCTTTAAATGCAACAACTTCATCGAATATCGAACAAGCTTTGTCACATCAAGTGATCAAAGTAAGATGTGTCCATTGCAAAAAGGTGGGTCATTTGGCAAATAATTGTTGGATCAAATATCCTAACAAAATGAAATGTAATAAGTGTAAACAAACGGGACATATCACTTCCAAATGTGCTAACAAAGAGTCAGAAGCTAACTTTGTAGCAGCCTCTAACTCCACTGAGAAATTGTTTTAAATCTCAATGTAACCACACCTATATTCCTAACCTTGTACGCCTAATGTTATAAAGGCATCCTATGTCCAATACCACCTATTCCAATTTTTTCATAGTTGGTATTGAGGGGGGGTATTAAGAGACTAAGGTTATGTAGAAGGGCCTCGAGGAGAAGGGTGTGTGTGTGTGAATGGAGTTATGGTCCACTAGCTCACTTATTTAAAGGTGGAGCTAGAAGGCATTTTATAAGCATGAAGCTTAGTTGTATTTTGAGCAACTTAATAAGCAAGATCTTTTCTTGTATTTTGTGAGTCTCTCTCCTCCACATATTTGATCTAGCATGAGCACCACGAAATTCTAACATCTCTCTCCCCAAGCAAATCTCATCTTTCATTTTTCACCACTTGTTCAAATCCAGCATTCCTCTATCAACATGACTTTTTAGCATTTCCAAACTTATGGACAAATCATCTCATAGTACTCTTATCATTAAGTTATATAGCTCCTCACTAAAAGAGAAATATATACAGGATAAATGCTCATTTGGATTGTATAAAACCTTGTAATTGTTTGAGCCATCCGTTGTAGTATCATGGTTGTTATCACTTTGACACTGGTCTTCAATGTTTAGATCATCAGTACTTGCATGATCACTTATAGTACTATCCAAGTATCCTTGAAACATATCACTATCCTCATCTCCAACTAGCCAATCCATCACTATGGTAATTTAAGACTACATTGTCAATACATACACAATCAAATTGATTAGTATGCTAAACTATAAATTGTACTACCAAACCTTCTCCACCCTCATCCCTCTTGAGCCTTCCCTTGCAAGGCCTAGAATTTGAAGGGCGGCCCTATTTTAGTTATGTGCCCTTCCAATCTCTTCATAAAGAAAATCTAGTTAAAGAAAAGCCCTTCAAAGAAAAATAACAAAGGTAATTATGTTTTCACTCTTTTTGACCCCTTAAGCCTTGGAATGGTACTGCAACCTTCAAATTCTAGCCATATGCAGCTCGTGCCATATAGAGTCTAGACCCTGAGGTTGGAGGACTAGTAAGAAACAAGAAAAAGACGAAGATGGATGTGCACATTTAAGACGTGCACGACTCTCTTATTTTTTTGGGGGGTCCTTTTTCCTTTAAAAAATAATACTCTTGAAGATAAGATCGTGATTCGTGTCTGTCAGTGCATTGTCGGGATGTAACGTGTAAGACGAGATTAAAGCTCTCTTGTTTTATTTTTTTGGGGTCCTGGACTCCTTTTTCCTTTAAAAAAATAATACTCCCTTGAAAGATAGATCGTATCGGTGTAGGTGGGGATGTAACGTGTTCTAGACTAGATCAAAGCACGGCACGACTCTCTTGTTAATGGGGAGGACTCGCGGGAACTGTGACCTGTCCTTTTTTGTCCATAATATTTTTCTTGGACGTGTAAGACTAGATTAAGGCACCGCAACGACTATTTTTTTACTGGGGACTTGTCTTTTTTTTCTTCCTTAATATTTTCTGTGGGTGTAACTTGTCCGTGTCATCATCATGCAACTTGTAATGATTCAAGTCGTCCAAACTTCAAAGCCACCTATCCGGGTCCTTATCATGCAACTTGTAATGATTCAAGTGGTCCAAACTTCAAAGTCCACGTAATTTTCCTTGAAACCCCTCCCTAAGACCTCCACATATATATATATATATATATATATATATAAGGGTGTTTACGGACTACAGGTTTGCCCACGAAAAAGGTTGAGAGTTATGGGCAGGCACTTTTTTTCCGTAGAAACAGAAAAATATATTAAAAAAGGATGAGATTACAGCGACCCGTGAGGAAGGTTCATGGGGGGACCCTTAAGACAGCAAGCTCTGCTGTGGTCTCTGTATTCCAAGAGGGGCGGTATGCTTTAGTAGGTTTGGTCATCTGGCTTTTCTTGTTTCAAAGCAGGGGTGAAGGTTCAAATAAGTAACAAATTTTCCTTACAGCGTGGTGGTGGGCAGGCACTTTTTTAATAAACAATTGCTGAGCAACAATGCTTTTTGCAGACTACCGGCATGCCCACAGAAAAAGCATCTTGCAACTGAGAGGAACTGGAACGGTGGTTGTTGGGCTCCAATCAGCAAACATATCAGCACTAAGGGTACATGGACGTGATCACGATCTGTAAAGAAATGTCAAATAAGCCGGTGATTGTGGTGAGGTGATTCGGATTGGGCAAAACTTTTCCGTGGGCTTCCATCCAAGTGTGTAAAAACCCTAATATGATATGATGTGATCAGACTCACTGAAAAAGCTAGCGTGTGCAATGTCAATTCTTCCTTTCCTTCTGTTGCATCTGAATCCGTTGTATTTGCTGTGCACAGTGTTCTCCTCAGCCCTCAATTCTGATCAATTTCTGGGGAGGTTTGGGAAAATATACGGATCTGCAGGTACTTAATTAGGTGTAAGAAGGGGTCTGCGCGCTTTGGGAATCTATGGGTCACTGTATTAGCCATAGTCAAGTATCTCAGGAAACGATCGGCACATCCAGCATGGATCCTCCTCGCATGCCGTGTTTTCGAATCATCGCGCCCCTGATGTGAAGAAAAGTTTTGTAGATCATCTGTACCAGTCCTTGCAGACTGCCGGTGTTCATTCATTTGTGGATTGCAAGGAGCTCCAGGTAGGAAAGAAGTCATGGGATGAAGAGGTGGTTGAGATTGTAGAGTGCCCTCCTAAGATCTGCATCGCATTATCAAGGTTCATATCCTCTCATGGAGCTTGAATAATTCAAGCATCCCCCCACGTCCCCCCCAAAAAACCTCATACATGCACAAAACCAAGGGAATTACGGCGCAATGGTTCACACAAAAAAACAACCATGGGAAGGGGGCATACCATTAATATGGGACAAACATGGGAAGGGGGATACAATATATTGCACGAAAGGATTGAGGTATTTCAATCAACTTGGTTGAAGGGTACAAAAGATATATGATGGCCTTATTGTAAGGGTGTAAGTCACTAACTATAAGTGTGTAAGGTGTATATCTCCATGTAAGTGATTAAGTGTAGCATCTCCACCACATCACAAAGGAGCCCCTAAAAGCCTTTACACCATCTCAAAAAACATCTTATATGTGTCACAAAAGTCATGGTATGGGGAGCCCCTAGCTCACAAGTAAAATTTAAAGGTCGTGGTACCATTGGTATCTGCTATATTTCACAAAATTCATGGTATGGGGACCTCCAACTTGCTCACACATAAAATTTGAAGATCATGGTACCCTTCCATCTCAAAAGGAATCTCTTGCTATTAACAAAAGGCATGGTATGGGCCCCCCCTTGCTCATGCATACAATTTAAAAGTCATGGTATGTGTACCCCCCTTGCTCACACTTAAAACTTGAAGGTCATGGTACCCTTCTATCTCAAAATGCATCTTCTATATTTCACAAAAGTCATGGTATGGGAACCCCCTTGCTCACACGTAAACTTTTAAGGCCATATACGGTACCCTCTCAAAAGTCATGGTATGGGAACCCCCTTGCTCACACGTAAACTTTTAAGGCCATATACGGTACCCTCTCAAGGGGGTTCATCTTCAAATAAGGTTAAAACAAAATTCACTCTTTTTTTAAAAAAAGCATAGTTTTTGAACACTCATAGTATTATGACCTCCAAATCCCTTCACATAGAAATGAGGTTTAATATGAGCCCTAAATGAAAAATGTACCTTCAAATTTGAGGGATAGCCTTGCTTTTTCTAAGGTCCTTACTTCACGATTGCCAAGCTCAATGGTCCTCGATGGAGATGTGCATCTTCTGTATCCCCCAAAAGACTTAGTATATTGAGGACCCTCTTGTTTACACTTTCCAACATTCTTATTGCATTATCAAGTTTTATATCCTCTCACATGGACCTTTAATAAATCCAACCCATATTTCCATGTTTGTTTACAAAAAGCATAAACATGGGAAGTGGGGATGGGCGACCTTGAACACTTGAACTCTCCCCACAAACCTAATAACTTCAACCTTGATTGCTTACATAGTTTTAGTTGGTACAAAGTGTTCTTGCCACTCCACCATAAAATAACAATGTCTTAATAGAAATATACCAATATCTAAATAGAAACATACCAATATTGAAGACTAAATGACTTGCTAGGGTAAGGCTGGCTTGATGAGAAAATTCCACCTTTTTGGACACTCCCCTCATCATGCACGGTCAAAAGTACTACACGTCTCGCCTTTGGCGGGGGATGCAATCGTTCTCATTGCCCCCCCAAGTTGGCATGTGATCGCCCTCCAGTTGCCCCTAGAATGTGCAATGTTGCTAGGAGCAATTGGGGTTAATACCATTTTCCCATGATGGCCAAGCTATACATGGGAATCATGGTGGCATCTTTATTCTCGTAACTTGGATTGAGAGAAACTAAGTAGTGCTGATTTTGGCACATTTTCATTGTACTTTGATAAACTTGGCCTTGCACATAAGCACTACCTTATGCAATTGGTGTAAGTGGTCTAAATTAGCTAATTCAAGTTAAATAACTTTTGTTAAACATAATCAATGGAGAATTTTATCCTACTTAGATGTTTTTTGGATGAAGTTCATGCACATCAACTTCAAAATTATCTTAAAGAAACAATATCTCTATTAAAAAAAAAAGAGATATGATCCATAACTATCCTCTTTGAAATAGCACTTCTCAAAGTCAACACTTAAGGAGTAAGTACTAAGGATACTTTACAACTTTTATAGAGAGAAGAGGGTGGGTGTGCACCTTTAAATTTATCAAATGAAAGTAGAAAGTGCACGTTGCACTACGTGGGTGTTTGTTCTTTGTCCTTTGGAGTGAGAGAATTGCACCAAGCAGGGCCTGAAATTGACTGGTGTTTTGCCTATCAAGGGCCTTTTTACCTGTCAAAAAAGGTTCAAGTTTTTTTTTTCATGTCAAAAAACATGCAATAACTTAGAAATTGCATATCATTATGAAATGTTTGATTTAAGAATGTATATCATTTGAAATGCTGGTCTAAAAAAATTTATTTTCAATTTTTTAACCTTATATATGTATACCTTATAAATAACATTATAACAAGATTTAGAATAATATATCCCAATTTCCTAAAGCTCCTTTTTAATGTGGATGGTGGGACCAAGGAGAGAAACTGAAAATTAGAATTTAAAAATTAAAATTTTAAATACCTTGGAAATTGGAGACTAGCCTGGCTTATAATTGCATTAAGTAGGGTTATTAACTCAAAGAATGTAAGTTTACAAAATTACATATTTTATTTAATTTAATTGTTGGAGGCTTGAGCCTTGGAGCCTGGAGGCTAGAAATTGGAATTTGAAATAAGTTATAACCATGAGTAAACTCACCTACTATCTTTAAGTTTGCATGCTTTGGATGCTATGGATGCCTTTAAAAATTAGGCTTTCATTAATTAGAATTTAGGCTAATAGCTTGGACCTTGAGCCTCCTGCCACCACGGCTGTTGAGGGGGGTGACTTGTGAGCCCCCTCCCCTGTAGCTTGCTTTTATCAAAGGGTTGGCTGGAGCCTCTGGGCAGTGGGGGTGACGGGCACTTGAAGCTTCAAGCTTCCTTCTTGACTCTCCATCTCGGCTGCCTTGCTTCTTGGTTGCCTTCTTGTCTCTGTTGAGCGTTGAGCGCTTCGAAGTTCGGACTCACAGCTTCACGAATCACGATTCACAACCCACCGGCCCCCCGGCGGGCAGTGGGGCACCTTGGTCGATGGTCATTAAGGGGCAAGCCCCCTCCCCTACAGCAGCCTGCTTTTATCTATGATTCATAAGGGTTGGGCGCTTTCAGCTTGCTTCTCGTCGCTCGACTCTCCATTTGTGGGTTGCCTTGCTTCTCGACTCTCCATCTACGTTGAGCACTTCTTGTCTCTGTGTGTTGAGCACTTTGGACTCATCTTCGAACCTGCAGGAGGCTGCTGTGGGCTGTGGCAACTGTCTTGGATGGTAGGACTCAGTCTTGGATGGTAGGACTCAGTCTAGTATTAATATTTGTTTACACTTGATATTTCAATCTTGATTATTGAATCTTAGTATTTGTTTAATCTTGATATTTGTTTAGATGGTATTGTGTGGGAGTGCAATCTTGAAAGCTGATATTTTTTGCTTCTTTTATGTAGGTCGAGTACTACTATGTAGTCTGAAATTTGAATCACATATTTGTGAATCATCTCTCTTCAGTGTTCATCTTCTTGGAAGTCGCCTCAGGCCTGACCCTAGCCGTGCTCACTACTGCTAACCTTGTCTTTGATGTTCTCACTCATCTCAACTTTGCATGCGTTGTTGCGGCCTGCCTGTGTGCGTGAAGGAGCTGTAGGCTGCATGCAGTGTCATTGTAGTGCTCTTTTATTTGTCAAAGATATGGCCAAGCATCAGGTAATCAGGTGATGGTGATATGGTAGTTAGGTATTATATTGGGTTAACTTGAATTTGTGTAGTTTTCTCTGCTCCATGGTGATACATTTGATTAACTTGATGATGATTGAGCGTGGACAGAAAGTGAAATCTTAGCAAACTCAAAATAACAATATAATGCATTCTTGTAATATTGTAATTTGTAGGTGATTCTCAGCTTGGTAACTTTGTTACTGCTGCTGTTACACATCTATCCCTACCTAACATATTTAAAGCCTTTGCTTAAAGTTGTTTGCTTGGGAGGATGGGGATGCATTGTAAAAGTATCGAGCTTGATTTTATATTGAGTCTTTCTTCATGCTAATGTATTTGGCAGCCAATTTAGATATGGAGGGTCGGTCTATGGTAATGCCTCATAGGGAGAGACGTAAAAAGAGTAAATCCCAACCCTCAATAGCCTCATTTATGACCAAAGTGGTCAATGTCAATGCAAGAAATGAGAGTGAGAGCTGTCCAAATGATGCTCTGGTTGCTTCGGAGTCTTCATCAAGCAAGCCCAAAAGGAGGTGGAGAAATCAATGGAATCTTCTTCATCCTTGGGCATACTTGTGCAAGTCCCCATGTAATGAGGATAGGATCAAATGTACATGGTGTCAAGATATAGGCAAAGTAAATACGTTTATGGAGTTGGAGGGTCCCAAAGCATTCAACTTTCAGCATTGAATGAGCATGCAAAATCAGTAGATCATAAAATGGCAGCAAGTGCTCATCGTGCAAAGATAAAGATTGGTGGAAAAGGACCAATAAATGAGGGTATTGAAACTATAGTAGATTCTGAACAATTAAGGATTGTAACTTGCATGAAATTGGTCCATTTTTGTGCATGCAATGATATTGCATTGGAAAAATATCCGATTCAATGTAAGCTCCAAAGGGATCTTGATACTCCTAATATGCCAGCATCCGATGAGTATGATGCTTATACTAATCCTATTTCTGGAAGGGAATTCTTGATAGCCATGAGGGATTACATTAGAAAGGGATTGCGTGCTGAAATTTGTGAGAGTCCTTTTTTTTCAATCTTGATTGATCAAAGTATGGATCGAACCATGGAGAAGCATTTGATCATCTATGCAATGTATTTGAAGGGTGGTGGTAAAGGACAACCTACTTGTAAGTTTATGGGTCTACTTCCTATAGACAATGGGTTTGGTGAGGCAATCTACAATGCTGTCCAACCATTTATGATAGAGACCAATTTAGACATGAATAAAATTGTTGCATTTGCAACGGATGGTGCATGCACAGGTCATAAGACTGGTGTGGTGGCATGACTCCAAGCATCAACTCCACAAATCATGGGTGTGCATTGAATTGCACATAGGCAGGCACTTGCAGCAAAAGATGGTTTTGTGTCAAATCCTCATGTGTTTGCCTTTATTGAGAAGGTAGCAAATAAGGTGTATGCATGGTTGGGAAAGTCAACAAATAGGCTTGTTGAGCTGCAAAAATTGATGCATGATTTTCATGTTATGGATTTGAAAGTGCTGCAAATTCATACCATTCGATGGTTGTCTAGATGGCAAGTTATGGAGAGGTTGGTTTCTTCAATGCCTGCTATTTTGGAGCAATGGAGAATGCATGAGAAGTGGTATGCCTATGCTACGATCTTTCAAGTGCAATTTGTAATCCATTTGCTAGTAGCTGATGTTCTTATTGAGTTGAATAAGTTGAATGTAGAGTTTCAAAGAGAGAACATTGATGTCACAAAATGATTGGTGTATATTTGGATTTGACATTTGAGAAGTTAACAATGAGATATATAACTTCTGATGCTAATTTTGGTGTGGGCTCAAAGCATCTTTCTAAGTTTCTAGACATGTCAAAGGAAGGGAGTCTAAAATATGCTGATTGTAATGGGCATACTCACACACATGCATTAAAGTTTATCCCAATCCCAAAACAAGCTAAAAAATAAATAAAAGAAGTCGAGCATCAAGTGGTAGCGAAGATGAGGAGACAACGCTTAATTTGAATGTGTTGCCTGAGGATGTTGAAAGAGAAGTGGGTTCTCTTGTTAAATCAATCTCTATTGGAAAAGCATATGTACAAAATGTGTTGGATGCTTTAAATAATAGGTTTCTTGACCTTGGAGTCTTCAACTCAATTAAGTTATTTAATCCTTCCACATATCCTCACAGATCGAATTGATAGGCAAAAAAAGACCATAGAATGGTTGGAAAGGCTTATCAATAAGCTGAATGTTGGTAGTCCAATCATCGACATCAAACGGTGTCTTGGTGAATGAGAGGATTTTGTGGGTATGCTATATAGAGTGGCTAGAAATAGGGGTATGTATGATTCTTGGGAAATTTGCTGCAATACGAAAACATGGTGGGATAAATATCCAGGGTTGATGCACATATGGCAAGCAAGCATTATTGTTCTGGCCAACACAGCATCATGTGAACGAGGCTTCTCTCATCAAAATGCTATTAAAAATAACATGAGATGTGGTTTGTTCTTGGAAACCCTTGATGCCTTGATGTTGTTATCACTTAATGCAAGTGAAACGTCTCAAATTCATTGGATGTCTTTAGTACTTGGTTGGAAAGCAAAGATAGGCGGGCAATGCCATTACAATGATGTATGCTTTTTTGCCCATTGCTGGATTGTATAGCTTATGGGTTGCATTTGGACAAAGGTTTTATTTTGGGAAAAAGTCATGGATGGTTGGGCTATACAGGTTGTAGGTTGCATTTTGGAAAAAGATTCATTTGGGAAGGAGTTGCTCGTTGGTTTTGGAAAAAGTTGATGGTTGGGCAGCAAGTATTTTGTCACATTTCAAAAAATGAACATGCATAACATATGTATTTGTTGGAGGACTCTACATATACTAGTTTTGGGGCAATTTCAGCTACTAGTATGCATAGCACACGCATATGATTGCATTGGTAATCCTTTGGTAGTGAAGCAAAGTATATTGCAACATTGCATGATGTTTCACATATGTATTGGCTATCTCATAGTGATGAAACAAAGTATATTACAACATTGCAGGTGTATCAAAAGTATCTTCGACATGTATTTTATCCGAGCATATCTATGAAGGGAACTTGGAAGTATGTACATGTGGTGTTTGTTGTAAGGTTCCTCCCTTTAAAAATGGGAGAAACACTTAAGATAGTCCGCTAAGTCTTATCTTGGAAAAAAATTTCCTATTCATCGACACCTTGACCCTGTAGAGATTCAAGGATACGATTTATAGGTATGACCACAGGGGGAGCGTGATCTTCTAAACATCAAATCACCCATAAAGTCAATATTAGGTAATTTGGGAAAAATCTCACATTTTGGGAATCAATTACTCCATATAGTTTTGGACATATCTTAAACATACTAACTCCAAATTTGTCGGAGATCATAGATTTAGATTCTACTCTTCAAGATCTTTCCGATGATATGTCACATGAGGGGGTTTTGACAAACTTTTGGACAAGTTCACCATGCTCCCATTTTTCAAATGGGAATGGGATTTTTCCCAAATTATCTAATATGGTGTTCATAGGGCAATTGATCAAAAATTGGGCAACTACTAGACTTGATTTCTAGAGACAACGCTTTTTTCCTCATCTTTATGCAAGGCACAGCTGCCGCCCCGCTGGCCTAGTCTTCTGGAATAGAGTTGCCCAAGAACCTAACTATCTAACGTAGGGCTTTCACTTAATATGTTGGAAAGCTACCCGACTAATCGGGTCCACCCGTCCGTAGGATGGTGCCGTCAGGGCATTCCATCCTCCCACTTTCCACCCTACTCACGCATCAATTTGTTTTCTAATTAATACTACCACACTGTTTGACATAAATAAACATATTCCTTAATTAAGGCCCTTCTTCACTAGGTTCGTTAAAACAGTCTTCTTACACAATACAATCATACCAAAGACAAGATGTAATTATATAAAAAGTTTATACATGAATCCATTTCCATCATACAAGCCAAACCGCCTCTCTTATTCTTATTCTGCCCCGATGATCTAGAATTCGGCCTTCCAGCCTCTACATGCTGGGCAAAACCCTACGGGACCATACACCTCATCGTCGGCCGCCACTGGCGAGGACTCAAGCTGGCCTGTCACCCTCTCAGGCTCCATCGCTCGATCCTCCCGGCCCTCAGAGGGATGTCTGCACACTAGGGTGGGCTTATTTACCGCACTAGCCTGGGCCCTCAGAACTAGGCAGCCTCATAATCTCTCGCCTCAATCCGCGATCCTTATTCTCCCAAAGGTATGAGGGATACCTTGGGCCATTCCCGGGCTTTGCTAACGACGCCGCCCGACTACACAAGCACGGAACGGAGTTAGCATTGAAGCCAAAAAAAATCTTGAATTCTAAAGATAACACTTCAATGCAATTTACTAAATATAGCATTCGTGCAATTCATGAAGATAACAATTTCAACGCAATTTATCGTATACAACATCACATAATTCGTAACTTCATATAATTTTTGTGTCCTCATTTTAAAAGAAAAAGACACCATTCATTAATACTAATTTAAGAAAAAATCTCTTCTTTTGAAAATTAACCAAGCTAACCTGGCCAACGTTTCCTTGAGGGGCTTGAAAAGGGAGGACTGGAGCCGCATCTTCCCCCATCTCGTTGTTACGTGCTCCTCTTGAGGCAATATTTTGTCATCTCCGAGATGAGGCCATCTTAGGCGTCGCCTGGTAGAGCTCGCTGCTGCGATCGAAACGCTTCAGTCGGATCTGAATTCTGAGCTCGTTTGCTCACCGTATGAGCAAAAGAATATGGCGCACGAACCCTCGCTTGAGTCAAAAAACCCTTACTAAAGTCTACGCAAATGGGGGGGGATTGTGAGATGTCCTTAAGGGCAAAGGCAAAAACGTGGAGAGGGCTGGGAGGGGTTGCTGCAAACCTCTCTGTAAGTCTATTCACACGGGGGGGGGGGGGGGAAGAGTTAAGGACACTGGCCCTTAGCAAGAGGAGGATGGAGGAAAATTGGCTTATCTGAAAAGAGCCAAATGAGGGGGTGTGAGAGGGGTGGCTGCAAGGGCGGCTGTACTTGCAGCAAGTACGCTACACAAGGACGGATGGCGGTACGGACGGCGGCACAACAGGGCATACGCTAAACAGAAATGGGTGCCAACTGAGGAGCACCCCGGTGGTTTATATAGCTTAGGGGTGAGGGTACGGGCGTTGCGCAAAGCAAGGACGAAAGGACGGTGTACCTTCAAAGGCTCTGGATCAGTGGCCTGCATGGGTCCAGGGGAAAGGTACGGTGTCGGTTGTCTGGGAAAGGAGTGGTACGCATGTACCTTATCTGGTGTGGGTGTCCACCTAAGGGTACGCGTGGACCATACAGTGGGCGGCCGTTCTTTGTTCCTGGGCGACCATTGTACGAGCGCCCTAGTAAGTGTGTACGGACCAAATTTTGGAGCGGGATACCCAAATTTGGGACGCTCGCCTCGATTTGTGTGCCGGACCGCCCCGGGGGGCGAAAATTTCTTTTGTTCGGGAGGTTCTCCTGGTCGCAGGGGTTCAGACCGTTCGTCAATCAGACGTGCGGTCGTGGATTTGTTAAGGTTTAAAGGTCGCCGTTTTTTAACTAAAATGATTGAAATTAGCGTATAGGCTTGATCCGATGTCCGTTTTGGATGCTGTAAAATCTTATATTAGGGTAAAATCGTGTGCAGATTCCAAATTTGGGCTCAAAATTTGAAGATTCTAAGTAGAAATGACTCAAATAATAAAATCATTGATATTTATACCATAAAAACTCATAATTACATGGACATTTCTTTATTAGTGAAGACGGGTACGTTACATCCTTCCCCCCTTAAAGAAATCCAGATGTCCTCATCTCGTCATGAATTGGGGATAATCCTTTAAGAGTGTAGCTTCATCTTCCCAAGTTGCATCCTCTTCAGGGTAATCTTTCCACTGAACTAGATGTTCTACAAGAGTTCTATTTCGGAGTTGCCTTCGCCTAGTGTCTATGATGCTACTGGGCTGTAATTCAAGGACTCCTTGAGTAGGGATTACAACTTGTTCATCATCAAGAATATGATCGAGACTGGGGACATATGGTTTTAACAAACTTACATGAAATACATTATGAACTTTGATATGGGCTGGGAGTTGGAGTTTATAGGCACTTTTACCTAGACACTTGATAACTGTATAAGGACCACAATACCTAGGGCTGAGCTTCTTATATTTCCCAAGTGATAGAGAACTTCGTTTGGATCGCACTCGTAGAAGAACTTTGTCTCCTTCCTTGAAGATCCTTTCAGACCTCTTGTTGTCAGCATAATGCTTTTGTCGATCTTGGGCAGCTTTAATATCCTTTTGGATAGCCTTGGTTTGTTCCTCCATTTCTTCGAGCATTTTCTTGGATGCCTCAACTCTTATGGTTGGATCAGAGAAATTTAGAGGAGACAGGCATTCTTGCCCATAGAGTGCCTTGAATGGTGACATTCCTATGCTTCGATGATAAGATGTATTGTAGGCAAATTCTACCAGAGGAAGGTATTGAATCCACTTTTTTGGTTCCCGTCCACAATATGCTCTGAGAATGTCTTCAATTACTTGATTGACTCTCTCAGTCTGGCCATCGGTCTCTGGATGATAAGCTGTGCTAAAGCAAAGTTGAGTTTCCAGTGCTTGAAATAAAGACTGCCAGAATTTTGAGGTGAAGTCAGAATCCCGATCACTTACTATCCTTTTTGGGAGACCATGAAATTTGAGGACTTTCCTTGATGAATATTCAAGCAACATCAGAAGCTTTAAAGGTCTTCTTTGCTGGTATAAGGTGAGCTACTTTGGTAAGTAAGTCCACTACTACTAGAATGGAGTCATATCCTCCTTGAACAGTGGGGAGACTTGTGACAAAATCCATACTAATGCACTCCCACTTCATTTGGGGAATATCTAATGGTTGAAGTTTTCCAGGCATCTTGACCCTTTCAGCTTTGATCCTTTGGCATGAGAGACATTGCTTCAAGTACCGAAGCACATCATTTTTCAAGCCTGCCCAATGAAAGCTCCTTCTTATAGCATTTAAAGTTTTTGCATAACATGGGTGTCCTGCACAGCAGGGCTATCATGAGCTTCATGGAGGATTAGTTTCTTTAAAGCAGGATCCTTAGGGATACATAGCCTGTGATTGAAGTAGAGGCTTCCTTCATGAGTGGAGTATCCCTTGATTAGATTTTTCTCTTTCTCTAAATGTCCCCCTTCTTCTACTAATTTTTTCATCCTCTGATAATCTGGATCATGAGATGAGACTTCTTCTACCTTGACCAGTATGGGATTATTTGGCATTGAAACTGCATTCAAGAAAGATTTGCGGCTAAGTGCATCTGCTACCACATTATCTTTCCCAAGGCGGAATTTGATGTCGAAATCATATTCTTGTAGAATTTCAATCCATCTCCTTTGCCGCATGTTGAGGTTAGGCTGGGTGAAGATCCACTTTAGACTTTTGTGGTCAGTTAACAAGCTGGAATTTGCCTCCCAAGAGATAATGTCTCCATAATTTGAGGCAATGAACAACTGCTAAGAGCTCCAAATCATGGGTGGCATAGTTTGCTTCATATTGCTTCATATTGCTTCAGCTTGCGGGAAGTATAAGCGACTGGTCTTCCTTCTTGGCCTAAGACACCACCAAGTGCTAGACTACTAGCATCGGTAATCACTTCAAATTCCTTGGAGAAATCAGGAAGCTTTAAGACTGGGGCAGAAGTAATAATGACTTTCAGCTGATCAAAGCTGTTTTGATGGATTGGCAGCCACACTATTTTGCAATCCTTCTTAAGAAGATCTGTCAAGGGTGCAGCTACCAAGGCATAATCTTTGATAAAAATCCTATACAAACCCATGATTCCCAAGAACCCACGAATTTCACGAATTGATTTAGGGGGTGGCCATTCTAGAATATCCTTGACCTTGGCAGGGTCTACTGAGATGCCATCTTTGGAGAGACGATGAATCCAAGATACTCAATTTGATGAGTAAAGAAGGTACATTTGCTCTTCTTGGCATAGAGTTTGTGTCTGCACAGCAATTGCAGAACTCTACGCACATGCTCCTCATGCTCTTCCATTGATTTGGAGTAGATTAAGATGTCATCAAAGAAAACAAGCACAAATTCATCTAGGTAAGGACGGAATATATCTTGCATTAGAGACGGTTGAAGGTTGCAGGAGCATTGGTTAACCCGAATGACATTACAGTAAACTCATAGTGGCCATAACGGGTATTGAAGGGCTGTTTTGGGTATATCTGCTTCCTTGACTTTGATTTGATAGTAACCAGACCTCAAATCTATTTTTGAGAAGACTTTGGCCCCATGAAGCCTGTCTCAAGAAGTTCATCGATGCGAGGGAAAGGATACTTATTCTTGACAGTGACTTGATTGAGCCCTCGATAATCTATGCAGAGGCGGAGAGTCCCGTCCTTCTTTTTTTGGAAAAGAACAGGTGCTCCCCAAGGAGAGCTACTGGGGCGTACAAATCCTTGTTTGGGAAAGTTGCTCCTTAAGTTCAATGGCTTCAGGAAGAAGGGACATTTTATAGGGAGTTTTTGAGACGGGTTGAGCTCCAGGGATCACCTCGATTTCATGGTCGACTTCTCGAGGAGGCGGTAACCCTGTAAGCTCGTCAGGGAAGATGTTAGAGAATTCTTGGAGCCAAGAGGGTTCTGTCTCCATACTAGGTTCAATGACTTTGTTGAGTTTGACTAAGAAAACTTGCTGACCCTTACGTGTTCCCTTGAGAAGATGTTTTGCCTTGACTACCCTAGACTTAGGTTTTCCTGTGATCCCATGAACAGATATTACTTGGCCATGCTCATTTTCAAAAGTGATACTCCCCCGGTTACAATGAATGCTAGCTTTGTTTGCAATTAACCAATCCATCCCAAGGATTCCATCATAAATTCCTAGTGGCAAGACTCTAAAGTGACCATGAGTTTGCTCATTACCCAGCTCAAAATCAAGGTTTCCTATAGAGTGGCGAGATACTACTTCTTTCCCACTGGCTAACTCTACAATCATTTTTCTAGCTGTTTTTTGACTCGAGTTTAAGTTTTGCAAGCACCTAGGAGAAAGGAATGAATGGGTACTGCCACAATCAATCAAAAGCTGAAATGGCTTACCGTGATGAGTGGCGGGGGTTTGGATTACACCAAATTGCTTATTCGGACCTTGGTGTTCTACTACCGCATGGATGGTGGCGCGCTCTTCTTCAGCCGTTTCCAAGGTCGATTCTTCACTTATAACACAAGCAGTTCTAGCAACTGCTCCTCCGCGGCCTCTGCCCCACGGCCACTGCCTCTTGCACCTTCGTGGGTAGGGGTTCCACGGCCTTGATTTCCTCTGTTACTTTGGGGAAATGATGTTGCCATCTTGGGACAGTTGGCTCTAAAGTGTCCCGGCTCATTGCACTCAAAACATAGAGGGCCTTCTCTGGAAGAAGCAGCATACGAGCGGGGGGAAAAAGAGTTGCCTTGTCGCCCTCTGTTGTAGTAGGGAAAATTCTGTTGAGGTTTCTTGTAGGGTTGATCTCTAAGGTTTGCCTCAGGATAAGATCTCTTTTGGTTCTTCGGTTTGTTAGCCTTCATTTCTTTCACAAGGGGCTTTGCTTGTATGAGAGCATCCTGTAATGTGCTTGGCCTCATTGCTTCAAGGCGGGAATCTAGGGGTTCATTTAGCCCTTGGTAGAAACGAGCCACTTGCTGGGAAGTAGTCATAGCTGGGGCATACTTCCGAAGGGTAATAAATTTGGAATAGTAATCCTCAAGATTTAAGCTGCACTGTCTAAGACTAAAAAACTCATTCATCTTTATGGATTCATGGGATGGAGGAAGATATCTTTCCTTCACTGCCTGCTTGATGTCTTCCCACGTTTGAGAATGTTCGGTGACTTCCTTGTCACGGCACCACTGTTTCCACCAGAGTTTAGCATCTCCAATGAGGCAAAACCGTGCGAGCATAGACTAATTTGCTACTCCAGTATCGGCAGCAGCAGAGAAATAATCGTCCATCGCCTCAATCCAGACTTCAGCATCCTTCTCAACCTTTGAACTTTCTCCTTTAAAGGAGGGAGGTTGCATTTGCTTGAGCAGAAGCTTCTTCTCCTGGGTATCGGTGTAAAGCGCATTGGGAAGTGGAGGGTGGTCGTCCTGGCCACCATTGTAAAAACAATTTTAAGATTACAAGATTCATATTTGCACAACGCTTAATTTTTGGAAAGTAAAACATTGAAATTATTTTATTTCCAAATATTTACAAGGACAAGTTTTATTACAAAGATATGAGACTAATATAATTAGTCTTATTTGACATCAAGGGGAATTCCTAGGCTTGACTATGACATAAGGGTAGAGCGGTCCACATAGGTGAAATATGGGGGTTCCGCTGTAGTTTCTAAGACTCTAAAAACTGATGGTGTAAGGGTGGTAAACTCTGGATTGGGGTAGATCCCAACACCGCTACTCTAAAAACTGATGGTAAGGGTGGTAAACTCTGGATTGGGGTAGATCCCAACAAAGTGATGCAGGTAAGACCTGCATCACTTTGTCATACACCCAACGATCCCTGAGGTATGCGAACCCTATCTATAGTCACCGAGGTGTCGGCCCTGGGGGTACCGACGAGACGAACCAAAATAAGCGGATCATCTTCAGCTTCTCAATCCAACGAATCCGCTTAAGGTCGGTGGTGAGGTTCCCAATCTGATCTGCTCGGATGAAGAAGTATCTCGGCCCACGACTCCAGAAATCTCTACCCCATCCTCTTTGAATATGAGAGAAATGAGGGAGGGATATCTTCTCTAATATCTGCACCATGGTGTCACGGAACTCAAAATTCGAGGAGTGACCAGCAGTCTCGAAGATGCATTGAAAAACTAGAAATTTGGAGTAGGCATCTTCCTCTTTCTACAATCATTCAAACATCAATTTAACTTATTTGTTTTAGTAGGATATCTTTACTAATTAGCGTTACGTTAGGTAAAACATTTATTACAAAACAGTCCTTAAACTGCAATTCCTAGGAGTCAAACTTGCTATGATACCAATTGTAAGGTTCCTCCCTTTAAAAATGGGAGAAACACTTAAGATAGTCCGCTAGGTCTTATCTTGGAAAAAAATTTCCTATTCATCGACACCTTGACCCTGTAGAAATTCAAGGATACGATTTATAGGTATGACCTAGCTCTATCCCGCAGGGGGAGCGTGATCTTCTAAACATCAAATCACCCATAGGGCAATTGATCAAAAATTGGGCAACTACTAGACTTGATTTCTAGAGACAACGCTTTTTTCCTCATCTTTATGCAAGGCACAGCCGCTGGCCTAGTCTTCTAGAATAGAGTTGCCCAAGAACCTAACTATCTAACGAAGGGCTTTCACTTAATCTGTTGAAAAGCTACCCGACTAATCATGTCCACCCATCCGTAGGATGGTGCCGTCAGGGCATTCCATCCTCCCACTTTCCACCCTACTCATGCATCAATTTGTTTTCTAATTAATACTACCACACTGTTTGACATAAATAAACATATTCCTTAATTAAGGCCCTTCTTCACAAGGTTCGTTAAAACAGCCTTCTTACACAATACAATCATACCAAAGACAAGATGTAATTATATAAAAAGTTTATACATGAATCCATTTCCATACAAGCCAAACCGGCTCTCTTATTCTTATTCTGCCGATGATCTAGAATTCGGCCTTCCAGCCTCTACATGCTGGGCAAAACCCTACGGGACCATACACCTCATCATCGGCCGCTGGCGAGGACTCAAGCCGGCCTGTCGCCCTCTCAAGCTCCATCGCTCGATCCTCCCGTCCCTCAGAGGGATGTCTGCACACTAGGGTGGGCTTATTTACCGCACTAGCCCGGGCCCTCAGAACTAGGCAGCCTCATAATCTCTCGCCTCAATCGGCGATCCTTATTCTCCCAAATGTATGAGGGATACCTTGGGCCATTCCCGGGCTTTGCTAATGACGCCGCCCGGCTACACAAGCACGGAACGGAGTTAGTGTTGAAGCCAAAAAAAATCTTGAATTCTAAAGATAACACTTCAATGCAATTTACTAAATATAGCATTCACAATTCATGAAGATAACAATTTCAACGCAATTTATTGAATACATCACATAATTCGTAACTTCATATAATTTTTGTGTCCTCATTTTAAAAGAAAAAGACACCATTCATTAATACTAATTTAAGAAAAAATCTCTTCTTTTGAAAATTAACCAAGCTAACCTAGCCACCGTTTCCTTGAGGGGCTTGAAAAGGGAGGACTGGAGCCGCATTGGGCGCATCTTCCCCCATCTCGTTGTTACGTGCTCCTCTTGAGGCAATATTTTGTCGTCTTTGAGATGAGGCCATCTTAGGCGTCGCCTTGTAGAGCTCGCTGCTGCGATCGAAACGCTTCAGTCGGATCTGAATTCCGAGCTCGTTTGCTCACCGTATGAGCAAAAGAATATGGCGCACGAACCCTCGCTTGAGTCAAAAAACCCTTACTAAAGTCTACGCAAATGGGGGGGGGGTTGTGAGATGTCCTTAAGGGCAAAGGCAAAAACGTGGAGAGGGCTTGGAGGGGTTGTTGCAAGCCTCTCTGTAAGTCTATTCACACGGGGAGGGGAGAAGAGTTAAGGACACTGGCCCTTAGCAAGAGGAGGATAGAGGAAAATTGGCTTATCTGAAAGGAGCCAAATGAGGGGGTGTGAGAGGGGTGGCTGCAAGGGTGGCTGTACTTGCAGCAAGTACGCTACACATGGACGGACGGCGGTACGGACGGTGGCACAACAGGGCATACGCTACACAGAAATGCGTGAGCACCCCGGGGGTTTACATAGCTGAGGGGTGAGGGTACGGGCACTGCGCAAAGCAAGGACGAAAGGACGGTGTACCTTCAAAGGCTATGGATCAGTGGCCTGCATGGGTCCAGGGGAAAGGTACGGTGTCGGTTGTCTGGGAGAGGAGTGGTACGCATGTACCTTATCTGGTCTGGGTGTCTAAGGGTACGCGTGGACCATACAGTGGGCGGCCGTCCTTTGTTCTTGGGTGGCCATTGTACGGGCGTCCTAATAAGTGTGTACGGACCAAATTTTGGAGCGCAGTACCCAAATTTGGGACGCCCACCTCGATTTGCGTGCCGGACCGCCCCGGGGGGCGAATTTTTTTTTTGTCCGGGAGGTTCTCCTGGTCGCAGGGGTTCAGACCGTTCGTCAATCGGACATGCGGTCGTGCATTTGTTAAGGTTTAAAGGTCGCCGTTTTTTAACTAAAATGATTGAAATTAGACTTGATCCGGTGTCCGTTTTGGATGCTGTAAAATCTTATACTAGGGTAAAATCGCGCGCAGATTCCAAATTTGGGCTCAAAATTTGAAGATTCTAAGTAGAAATGAGTCAAATAATAAAATCATTGATATTTATACCATAAAAACTCATAATTACATGGACATTTCTTTATTAGTGAAGATGGGTACGTTACATTTGTGAAGATGGGTACATTACATTTGTGAAGATGGGTACGTTACATTTCTTTATTAGTGAAGATGGGTACGTTACATTTGTGAAGGGAAGTACTTTTAAACATGTACATGTGGTGCTTGTGTTGTTGGTACTTTTTTCTAAGCTCACGCATTCATGTGTATGATGACTAGTTTAGTATCATAAGCTTCAAAGTCCTTGGTAAGAGTTTAAACCTAAGCTTTATGTTAAATCAAAAAATTTAAACATTTATATTTTGTTTGATTTTTTATCTACTTTGTACTAACTGTCTAGTGTGGGAGGGGGGGGAGTCGGTTCTCTTCCATGGTTATGGTAGAGAACCAACTCCCCTTCTCCCGAAGAGAGCTTGGTGTAGCCACTTCATGTGGTGAAGGGGGGTTCAACTCCCCTACTCTCTATCTTTGTGGTAAAGGGACAAGTCTTCACCATCGACAACAATGTTGGAGATTGCGATCTTGGAGATGTTCTTATTCGAGGCCAAATCATCTCTCCTATCATAGGTAGGCTTGAATCTTATCTACTTTGCTATTGAATTTTTTTCCCTTGTGCATGAAAATTTAAGATAATACTTGGACTTTGTTTTAATCAATGTGATAATTTTGTTGTGGAAAAGAAGTTTGTGAGTTTGAATATTGCTAATAAAGTATGGTAATTTTATTGAAAAAAAAGCCTTTCATTTTAAAATAATGCTTGTCATTTGAAAATTTTACTTCTTATGAAAAGGAGTGATAAAAAATACATGTCAATTGAAATTGTAGTACACCCGTCAATTTTAGGCAGCGGCACCAACTTTACAACTTCAAAAAAATTGACTATTTGACATAGTACTCCAGAAGTCGTCGAGATGTGACTAGCCAATCAATTGAGTATAGAGGCCCTTTTTCCCAAGTCATCTAAGTGCCCATCATGGGGCTCTACTCTAAGGCTTCCCCCGAAGTGGTCCAAATTAGCTAATTCAAATTAATTAACTTGATTTAATTCTTATTTTCGCTCAAATTTAGATCAGATTTGGACAAAGTTAATGCACGTCAACTTCAAAATAAGCATCTAAACGAAAGTTGAACAATATCTCTAAAAGAAGCTAGCGTGTGCAGTGTCAATCTCCCTTTCGTTCTGCGAATCTGTTGCATCTCAACCTTCTTCAGTTGTATTTGCTGTGCAGAGTGCTGAGAATTCCGGGGAAAATATGGGTCAGGTACTTAGTTGTAAGAAGGGGTTTACAGATAGTTGCATTGGGTGGCTTTGGGAATCTATGGGTCACCGTGGTAGCAGTAGTAGTCAAGTGTCTACAGAAAGTTGTTCTGAGGCGGTGCTCGGGCAGGATACGATTAGCACATCCATCGTGAGGAATCCTCCTGGCAAGGTCGAGTATGCCGTGTTTTTGAATCATCGGGGCCCTGATGTGAAGAAAAGTTTCGTTGATCATCTCTACCAGTCCTTGCAGACTTCCGGTGTTCATTCATTTGTGGATTGCACGGAGCTCAAGGTAGGGGAGAAGTCATGGGATGCCATTGTGAGTGCCATTCACCACAGCAAGATCCACATAGCAATCTTCTCTCCACACTACGCCGAATCAGATTGGTGCTTGAACGAGCTGGTTGAGATTGTTGAATGTTTTTCCAATGGAAGCAGTGACTTCTTCCTGCCAGTGTTCTACAACGTCGTGCCTAGCGACGTTCGCTCGCCAACCTCAGAGAAAAGCTGCTATTCATCCGCTTTCGCGAAGCTTCGTCTTCAGCACGACCATTCTGTCATTGAAAAGTGGAAGAGCGTTCTGTATGAAGCGTCCATGGTTACTGGGTGGTCCCTCTCCGACGCTGCCCATGGGTGAGCTGTCTAAACCGAACATAGCTAATTCGCTGCACCGTTACACCTCATGAATTATGCTAATCTAGTTTGTAATCGTGTGGAACAACAGGTTCGAGGCCCGTCTGGTGAAGCTCATTGTATCTGAGGTTCTGAATGTGCTCAACAGAACTTTCTTGGAGGTAGCCAAGCACCCGGTGGGCGTGAGAGAGCAGTTGCAAGAGGCTCTAGATCTCATGCAGTTCGACAATATGGAGAAGGGAGTTCGCACATTGGGCATAATTGGGATGGGTGGTGTAGGCAAAACTACCCTAGCCAAGTCTATTTACAATGGGATTCACAGAGAGTTCGAATGTAAGAGCTTCATGGAGAGCGTGAGATCAGAAGCTAAGAATCCCAATGGACTGCGAGGTGTTCAAGAGCGCATGATCAGGAGTCTGCTGAAGACGGATGCTGTTTCTGTTGACAGTATTTCACGTGGGAAGCACATCATGAAAGAGCGACTCCAGGGCCTGAAGGTCATGATCATTCTCGATGATGTGGATGACCGAGAGCAGCTTGAGGCACTCCTACCACCTCTGGATTGCCACCTCAATGATGGCAGCCAGATTGTGATCACCACACGAGACGAGCAAATCATCGTCTGGGCGGATGCCCAGGAAAGGCTCCTCATGCAAGGGCTCAGCAACCCTCACGCCCATCAGCTCTTCAACTGGCATGCCTTTCTCCGGGCGCAACCACCCACAAAGCTCAAGAATCTGGCGGCGAATGTAGTCACCGCTTGCCAAGGCCTTCCACTTTCCTTGGAAATCCTTGGTGCCCACCTCTACAGCAAGGATGAGCTCGTGTGGGAAGACACTGTGAGGGTGCTTCAAAGCCAGCGGGCCAATCTGCCCGCGCGGAGAAAAGTGACGGAGAGCCTGAGAATCAGCTATGATGCCCTGGGCAGTAATGAGGAGAAGTTGATGTTCCTGGACATAGCCTGCTTCCTCCTGGGAGAGCACGAAGACAGAGCTAAGAGAATCTGGGGCGAATCACTTGCAGCTGGGCTCTGCCTCGACAACCTCAGGCTCAAGTCTCTGGTCAAGCTGGATCATGACAGAAGGCTCACGATGCACGATCACTTGCGGGACATGGGGCGAGAGATCGTGGAGAACAACCAACCAAACAGATGGCAGCGCAGCCACCTGTGGAATGAGGAGGATGTTCGTTTCGTCTTAAGAAGCGGAATTGTGAGATGTTTCTTTCCTCTAATTACTCTAATTTTTCTCCCAATATAGTCTCTGCGATGCGATAGCTGTAATGGTCATGTCTCATTCAGAGGAGTAATTAATCTTGTATGGTCTTCGAGCAGGGGACGAGTGCAGTGCGGGGGCTGGGCTTCATTCTAAAAACCGATGAAGAATGGGACACAGGGTCATTTGCCGGCATGAATGCCATGGAACTGCTAGTGTTAAGCAACGGTTCTCTCAAGGGCGATTTTGCTCACGTATCCAAAGAACTCCGATGGTTTCAGTGGCGCAATTGCCCGCTGGAATCTCTACCCTTCGACCTAGGCCTAGAAAATGTCGCCGTGCTAGACTTGATGGGAAGCAGGATTCTAAGCTTTTCCAGTGATCACATGTCCAAGGTGATGCTTCATCTAATTAACAAGCTCCCATTTTTCTTTTGCTCATGCAGTTGAAGTTTCATTTATTAACTGTGGACTTTTATTAGTTTCAGAGCCTGAAGGAACTCAACCTCAGTGAGTGCCCAAATCTCAAGCACCTTCCTGAATTCGACGACTGTCTCAGTGGCTTAGAGATGCTAGACCTTGGAGGCTGTGTGAACCTAGAAAGGATACCAGATTCTGTCTGCCGCTCAAGTCCAAGCTTGAGGTACCTCAACCTTAGCAATTGCAAGGAGCTCACGACACTTCCAGAGGGCATCACACACTTGCGATCCGTCACCACACTCCTCCTGAACAAATGCAGCAAAATCACAAAGTTGCCAGTTGCAATCGGACAGCTTACAGCGCTCAAGGAGATTGGGCTGGAAGAGACTTCTCTGAACACACTTCCACAATCCTTTGGAGATTTGAGCAATTTGGTATCGCTTCACCTTCGTGAATGCTCCCAGTTGATAGAGCTTCCTTCGACAATGGGCAACCTCAAGAAGCTCACATCCTTCACGGTCAGCAAGTGCCCCCTTATTTCCGAGATCCCACAAGGAGCAAGCAATCTCATAAATCTCGTGGAACTCCAAATATGCTACTGTAAATCAATGTCTAGGCTTCCTGACAACATTGGAAATCTTCAAAAATTGAAAACCTTTCAATTACATCATAATGTCAAGCTATCTTTGTTGCCTCCGAGCATCAGTCAACTTGCGGCACTGGTCAGTTTGGAAATGGGGGATTGTAATATCAACGACAGAGGGCTCCCCGATGCATTCTCTACCTTATCATCTCTTCAAAAGATCCATTTACAGTATAACCCGCTCTCAAGGTTGCCAGCAGACTTCCACCACCTTTCAAAGCTTCGGACACTTGAACTTCACCACTGTAACAATTTATGTGAGATTACATGCCTGCCTCCCACACTGGTGGTTCTGGACATGGGTGACTGCCCAAGATTGCGAACAATTCACCGCCTCTCCTTGCTCACAGAGTTGAGGGATTTGGTTCTTTGTAATTGCACAGCGCTAGTGGAGCTTACTGGATGGGAATGCCTATGTCATCTCTCAACACTAAACATCACCGGATGCAAAAGTCTAGTAAATATGCCTGGGTTGGAAAAGCTTACATCATTGAAATGTTTGTACTTAGCTGGTAGTGGAATAACTCTATTGCAAGATAGCCGGCCGTGGATTCAGGTAACACAATGTCATGCCTGTTTTGCTCAATGCGGCATGCCAAATGCTTGCATTTTATTTATATTTACTTGATAATTTGGCTGATTTGACACAGAGCCTGGTTTCTTTGGAGCTAGTTAGTCTATATGGAGGGGAAATACCTGACTGCTTCCTCAATTGTAAGGCGAAGATTCAAGGGGTGCAACATAAACAGGATGCAAATGAACGCTGCATGGAGGTGGTGGTGCCAGAAGTAGATATTGCATGCAAGGCAGTATTGTGTTGCTTTGTTTCACACGACCAAGGATGGTCGGACTACCCATGGGACCATGGTCGATACTCAAGCAGCTACACCTATGTGGAGTTGCAGGTCGTGGAGAGAGAAGGGGGTGGAATTAAGTTCTCTCAATTGTTATTCGTCAACAGGCATGCGGATCGGAGGAACCAGCTTCACATCTCCATCCTCAGGGCATCGCATCCATTGGTGGCTAGCTTGAAAGGCGGGGACACAATTCGTGTAGTTGCCAGATCCCGATTTAGGGGGTGGGCAATCACGCTAAGTGAAGGAGCCGTGAAACTGACTTATGCAGAGGACGGAACAAGAGAAACTCTACGAGAACTGTCAAGGCAAGCTGTGGAGAGCTCTCCTGTATTAAATCAATGGCCGGAGAGCACCAATATTATTATGTCAGGGCAAGCCGTGGAGAGCCCTCCTGTATTTCAATGGCCGGAGAACACCAATACTATTAAGGTACGTTCAGACAGTTTTGAACATACATCGTAGTAAGCCCTTTTTTTATTTGGGGAACATAATTATATTTATAAGCTGAGCAAAGTCATATACACAAGTCCAATTTTTACAACTGTCACTCCCATCTTACTACCATTCACTTTTAAGAAGGCTACAAATTCGGGCCCTTTAAAAGAAAAGCACAGTTTTGAACATACATCGTGGTTAAGCCCTGTTAATCTCTACAAGTAAACTATGCCACTCCCCTCATGTGGCATTTGATTATTTTCTAATGGAAGCCATACATTAAATAAGTGGCACTCTGGAAGGTCTATGTTACAGAATGAATCTCGCTCACCCCAAAGACCCTAAGATTTGCTCACAATTAGTGATAATCTCGCTCACCCCAAAAACCCTACGATCTGCCGAATTTTAAAGCTTTAAGCAGCATCAGTATTTGAATAGCTCGAGATCCATTTGTAAGAGATTTAATTACTTAACATCACAAGGAAAATTATCTTCATTATCAGTAGCACCGCTGTCCACTGCTGGAATCTCTTCCCTTCGAGCTAGCTGGCCTAGAAAACATCGTGGCGCTAGACTTGATGGGAAGCAATGTTCTAAGCTTTTTCAATGACCACATATCCGGGGTGATGTTCCATCTAACATTAGAGCCTGACATTTTCTGTTTCTCATGCAATTGAAGCTTGATTTATCAACTGTGGTCTGTAGGAACTCAACCTCAGTAAACGCTTGGATCTCAAGGAGCTTCCTGAATTCACTGATTGTCTCAGTAGCTTAGAGATGCTAGACCTTGGAGGCTGTGTGAACCTAGGAAGGATACCAGATTCTGTCTCCCACTGTTCAAGTTTGAGGGACCTCAACATTAGCAATTGCAAGAAGCTCACGACACTTCCAGAGGGCATCACACGCTTGCGATCTCTTCAAAAGATCCTTTTGCAGTATAGCGCGCTCTCAAGGTTGCCAGCAAACTTTGACCAGCTTCCCACGCTTCAGAGTCTTGAACTTCACCACTGTAACAATTTATGTGAGATTGCGGGCTTGCCTCCCACACTGATGGTTTTGGACGTGGGTGATTGTCCAAGATTGCGAACAATTCCCTGCCTCTCCTTGCTCGAAGAGTTAAGGGATTTGGTTCTCTGTAATTGCACAGGGCTAACAGAGCTTACAGGATTGGAATGCTTATCTCATCTCTCAAGACTAAACATCACTGGATGCACAAGTCTAGTAAATACGCCTGGGTTGGAAAGGCTTACATCATTGAAATGTTTGTACTTAGCTGGTAGTGGAATATCTCTATCGCAAGGCAGCCGGCCGTGGATTCAGGTAACGCAATGTCAGATTGGATCATATGCTTCCCATGTTTGCTCTGCTTACTGATTTACCTGCATGTTACTTATATTGACTTGATAATTTGGCTGATTTGACACAGAACCTGGTTTCTTTGGAGCTAGTTAGTCTATATGGAGGGGAAATACCTGACTGCTTCCTCAATTGTAAGGCGAAGATTCAAGGGGTCCAACATAAACAGGATGCAAATGAACGCTGCATGGAGGTGGCGGTGCCAGAAGTAGATATTGCATGCAAGGCAGTATTGTGTTGCTTTGTTTCACACGACCAAGGATGGTCGGACTACCCATGGTACCATGGTCGATACTCAAGCAGCCACACCTATGTGGAGTTGGAGGTCGTGGAGAGAGAAGGGGGTGGAATTAAGTTCTCTCAATTGTTATTCGTCAACAGGCATGCGGATCGGAGGAACCAGCTTCACATCTCCATCTTCAGGGCATCGCATCCATTGGTGGCTAGCTTGAAAGGCGGGGACACAATTCGTGTAGTTGCCAGATCCCGATTTAGGGGGTGGGCAATCACGCTAAGTGAAGGAGCCGTGAAACTGATTTATGCAGAGGATGGGACGAACAGTCTTCTTCGAGAACTGTAAGGTGTGGAGAGCACTAATATTCGTCGTGCATTGCAATATCAGGACCAATACTTCCCCCTGTATTAATATGCAGGTTGATGCCTGTGGAGAAGGGCCGATATTGCCCGTGGATAGTAAGGCAAAAAGCTGTGGAGAGCACCAATATTATCCTTGTACTGAGGCGACCTGGAATGCATGACAGAGGTATAATCCTGTCTTCTTTCTCAATATAATGCTTAGGTTATACGTGGTGATGGATATATAGTATTCCAATGTGAACTATTTTATTTGCTAAACAAGTACCTTTTTGTATCACCTTCAATCCTTTTCTCGATCCGTTAGATAATATGCAACGGTTCTTATTCTTATGTCTGATTAGTGTCTGCCTTTGCCTGGATGTTTGTTCCTTTGAAACTAGGTTTGAACACTATATGGTTGAGCGGCTTCAACTTATGTGAGGAATTTGGTGGGCTGGAGAGCCTCGGCCTCAAAGACATGAAATTCTAAAATCATGTACTGAATTTCTGTCAACTTCTGCTTTGCCCCACAAGAGCTTCCATATACGATTGTAAGCTTGAGGTCTGATCTCCTTGCCTTGACTTAGGCACCCAGAGTTCGAGCTTCTTCACACACTTTGTGTGTAGGATAAAAAGAAAGACAACTGGTAAACAAAGCATCCTGTCAAGAGTCGCTACCTTTTGTGTAAGATAAGGCCGTTGGTAAACAAAGCATCCTGTCAAGAGTCGCTACCTTTTGTGTAAGACAAGGCCGTTGGCCACAATGTAATGTAATACATCAGTCTCTTCCCCCGTGTATTTGAGTATGTAGCTCAAAAGCTGTAGCATGTACCATGATTTATGCTTAATTAAGTACGGTAGTTCTTTAGCATGTAGCTCAAACGCTCTAGCATGTACCATGATTTATGCTTAATTAAGTACGGTAGTTCTTTAGATGGTATCAATGATTAGGTGATTTGCCTACACAATCAAATACTGAAGGGCTTGAAACAATCTCATAAGCTCTAGTATGTACCATGATTTATGTTCTATTAATAAGCAAGCTAATTCTTATCTTAAAAATAGGAATTAAGGTCAACCTATCCAAGATTTTATCAATCCTCACTTGAAATATCGTTGGAAAGATTTTTAAGAGTAGAATTTAAATCTATAATCTTTGACAAATTTGGAGTTAATATGCTCAAGATATGGCAATAACTATATTATAAAGTTGATTCCCAAAATGTGAGATTTTTTCTAAATTATCTAATATTGTCATTAGGCAATTATATATAGAAGGGCTTTAAACAATCTGCAAGCTCAGCTCCATAGATCAGGGTGGTTAAGCGAACCTCCAACAACTTGAGGCATTGGTGTTGTTGTAAAAGTTCCAATTCTCAATCATACACCTAGTCCAACCCTTGTGGGTGTCTCTTTTAGCTCCTTTCAATTGGAGAAATTGTTGGGATCCAACGACCTTGCATGTTGCATCAAGATGGAGGTGTTCTTGTAGAAAAATCCATCTTTGGCAAATTGTGATTGGTCTTGAAGGTGACCTTGAAAGTGATCTAGGCACCCAAGACCTAGCCAATAATGATGCTTAGATGAAGAACCTATGTGCATGGAATAAATTGATCCTAAACCTCAGTTATAAATAAATAGATCCAAGTAGTATGACAATTGATTACATTAAACGTATGTACGGGATACAATCAAAGATCAATTTGAATGCATCGATATGCCTTCTCTTGCTGCATTGTAAAAAAAAAAAACTCATTAATCTGGAGATGAATGGTCAGCTGTTCTCAGTCAAGAGCTTAAGCCTATATAGAAATAAGTGTCTTGCACCTTGGAGCCGTAAATATAACTTTTCGATATGGGTATGCTAGTCTATCCACCATCACGTCCTCAATGCTCTATTTGTAGCACAAGAATGCTTCCTGTTCTATGGGAGTGAAGGTAGAGATTTAATAACCAGCTTGATGAAGGTGAGGAGGAGAAGCTCGTTGGTAATGTTTACCAAATATCCCTAGTCATGATTTATGTATGAAAGGGTCATATAGTCTAAGGTCGAGGGTTGTCAAAAATGAGAAGGTCTAGTGGAGGGAGCTTTTCTTGGCTACCCCTCTCTCTCTAATTCTCCCTACCACCATCTCCTCCCACCACCTCCTAGCCCCGCCCAGTCAAGCTTAGCTTCTCCCCTCCAACCTAGCTCCTCCCTTTCTCTTTCTATCTATGACCAGTTCTCTCTCTCTCTCTCTCTCTCTCTCTCTCTCTCTCTCATCTCTTTCTCTCTCTCTCTCTCTCTCACCCTCTTCCCTCCTCTCTCACCCTCTTCCCTCCTCTTCCCTCTCTCTCTCTCTCTCTCTCTCTCCCACCCTCTTTCCTTTCTCTCTCCCTCACCCTCTCTCGCCCTCTTCCCCCTCTCCTCCCAATCTCTCTCTCTCTCTCTCTCTCTCTCTCTCTCTCTCTCTCTCTCCCTCTTGTCTCATCCTTCCTGCACTCTCTCTCTCTCTCTCTTCGAAGACTCTCCCTTCTCTCTTTTAGCACACTCTGTTCTCTCTCTCCTACCATCTCTCTCTCTCTTCTCTCTCTCTCTCTCTCCTCCCCCTCTCTCTCTCTCTCTCTCTCCTCCCTTCACTCTTTTTTCTCTCATGTCCCTCTCTCTTGAACACACTCCCTCTCTTTCTCTCTCTTTCTCTCTCTCATGTCTCTCTCTTGAACACTCTCCCTCTCTTTCTCTCTCTTTCTCTCTCTCATGTCTCTCTCTTGAACACTCTCCCTTTTGTCTCTTCCCTCTCTCACTCTCTCTCTCTCTCTCTCTCTCTCTCTCTCTCTCTTATCTTTCTCTCCTATCATTTCTCTATCTCCCACCATCTCTCTCCCATTTCTATATCTCTCCTCTCTCTCTCTCTCTCTCTCTCTCTCTCTCTCTCTCTCTCTCTCTCACACACACACACACACACGCACACACTTTTCTTTCTCTCTCTCTCTCTCTCTCTCTCTCTCTCTCTCTCTCTCTCTCTCTCTCTCTCTCGTCTCAATGTCCCTTCTCTCTTTTCTCTTTGTATTTGTTTCTCTTCTCTCAGTATCTTTTCTCTCTCTTCTCTCTCTCCTCTACTATCTCTCTCTCTATCCTACCATCACTCTTGTATTTTTATATCTTTTTGGTTGTCTCTCTTCTCTCATTGTCCCTTTTTTCTCCTCTCTCTATCTCCTACCATCACTCTTTTGTCTCTCTCTCTCTCTCTCTCTCTCTCTCTCTCTCTCTCTCTCTCTCTCGCACACACACACACACACACACACATTGATCAACAGATTACATTTGTTACAATTTTTCTTTTTTATTCTCATGTCAAGAGACCACATTATTTTGGCAAAGCAAATTCATTTAAATGACTTTCACATTCAAGAGGACAAAGACAGAGTGAGCGTCCAAGAGTGATCTATACCATCAATGACATTACAAAAACGACATGAATTGATACAATAATACAACAGAGATAGAGGGATAGTGTTTATAATACCATTGAATTTGAGAGAGATCAAGGAATTTCACTTACACAATCAAAAACATGAAACTTTTGAATGTTTCCAAATTTTAATTAAGTAAAAACTATCTTATAAACTCAATTCATATAAAGTAAATTTAACTACTTCTTCATCTGGATCTACACAAACTACACACAATCCTCTTGAACGAGCTTCCTATGCAAAATATCCACCCCAGCATGCATATAGGTCAAGCACTAAATCTGATTATCTTACGAAGGTGTTTAGAATCAATGTCCATATAGCGCTCTACCTCGTTGCATGCCTCCTACAATGTTATGGCTCACCCTAACCCCCCTTGAAACACATCTAAAAAGAGGGGTAAATTGTAACTGTCGTGTGGATCTTTCTAATGGCCAGCTCGTAACCCTTGACGTCTCCAAGCTCTACAACTCCTTGACAAGAAATCCCACCACCTGTCTCGCGAGCATAGTCACACCGTCGCGTTGCACTACGAGTCCTCGTCCCTCCTATCACCTCACTTCACTCACCCACACTCACTAGCATGCATTAGAGAGAGAGATTAGACAGAGGATTAGCAAGAGCAAGACTCAATTGCACAATGAGAGAGTCTATGGTATTATGAGAGAAATCCACTTATATACATGGGTATAAGTGTTCACACTCACTTAAACTGTGGCCGGACAGGCACTTTAGGCTCATAACAGGCACTTTAGGCTCATAAGAGGCCTAATACTATTATAATGACTACTCTCATAATATATCCATGAAGTACATCTCATTAAGGACTTCATCCTAACTTGCTACCACACGCTCTTGAAGCGGGAATCGCCATAAATACTCCGTCACACCATTAAGGGCGCCCGTCCAAGTTGTAGTTTTGGACACTATTGCTTCATATCTTGAATGTATGACCCTTTGGTGTACGATACACCCCCTCCCTAGGAAAATAACGATACAAATAACCACCAAAGAGGTGTAGTGGCGAGATTGCAATAAAATTTTCTTTTTTTCATACTTGCTGGCGCCTCCTGGATAATGAGCAGTGCTCAAGAAATTTGCAATATCCGCAAACCAAGGAAGTGTACAATTGGTCAAAAATAATGCCGCATCAGGCAATTCATCATCCACTCCCTCCTCAATATCCTCAGTCAAAAGCCAAGAAAGATGATCCACCAATACATGAGATTTTTCAGGACGAGTAACCACCTCAAAATCAAACTCTTGAAAAAGTAACATCCATCGAATTACTCGCCCCGCCAGATCTGTCTTGTTCAAAAGGTATCTTAGTGCTTGATGATCCACATAAATTGTAAAAAACTTGCCCAATAAATAATGTCGATATTTATTCACGGCAAATACCATGGATAAACATTCCTTCTCCGTTGTAGTGTAACTTCTCTCTGTCTCTGTCAAATTGTGACTCGCATAATAAATCGGATGGTCTACCTTCTTATTATCTGCTTGACAAAAAGAACTGCTCCTACAGCTGTGTGTGAAGCGTCTGCATGAATATGAAAAGGTTTAGACCAATCTGGGGGTATCAAAACTAGTGCTTTTATTAATCGATCTTTGATCGTATCAAAAGCCTCCTGACAATCTTGTGACCATTCAAAGGGTACATCCTTCCGAAGAAGAGTAGTTAAAGGGTTTACCACCGAAGCAAAATTCAATATGAATTGGCGATAATAATTAGCATGTCCCAAAAACCCTCGTAATTGCTTCATGGTTGTAGGAGCAGGCAGATCACGTATCTTATTGATTTTACTATCATCCACAGTAATGCCCTCAGATGAAATCACGTGACCTAACAAGATTCCTTTCTTAATGCCAAAAACACATTTCTCTGGATTCAAGGAAATACCGGTTTGCTGACAACGATCAAAGACCTTAGCCAACTTCTCAGGCATATCCTCCTCATCCCCTTGAACTGAAAAATCGTCCAAAAAGATTTCCATCCACTTTTGTAAAAACTCTTGAAATGAAGCCATCATCACCTGTTGGAAAGTAGATGGAGCATTACATAATCCAAATGGCATCACTCGATAAGCATAAGTTCCCCATTCTGTTGTAAAAGTGGTTTTTGGTTGATCATCTGGGTGGATTTGTATTTGATTATAACTGCTAAGACCATCTAAGAAGGAATACAATTTATGCCCTGCTACTCGGTCTAGAACTTGATCAATGAAAGGCAATGGAAAGTGATCCTTCTTAGTCTTATCACTTAGCTTTCGATAATCCACACAAATTCTAATCTTAGGATTTTTCTTTGGAACAATTACAATTGGGGAAACCCACTCACTGTATGCCAAAGGATAAATGAAACCCGCATCTAACAGCTTTGTTAATTCTGCTTTCACAAGCTCTACATAGACAGGGTTTGTGCGCCTTTGACGTTGGCATACTGGCCTAGCGTTTGGCTCTAAATCAATGTAATGCTGGCATATCTCAGGTTTCACTCCCTGCAAGTCTTTATAGGACCAAGCAAAGACATGTTTGTATGTTTGTAGAACCTCTCTCAATCTAGTTAAGGTTCATTCTTGCAATTGACTCCCCAATGTAAAGCATTTTCCCTCTTCAACTTCCCAACGCTGAGTAATTTCTAATGCATCAGAAACAAAGGCTGATCATTGACGAGATCTAGCTTGTATAGGTGGATGGTCTCTCACTTTGAAACAAACATTTTCTAGAAACTTTTGCTTGGTGTTACACTCCTCCTCTTCGTGCGAAGAATGAGCACTTACAAGACTTTCATGGGTATAAGGTATCACCATTAAAGGGTCTATTTCCTCTTCATCATTGATAGACTCCTCAATTTGGACCATAAAAGCATCCCTCACTACCTCAATCATCTTGGAATCAATCCAATCATTGAACTCTCCTCCATCACCCCCTTGTTTCATTGTATTGTGCTTTCAAGAACTCTCTGGAAAATGACTTATTTTTCCTTCTACTCATCTTTTGCAATGACGAGCCATCCTCACTCTTGTTATCTTTTTGCTTATATCTCTCACATTCTCTGAGCAACTTTCGAGTATACCTCGCATTATATTTGAGTTCTTATCGACAACGACCAATCTCAGCTCGTCCCTTATCTTCCTCTAGCAGCTTCACCTTCTTTAATAATGCGTCCATCGACTCACTAGAAAAAACTCGTTCTAGCTCTAACTGCTCTTGCAATTTCTCAATAAGGGCATATAGCTCTTGGTGCCTTGCTTTATCCCCACCGTCTGCTCTCCTCTGCTTGATTGTATCCATGCAAAAGCAATCCACTACACACTCCTCTGGTGATGACAACCAATCAGTAATGTCATTGTCAGAGTCATTCTCCGAAGAAAAATGCACTCGATATTCTCCCATACCAGCATCCAAAGCAAAGTTGGAGCACTCTCTCTTTTGCATTATAGGCTCCTCCGTATCAACCATTTGCATTTGATACCCATTTTGAAGAAAACGAGCATACTTATCTTTATTTAATGCAAACTTTAAGCGTTCTTGGACTACTTCCTCACCAACGGATGTATCACTTCCATATCCCATCATTTCTTTGGTTGTAGAAGGTGGTTTAGTGAACTCCCTCAAGAATTCTTTAGACACAACCCTCAATTGAACTCTATCCGTGTGTGGACCTATGGTTATTATCCCTTTATGCCACTTTTGAACACATCGAGCTTGTACTAACCAAGGTCGTCCTACCAAGATTGGAAACACTGCACCATAGGAATGCGGTCGCACTACTAGATAGGTAACGCAAAACTCCAATCCAGCTATTATAGTCTTTACTCCTTGAAGCAGACCTAATGGTTTCACTCGACGTACTCACAACATGATATTTGTGGGCTCTAAACCCTTTAGGCCCAACTCCTCCATTGTGTATTCAGTCTCATGAGATTCACCACAGCTCCTCCATCTAGCTGTACCCCCATGACCTGATGATGTCCAATTTCTACCATAATAGTCGGAGCCTCAGAATCCATAAACATATCAATTACTTGCACTCCTGTTTCCAAAGGTTCTTTAGGAGTCACTTCTTTTCTCACCCGCGAACGTCGACGTGCAAGTCGTTGATACATCTGCTTTTGACATATTGGAGAGATCTCCGCTAATGTAGGTAGACTAATAGACACCTCACACCGTTCCAATATATCCCATAAATCAAATTGAGGTTTTTGATCAACTTTAGCACCTATCCCGACCTTCTTAACACGTGGTACTTTTAATCTATCAGGGAAAGGTGTTACACCAAGTTGGAAGTGAGGGCCTTTTCCTACACGTGCTATGGGAGGTTGATCAGACGATTGCTCATCCGACACTGGCTCTTGACTCTCTGCAACTTCCTCTAAAGATGCCTCCTTAAGCATGCTTACTTTTCCTCCTTCTAATTGGGTTGATTTCGGCAAGCTTTCTGCAGTCCTTTGCACTTTCCCCTGGGATCTAGTGACAACTCCCACCATTGGATGATTATGAGAAAATGTCACCTTTCTAGATTTTCTGTCTGCCGATTCTTTCCTAGCACCTACTATAGGGACTACTTCCACTAAATTTGCTGAAGTACTTGGACCCTCATCTACAATTTGCTTCCCTTTGTCCCCTATTAATTTTGCATTACTTTTAGGGCAATCTTTCTCCTCGTGGCCCTCCTCACTGCATTGCTTGCATAAAGGAACATAATCTTGGTGTGCCCTTGCATTCGGGCAATATGCAGCAATGTGGCCTTCTTGGTGTGGCAGTTCCAACAAATCACTATTCCTTGGGTAATTGTATTAGGACTTCCATATCCTTGATAACCCCGGCCAAAATATGGCCGATATGGTGACCTTGGCCTTTGTCCCCTCATTCCACCTTGCCCTCGCCCTCGTGGAAATGGAGGTCGGCGGACTTGTGCGGGGGGTAATCCTTGCTGCAATTGTTGCTTATAGGGTTCTAGGATTCCTCTTTGCATGAAAGGTCGAGGTGGAGGTCCAATTTCATAAGTAATATTATTCTTATCCATGCAATTAAAATTAGTGTTCATCCCTTGCGCTTGCCTTCTCTCATGTGCTTGCTTAATGAAGCAATTTTCCTCTGTATGATTGTTTTTCAAGCAATAAGTACAAAACAAGATTCGCGGTTGATCAGGTACGAGTCACGACTCGAGATACAGTAGGACACTTTGTAGCCAAGTGGCCATAGCCATGACATTTCCCACACCATATATTCTATCGGGGTGGACTTTGTGCACTAGCTTGCATAGTAGGCAGCTGTGGCTCTATAGCCATAACGTCCCTAACTGGAGCTCGCACAGCACTTAAGATCTCCTCTTTAAATTTTCCCAACACACTTGTCACAATGTCCCCCACCCTTGCCTTGCTCACTAAAGGTGGTGGTGGTGTTCCGGTCTGAAGCATGTATGCCGGTGCAATCCTATATGGGTTTGGAGGCATGTATGATGCTGGATTTGTATTAACAACCACTTGTGGTTGTGAGGGACCGGCAATTGTTGAGACCTCCTGGGGTCTCATAGAGCTAACCATAGGTGATGTCCCCATAGGGCCATAAAGTAATTCCCTCCGTCGTTGCTGTCCCAGCTGTACCTCTTCCCAGTTTCTAGCTTCTTGTTTGGCCGCGTTCAAATCAACAGGCCGACGAAGCCCAACATACTTCTGAGCCTCTAGATCCCTTAGACCATCAATCAAACGACGCTTTTGTGTGTCATCATTAGGGGCTGCTACTCCCATCTTCCTCACAATGGTCTCCATGCGTTGTATTTAATGGTCAATGCACTCGTTCACTCCTTTTGCAAACAAGTAGTCTAATTGCTGGGCCAATCTATCTTGAAAACCTTGCCTTCTAAATTTGGCCAAAAAAGATGTTGATAGATTTTGGTACGTGGCCTTGGAGGCTGCATCCAAGTTGCCATACCAACTTGCTGCTTCGTCTTTAAAAGTTGCCGAAAAGATATGCAGCTTTTGATCTTGATCAATTATCTCGTTTTAGCAATACATGTCACCTCAAACTTTTGTAAATGCGCATCAGGATCCTCGTCCCAAAGTCCCGCAAATTGCACAAAGTCGGCTAACCGGATTGTTGCTCTTTGTGCTGGAACAGCCATTTGGAAAAATGGTAATACCTCAAAAGTTGGATCGTCCCAGAAATTTAAAGCTCTAGGTCTTACCCTAGGTAATCGCAGATAGCTTCTAAGTCCTCTAGGCACACTACCGCTAGCTTCTAAGTCCTCTAGGCACACTACCGCTAGCGCCTGCAATAGTCTCTCTTTCTTCTCTTGTTGGGCTACCAACTTGTACAGGTCGATTGCTGACTCCTAAATCCCTTATTGTTTGGTCATCACATGAAAGATCTTCCCCGCTTAGACTAGAAGGAACGCTAACCTGAAATTGACCGCTATCCAAGGATCTTCCTTGTGTCACGTTCGGTTCTTGCTCTCTCAACAATAGGTTCACTAACTCTAATTACGCAGCAAGATGGATTTCAGCTCGTTCAGCCCTCCTTTTCCTCCTTTCTTCCCTTGCTTGTCTTGGGTCAATTGTTCGACCCTGAGTACACTCACTCATGCACTTCTTACTTCCTGAGGTTCTTCGTGATTCTCTGGATTATCTAGCTTGATGGACCTTAAAATTACCTTGATAAACCACTTCCACCAGATTGGTGCATGGAACAAACCAAAGGGTTTTATGGATCTAAGAGAATCCTTGCAGTATGTGGCCTTGATCTTACGTATCACATCACTGGGAAACCGTGGGTAATATTCTTGAATGAATATGTCCTCCCACTCTTGTTGTTCTTCTTCGTACGAAACCCAGTTAGCAAAACTCTCCAAAAAATCACATGTGTTTACCAATGCCCCTCTCTCATTTGACTCCTCCCGGGGCCACTCCTAAGTCTTTCTGATCATCCTAGGAGTCGTGCTGTTTTTTTTTTGAACTCCTAAACCCTGGTTCTCACACGCAAAATATATGCACCGAGATATCCCGTAGCTACTAACTAGCCAGTGATCTCCCGGCGAACGCACCAAAAATGATTGGCCTTCCTACTCTCTAGTCCAACGCACTAAATACCCACTAAAATAGTGAATGCATCCTAAATAACAACCACACACAGCCTAAATCCTAAAAACACACACCGAAAAGTCATCTTTTTGTATGAAATAATTTACAATGTTTTATTTACACACACCCACACAGACACACAAATGGAAAAGAACAAACTACTACAACCCAACAGATCATCAAGACACAACTTCACCATTCTAAACTGAATAAAGAAACTTAATGTCAAAATGGTTTTGTGTAAGTTGTTTCCAAGAATTTAATGAGAAAGAACTGATATTTTCAACACTTCCACGTTTCAGTCAATCTGCAACAACAGCATCACTGCATTCAACATTTGGCTAATCTTCACTTCACTCCACTCTTCACTCTCTCTCTTTCACACTTCAAAACTCTTTCTTTCTTTCTTCTCTCTCTCTACTCACTATTCTCGTGAACTCTCTTCTTCTTCTTCTTTCTTTCTCTTCCTCCTCCTGAAACACAAACACAAGAATAATGCACACAATCTAATACATTCTCTCACACTCTCATGCTTTTACTTTTAAGTATGCACCATGTCAAAGTGATCAAATCTCTTTCTCTCTCTTTCCTATTTTGCATATACACACATATAGCGTAGCCACATTACCTCCTTTCTTACATTACAGACATTTGCAGAGCCACGTTTCTATCTATTTTTTTACTCCTACAGGTGACCAGCCACTAACAACCATAGTTCTCTCTCTCTTCTCTTCTACCCTTGCTTACACACGCTGCCCACACGACTAGTCCGCTACCCATGTGGCCCTCTTAGCAGTGCAGCCAAAGGACTGCCTCCACAGTGCCTTGCCCATGTGTAGGCCATTCGGCTCTAAGACCACTCGGCCATGCGACCTCTCCATGCCAAGCATACAGTCGGCCAACTCCATGCCAACCTCAGCACACCCAAGCCATCCCCTTGGCTAAGTCGCTCCATGGCTTTCGACCACCATCCACCATGCGTGACCAACACGGCCAACTCCATGTGCCGACCATCTCCTTGCCTTAGCGCGCAAGGCCCACATGGGTGCCTCCATGCATAAGTCAATAGTCTCTCCATGCGCGTCGACCACGCTGGTCCGTTGGGCTTGGTCTACGCCCCATGGCCTTAGTGCTCAGGCGCACTCGGCTGCAGCCCCCGCCGGCCATCTCCAAGCGCACGACTACGTGACCCGCCAATGCCGTGTGGCGCCCGGCCAAGGCCCTCATCTCCATGCGCTCGTCCGGGTCCTGCAGAGTTGGCCAGCCCATCCGTTGGGGTTGGCCTAGCCATCGACCACCTTGTGACGCATGGCCTTAAGTCGCACAAGCCCATCACGTCAAGTGATCGGCGGCCTGCCTTCTCTAAGGCACACGCACGAGCCACAGGCACACACATGATCCCACAAGGCTTAACTCAACTATGTCCTCAATGCAGAGGCGGTTTCAAGCCCTGCGCTCACCAGTCGATCAGCGCTTGCACGCTGCCTGCTACGTGATGCGCTATGTCGCATAAGATAATGAATCCCTCCTCCTTGGCTATGTAGATGCTGCCACTCCTGCCTCCTTGTGATACACAGGCGGCCCACTCGCCTTCTGTGTTGCGCTGGCAGCCCAATCGTAAGGCCAAGCTCCGGTGTGCCTTACACGGGCGCTCTCATGCTCCTGCCATCGCTGCCATGGCAGCCATCGACCACAGAGGTCTCCGCCTCCTTCTACCTGCGCCTCCCTGCAACGTCGCCTTCTTTGTGGCTACCCTCTCTCTCTTTCTCATACAAGACACGCACACACCCATAAATTAACAACAAACAAACAGCGCAGGCTTACCTCCTCCTCCTCCTCCTTGTGTCCTTCGCGTTTGATGGAGAGAGAAACGTTCCCTCTCTCTTTCTCTTATATTCTCTCAAGAGGGTACCAAAGGTGCTAAAACTACCCACCCCTTCATTTTTTAATTTGGAATTTTTCATTTGTAACCACATTAAGGTCTCCAAACTTGCGTTCCCACCTAACCATCCTCAAAGCTTGAGCTCGAAACTCATCATACTAACCCTCGTTCTCTCCCCCTCGATCTCTCTTCTCTCTTCCCACTTACATACAACCTCCTCTTTATGTACAAAATAATATTAATCGTCACCATTCCCATGCAATGTGCATACACCAATGGACAACATCGACAATCATGATGCATGCAAATACCATGACATTCCACACACATATGCTTTCAAATACCATGACATTCCACACACATATGCTTTCAAATACCATGGAAATGCACCTAAAATAACCACAATTGACCCTATTTAAATCCTAAAAATTGTTAAAAATGGCTTCGATCCAGGGGTCATCAGTTTTCGAGTTGCAGGAATAGAATATCCACTTGAATCTCTTGAGATGGTAGACGGGATGCAGTTTCAAATTAGTAAGTGTCCTACTTCTGAGCGGGCCATACAGAATGCAGCCATAGAAAAACTGGATCGCTTGAACGAGCTTAGGAGAAGCTTAGCGTTGCTAGACATGCCCCAAACCCGCAGTAATTCTGTCTCGACGGCAATGAAGAAAGGGAAAGGACATTTTAAGAAAACGGGGGACGAGATAGTTCAGATAGGGCTAGTTGAGGGTCAGAACAATCCTATGGAGATTGAGGATGATGGAGCAGGAGGCTTGTCTGGACCTGCTGACTAATGGTGAGACACAGAAGCTTGGCTGAGGCGGATAAAGCTGTGGGAATTTGCAAATCTTCCATGGTCGGAGTGGGAGAAGAATCCGCATGCAAAGGAGCAGTTAGACTACCTGAAATCTACAGGCGGGTTTGTCACACAACAGATGCAGGTAACACTAGACTATGTAGCAGCAGCATTGCATTAACCTTATACAAAGGATTCTAGTGTCCTAAAAGTGACCAACCAGATGATGAGGGTAGAGTTTGGTTCTCCCGAAGGTACAAAGGGGTATTTCATGGTCAGGAATGCATCTCCACAGAGGCAAGTGTAGTGTACATGGTTTTTATCCAAGGTGTGCATGTTGGTGAAAAGTTTGTATATGAGTAAGGAATCTTATGCAGTGTTGCTGTAAGATTCCTCCCCAGCCTCTCAAAATGTCCAGCATCTTCCCCTGTAATCAATCCCTCTTAAGAAATATAAAAGACTTGTTTCTAACTGTTTTAACCTAGAGAGAGAAAATATTCTAGAGAGAGAATATTCAGATTTTTAATATTTTTGGATAAAAAATTATCTCATCTTATTAAAATAAGTTTCCTTGAAACAGAAATTCAAAAAGAACTTTCCAATGTGCAATTGGAATTAATTGGAAATGGGTATAAAGGACCTTAGCCTAAGGGTCTAGATTTTAAGAAATTTTTGGATTATGGTCCAATTAAGGTTCCTATGGGCCAATAGCATCAATCCATGTGTAGGGAGGAGAGAAATCCAATTTGTAAAAGAAGATACCCAAAAATGAGTAAATGCTCACATAAGATGAAGAGTTGAAAATGTACAAGGTTTATTAGTAAAAAACTATGAGCAATATTAAAAATATGAGATATTTTGGGTATCCAAAAATGAGTAAATGCTCACATAAGATGAAGAGTTGAAAATGTACAAGGTTTATTAGTAAAAAACTATGAGCAATATTAAAAATATGAGATATTTTGGGTATCCAAAAATGAGTAAATGCTCACATAAGATGAAGAGTTGAAAATGTACAAGGTTTATTAGTAAAAAACTATGAGCAATATTAAAAATATGAGATATTTTGGGTATAATGATTCCATTTTGACACATATGTAAGGAAGGGGAGTTCTTTAAAGGAGGTGCATATTTCACATAAGATGAAGAGTTGAAAATCTACAAGGTTTATTAGTAAAAAACTATGAGTAATATTAAAAATATGAGATATTTTGGGTATAATGATTCCATTTTGACACATATGTAAGGAAGGGGAGTTCTTTAAAGGAGGTGCATATTTCACATGCTTGAATGAGTTTTAAACTCATAAAAATTGAGATATTTCATCTCTCCTCTCTCCTCATTCAAGTCTAGTTTCAAAAAGTTAGCTTAACTGACCTAAAATGGTCAAATATTGACCAAACTGATTTAGAAAATCCTAGAATCAGTTTGTTTGGTTAGGAGCTCAATTTTTCCTATAAATAGAAGCCTCCCCCTTGTTGAAAAATCACTACTACATGTTAGCCTAATACCGGCGCTTATACCGACGCTATTTAACGGGGTCTAAAAAAGCCCCGTCATCGGTATAAGCGCCGGTATAAGCGTTGGAACCACAGCGTCGGTATAAGCGTCGGGTAACAATACCGACGCCTATACCGGTGCATATACCGACGCTCACCGGGGGTAATACCGACGCATAAACCGGCATCTATACCGGCGCATATACCGTGTTATATACCGAGGTGAATACCGGGGTTTATACCGACTTAAATACCGAAATATATACCAATGCATGTACCGACATCAGTACCGGGGTATATACCGACGCTGTAGCAGAAATTTTTTTTTGGGCAGAATAGTGCTGCCTGGCTGTTGCCTAGCTGCCTGCAATGAGCAAGATCAACAACAGCAAACAGACAGCACCATTCTGTCTAAAATAGAGCACAAAAACAACCGTGCTCGTTTTTATATTTTCTTAATCGACAAACAAGAAATTAAATTAAACATTAATACTCAAGAATGTTTTGATCATATTTCATTAGTTTGAAGGTCATCTTACATCATGGTAATGCCTCCCAAGTGACGGTCTCTCCTTCTTCTTCAAGCATCTCAAACAAGGCCACAAGGCCATGTTTGTGAGCGTACTTCTCCTCTCGCCTACTTGGTGGGCGATTCATGGCCAACTCCTGCACACACGATTAACAATTATAACTTTTAGAAATCAACATTTAGCCCACATACATACATTTACATAAATAAAATTGCTACAAACACTTACGAATTCATGGCGCATGGTTTCGTAACCACCACTCCCAAGATGAGAAGCCCCTACTGTTTGGAGTCTTGCCCTTGCCGCCTCTCTTTGTTGTTGAAATCTCTCTGGTGTCTCGGTGAGCTCCTGAGCAATGGCTGCCCACTCCCTGTCATCTAGCCAAACAGGTTTCTCTTTCCCCTCTCTAAATGCGTCCCTCGTCTCTGACCTACGATGTCCCATCAAAATGCGAGCTGTATACTGTATCCACTCATTAGAGACGACATTCATAGGGTCAGATGGCTGGAACTCTTGCTTTATCTTTGTGTTTATATAATTTTTCTTCCCCTTGTCTTGCTGATCCCATTTAGTCATGACAGAGTCATGAAACTGTATAGTGCACAATTTTCGAATGCGTGTCTTCATTGCCTTCCCTGCACTATCCATTATTGGTGCCCCATCCCTAATTGTGTAAATCTTGCTGTTGTCATGGTCATGTGCACCCCAGGGAGTGGAAGGTGACCCTATGGGTGTGCTATCAACAGATGAGAGCGAAGGACAACGCTCACGTGGTGGTGGTGTCACAGCATCTGTGGCACTACCACCACAACAACCTCCCCCTGAAGACCTACTACGTGAGCGCCGTCTATGTGAAGAGGTGGTAGATCGAGCTGTAAGAGGAGTGGAAGGCTGTGTGGTATGAGGTGTGGGAGCTTCTCCCATTCCCTCGGGTGCTGTTAATTGAGCTCCATCTGTCACTCCCTCCTGCGATATCCTCATCCTTTGTTGGGGACGAGAATTCACAGGCGCAATGTTATCAAGATGCGGCTGCACACTTGCTTGGTTGTACGATTGAAACCGTAAATTTTGCAAGCGCTCCATTGGAAATATGCCAGCGTCATGAACATGCTGGTTGCAAATCCTTCGTTTTTGAAAGATTTGGTACTTACATCGCATGCATGGACACGCTATTCTCTCTTCAAGATTGAGAGGCTCCATCTAGCAGGATAACATGTATATGCAGCTCATTAAACACAAATCATTATGCATTACACAAAGCACTATGCAAACCATAAAACAGGGCCGCGAGGGAGATTTTAAAAAATAACATTTAAAGCGGCAAACGGGCTTCTTTTCCCCAGCCGTTGATGAGGGAGACTTGACAAATATTTAAAAAAGCGTCAAATGGGCTTCTTTTCCCCAGCCGTTGAGGGGAGACTTGACAAATATTTAAAAAAGCGTCAAACGGGCTTCTTTTCCCCAGCCGTTGAGGGAGATTTTAAAAATAACTCATACATTAGCTTATCTCCTCTCCATACAAAATTAACTCGAATTTGAACAAGGATGGAGAGAGAAGCTATCTCTATTCATAAATAGCTATTTATAAAGGCCTTATGCAAAAATCTAAATGCATAGTATAAGTATAAGCTTGGAAAATAAGGCTGCAAGACTTATGCATAAGCCAACTGCATAAGTCTTATGCATAAGCCAACTACATAAGCCTTATCATGCATAAGCTCTATGCATAAGCCATATGCATAAGTCTTATGCATAAGCTCTATGCATAAGCCTTATGCATACGCTCTATGCATAAGCCATATGCATAAGTCTTATGCACACGCTCTATGCATAAGCTTTACGCATAAGCTCTATGCATAAGCCATATGCATACGCTCTATGCATAAGCCATATGCATACGCTCTATGCATAAGCTCTATGCATAAGCCATATGCATAAGTCTTATGCACACGCTCTATGCATAAGCCATATGCATAAGTCTTATGCACACGCTCTATGCATAAGCCTTATGCATACGCTCTATGCATAAGCCATATGCATAAGTCTTATGCACACGCTCTATGCATAAGTCTTATGCATACGCTCTATGCATAAGCCATATGCATAAGTCTTATGCACACGCTCTATGCATAAGCCTTATGCAAGAGCTCTATGCATAAGCCATATGCATACGCTCTATGCATAAGCTCTATGCATAAGCCATATGCATAAGTCTTATGCATACGCTCTATGCATAAGCCATATGCATAAGCCTTATGCACACGCTCTATGCATAAGCCTTATGCATACGCTCTATGCATAAGCCATATGCATAAGTCTTATGCATACGCTCTATGGCATAAGTCTTATGCATAAGCTCTATGCAAGACTTATGCATAAGCTCTATGCTATAAGCCTTATGCACTATGCTAACCCTTAATCCCATCACCCAATGGTGTAATAAACATGATCTTGTTTTACATGGATAATAGATCTTACCTTGATAACATATATAAACTCTATGAATAAAGAGAATACCTTATGCATAGAAAAACATAGCATAAGACTTATATGTTATATGTATAAGAGAGTATAAACATTCAAAAAGCTTATGCTTTCCATCCATGCAAGGCACTCTACATCAAAAAAAGGTTTATGCAAAAAAACATAACGCATGTGAAGCCTTATGCATAGAGCTCATCCATAAGATTTATACATAAAACATTATGTATTAAGCTTTATGCATAGATCTTAATTCATGCATTCAGCTAGATTCATATAGCTCTATGCATAAACTCTATGTATAGAGCTTGCATAAGCTTACAAGCCCTATGTATAGAGCTTTCATAATTTTACAACCTCTATGTATAAAGCCTATACATAGAGCATATGCATTGAGCTTTTACAAGAAGGCTATGCATAGAGCTTTCAACAAGAAGGCTACGCAAGCTCTATGTACAATGTCCATGCAAGCTTTTAAGAAACCTATGCATAGAGATTTTATAAGCTTGTAAGAAACCTATGCATAGAGATTTTATAAGCTTGCAAACTCTATGCATAAAGCCTATGCATAGAGCTTATGCATAGAGATTTCACAAGCTCGTAAGCTCTATGAATAGAGCTTATGCATAAAGCTTGCAAGAAGGCTATGCATAGAGATTGCAAGCTTATGATAGGTTTTATGCATAGATATTAAATTAATCCTATGTATAAGCTTACAAGAACCCAAAACTAACACTAAACCATAAAAGAGGGATGCAATAATTCATAGAAAATAGCATAAACAAGAAAAATCGAAAGAGGATCTACCTCTTTTTTGCAAAGCTGAAGGAGAGGATTGGTGAAAGATTGGTGAGGTGAAAGAGCTGCAAAACAAAATATTAAACAAAATAATTAGTAAATTAACCACAAGAATAAGAACTAATACAAAACCCTAAAATCTCTATGCATGCATTAGGAGATCTATGCATATATAGAGAGCTCTCAACATGCATAGAGAGCCAAAAAAACACAAAACCCTAAACATTCTAATTCTTAAATTAAAAAGTAAAAGCAATTACAAGAACATATTAGGAGAAGGAGAAGAGGAGAAAAGAAGAAAGAAGGAGAAAAGAGGAGAGAGGAAAAAAGAGGAGAGGGAGAGAAAGAGACCTTCTCTACAACCTGTGCGCCGTTCTCTGCGAAAAAACCAGAAAATAGGCTCTCGGCTGTAAAAAACTTACGAGCGTCGGTATATGCTATGGAATATGCGACGGTATATGCGTTGGAATATACTACGGAATGTGCGTCGGTATAAGCCTCGATATAAGCGTCGGTATAGGCGTCGGGAAACGAAAATTTGAAAATACCCCGCCCGACTTGTCTCCTCCAACATTACGACGGACATACCGACGTTCGACATTTGCGTCGGTATTTTAGCGTCAGTATGCCCTCAAGCTCTTGTAGTAAATATATAGTGTTTATGCATCGTTACTCTACTCCACCTAAGCCAAGAACTGTGAATTCATTAATAATTCACTAGTTTTGGAGCTTCCCTCTTTCTTCAATCCCCATTGGTGGCTCCATCAACATACTTAACCAATTGATTGGTTGGGGGCCTCTACCGTGAACAAAGAATCAAGCAATTTGTAAGGTAATTAGTGAATTTTGATCATTTTCTATAATTTCTCAATGTTTCTCTCTTCTCAACCCCTCTCAAGCTTGAGAAGCTTAATTGGAATGGTTTTTGAATGTTATTGAAGTTAATTGATGAATGTTAGTGAAGAGTTACATAATTTGATAAATGCTATTGAAGTTAATTGATTAATGATAGTTAAGAATTACATAAATTTTCATTTATGCTTAATTCTAATGGTTTTTATGTAATTTCTCTCTCTCACTCAAGAAATGGTCATACTCATGACCATTCTCAATCCAAATGAAGCTTTTCATAAAGCTTTTCCTTAATCCAAGATTAAGCTATGCTTGAGACCAAATACATGGCTTTTTTCTATACTTTTAGTTTATGTATATTGATGATTCAATCCATTATGGATTAATGATCCAATTAGAGACCATTCTAATTATTTTCTTAATGATAAGCTTTATCCCTTAAAAAATTTTTGAGATTTATCAGTCATAGCAGAGCGGAGCTATGGCAAAATTTTTATAAAAATTACGCATAAAATAATTTCATTCAAAGCATGAAAAGAGGACTTCCTACCATATTCTAGAAATTATCATCCTAGATTAATTGAAAGATATTCATTATAATCCTAGAGAAATTGATTTATAAAAAATACGCATAAAATAATTTCATTCAAAGCATGAAAAGAGGACTTCCTACCATATTCTAAGAATTATCATCCTAGATTAATTGAAAGATATTCATTGTAATCCTAGAGAAATTGATTTTTATATTATGCATAATTGATTTTCATGCATAGAGGTATGCATAAAAGATTATTATTTTAACATAAAAGTGTTACTTTTATCATAATTGAATTTCATGCATAGAGGTATGCATAAAAGATGATTATTTTATTATAAAAGTGTTACTTTTAGCATAATTGAATTTCATGCATAGAGGTATGCATAAAAGTGTGAATTTTATAAAAGATGATTATTTTATTATAAAAGTGTGAATTTTATAAAAGATGATTATTTGATTATAAAAGGTATGCATAAAAGATGATTATTTTATTATAAAAGTGTGAATTTTATCATATTTGAATTTCATGCATAGAGGTATGCATAAAAGATTATTATTTTATTATAAAAGTGTGACTTTTATCATATTTAAATTTCATGCATAGAGGTATGCATAAAAGATGATTATTTTATTATAAAAGTGCGACTTTTATCATAATTGAATTTCATGCATAGAGGTATGCATAAAAGATGATTATTTTATTATAAAAGTGTTACTTTTAGCATAATTGAATTTCATGCATAGAGGTATGTATAAAAGATGATTATTTTATTATAAAAGTGTGAATTTTATCATATTTGAATTTCATGCATAGAGGTATGCATAAAAGATTATTATTTTATTATAAAAGTGTTACTTTTATCATATTTAAATTTCATGCATAGAGGTATGCATAAAAGATGATTATTTTATTATAAAAGTGCGACTTTTATCATAATTGAATTTCATGCATAGAGGTATGCATAAACGATGATTATTTTATTATAAAAGTGTCACTTTTATCATAATTGAATTTCATGCATAGAGGTATGCATAAAAGATGATTATTTTATTATAAAAGTGTGACTTTTATCATAATTGAATTTCATGCATAGAGGTATGCATAAAAGTTGATTATTTTATTATAAAAGTGTGACTTTTATCATATTTGAATTTCATGCATAGAGGTATGCATAAAAGTTGATTATTTTATTGTAAAAGTGTTACTTTTATCATATTGGATTTCATGCATAGAGGTATGCATAAAAGATATTATTTTTATACTAAAAGTGTGTTTTTTCATCATAAATGGATTTTATGCATAACTTAGATGCATAAGAGAAATTCTTTTATTCTAAAAGTGTAATTCCTACCAAATTGAATTTATGCATAAGAAGATGCATAAAAGATTGATTTTTAATTCAAGTGTCATTCTCATCTAAATTGAATTTATGCATAGGAAAATGCATAAAACATTGAAATTTAATTCAAAAGTGTCATTTTCATTTAAAATGAATTTATGCATAGGAAGATGCATAAAAGATTGATTTTTACTTCGAAAGTATTAATCTCCTTAAATAGAATTTATGCATAATAAATGTGTAAAGAAATCTTATATCAAATATAAGAATTCTCTTGTATTCTATAAATAGATATGAGATGTGATAGGATGTGATAAGAGGTGTATAAGATGTGATAAGAGGTGATAAGATGCTTATGAAATAAGTTAGAAGGTGATAAGATGAATTAAGATGTGATAAGATGTGTATGGGATGAGGTAAGAAGTGTATGTGATAGGATAAGATATATATGGGTTGTGATAGGGCGAGAATGGATGTGATGTAAAAGATTACATGTGAAGGCATATGGGGTTATATGAATGGGAATGTGGAAATGGATGTATGTATGTGGATGTGTGGATGTGGAGATGGGAGTGTGGATGTATGAATGTGAAAATGGATGTATGCATGAAGATGTATATGCATAGATGTGAATGTGGATGTAGATGTGGATGTATAGATGTGAATGGGAATGTGGATGTGGATGTATGTGAATGTGGATGTAGATGTGGATGTATAGATGTGAATGTGGAATGTGGATGTGGATGTATGTATGTATGTGGATGTAGATGTGGATGTATAGATGTGAATGGGAATGTGGATGTGGATGTATGTGAATGTGGATGTAGATGTGGATGTATAGATGTGAATGTGGAATGTGGATGTGGATGTATGTATGTATGTGGATGTAGATGTGGATGTATAGATGTGAATGGGAATGTGGATGTGGATGTATGTATGTATGTGGATGTGGATGTATGAATGAGGACGTGATAGTGGATGTATGCATGTGGATGTGGATGTATGGATGTGGATATGGATGTGTATGTATGAATGTGGATGTATGCATGTGGATGTGGATGTATGGATGTGGATATGGATGTGTATGTATGAATGTGGATATGGGATGTGGATGTATAAATGAGGATGTGAAAATGGAGGTAAGCATGTAGATGTGGATGTATGGATGTGAATGTGGATGTGGATGTGGATGTGGATGTATGGATGTGGATACGGATGTGTATGTATGAATGTGGATATGGGATGTGGATGTAAAAATGGATGTATCCATGTAGATGTGGATGTATGCATGTGAATGTGAATGTGTATGTGAATTAATGTGTATGTGAATGTGTATGTGAATTAATGTGTCGTCGATATGAGGAAATGGATGAGAATGAGTACACATTGAATGGAATGTGGAATAAGTACTGTGGACTAAGGAGGGATAATGTGGAAAGACGAGAGTTCGATTTAGAAACTGTATTTTGTGACTGTTTGTAAATGACTGTTTTATGTCAAGAATGCTGGGGAAGCATTTTGACCGTCTTGTGGATTAAGGTCATGAAGACCTAACTGTTAAAGTTGCAACTGCTGTGACGGAGAGTCAATGGAGGACGTCTCGCATAGCAAGGTTGACCGAGGTCTTGACCAGCCTCAGTTCGATTTAAATGGTGAGCTTCCGGTACGGTGGATGAGGGACCAAGGAAGCGGCCTATGAGTGAAGCGCTAGGTCACCTGCGAAGGATCCTAGAGGGTGCTGACCATACGGTGCTCGGGCTCTGGGTCGCCGAAGATACCCACACGTGCATCATGGGAAGATATTGGAACAAGGAATAAGAGTTGTTTTCTGAAACCGGGCATGGAGCTGGTTGATTGATCTTGCTGGTCCTCAACGGATGAGTCCATGGCTCTTTTATATGGATCTGTGGGTTGATCTTGCTGATCTTCCACGGAGATTCCATCCTGTTATATGAATATATTGCCGGTTACTATGAGCTAGGAACTATGGAAAAGGCCCCTGAGTAAACAGGTGGTGAGCGTTCTGGTTGCCAATGATGCCATAAGTATACCGATGGAATGAATGACTGAAAATAAGGATTCAACTAGAGACTATGAGGATTGTCATCAGTGATATAATGGTTTCATTAAAGGATTGTTTTAAAGTTAGCTGATGCTAAGAAAAAGGCAATTTCATATTGGGTGTGTAAGTGGTGTGACTAGTTTTATGTTTGCATGAACTTCCGGCTAGGGGGCCTTGGAAATCTTTTCCTTGGTACCCGGGACAAAACCTAACCAAATTCTTAATTGGATCCTATCACTACAGTGGTTGGGCGGTTGGCTAACCCATGGGACTGGATGGGGTTAGGCTGGACTGATGGATCCGTAAATCGAGACTCAATTTCTGTTATTATGATAGATGAAGTAAGTCCTGGATAGTAATTGTTCTATGGATAGGAATCAACGGCTATGCCTCTTGATGGGGAAAAAAGCGTTGATTCCAATGATCCAAGTGCAAGTTTCTTCCTTGATCTGACCGAGTATCTTTATAGGTGCAGTCGGATCAGTTTGATCACTAATGGTCTTGACTACGTTAGAGTAAAAAGTTATCCTAGATGAATCACCCGTGCTTTTCGGATAAGGGAAGCTTTTCCGGGTTCGGTTTTGGAAAAACCGACGGATTAGTCTTTTGTCCAGATATCCGTGGACGAGGCCCCGAGTGTGAGACCCTACCTCGCGCAAGAAGTGCTACTTCCGCTGCTAGTACCCCGAATCCGTTGCGCGGTGGGAACAGGGATCTCACAGTTGGTATCAGAGCTTTTTGGTTAATGAGGATCAACCGAGAAGCCAAATATATCAAAAATTTATCAAGAATCAAAAAGGTTGTAATTGTGTGATATAATTCATACAAATTGTTATTTAAATTGAAATTCGTAAATTAGTAATTGGGTCTTCAATTGGAAGTACCGCAATTGTATAGAACCTTGACTTGCTTGAGGCCTAGACATGATGGTATTTACCTTATAGTTTGAGTATCATGACTATTCTTATATACCGAGGGTATAACTGCAGCTCTTTACCGGTAGTATATACGAGTAAATCTAAGACTTGAAATTATAAGCATTAATGCTATCCAGTTGATGAATTCGAATGTGGTTGATATGATTTTTAATTCTGTTTGGGAACTGATAAATTGATTTGGATTTTGATTGAAAAATGATGATCCCTGAAAATTGATTGAAATGTAATAAGCTGAGCGAAACCACAATATGGATGATTGGGGCGAGTCCCTGTGATGATAAATGATGATAATGATTTCAGCAAATCACTTTATAGATTAGTGGATTGTGCTATCAAATTGCTACTGTTAACACTTGACTCGTTAGATCAAGTTAAGAAATGACAAATTGAGAACTTACTTATCTGAAATTTCCGTGGGGAAATGTTCATAAAGAAATTTTTCGGTCTAATGGACCATTATCGTGTTAAAGATATGAATGATATGATTGAAAGAATTGTTATTTAATGATGAGTTCTATTTAAGGGATAATTATCCCCGTATTCTGTTGGGTTGACCAGAATATAAGGAACCCCAGAATAAATTGGATCTTAAGAAAAAGAGTTGTCCTCTACCTTGCGAGATAAGGACATCTCACACTTTTTAAGTGGGGTAGAATGTAAGATTCTCCCCCAGCCTTCGAGGTATACAGGAGTAAGAATCTCCTTTTTTGATCTTACAATTATTCCCTCTCTAAATAAAAGAAAGATTCTGTTTAAAAAGGGAAGACACTTTACCCAGAATACCTTCTCAGGAGCCCACCTATTTTAAAGATTCAGAATGATGAGTTTAGAAGTGAGAACTAGTGTTTGGATGCCAAGGTTTTGACCACATCAGTTAAAAGATTGCCCGACTCCTACCATGAAAAGGGCACAGGGAAGTCTAGAACCCAAATTCAGAGACCAATTCCTTCATACCAATCTAATCAGGGTCCGTCTCTCGGACAAGATTGCTTAAACTATGTCCAACCCATTGATTAGGGTCGAGATGACCAGTGAAATGCTTAGCGACTTAGAGCAACAGATGTAGGAAATTCATAAAGATATAAACGCTGCCCAGGATCGACAGAAACAATATACAGATAAGAAGAGGACAGTCAGAGAATTCAAAGAAGCAGTTATGGTCTTCATTTGAATACGGACCAAAAGAGTTTCTTTATCTCTAGGGGAGTATAAGTAGTTATTCCCCAGATATTGTGGACCAAGAAAAGTAAGTGACTTAGCCTACGAACTTCTTTTATCTCCTCATCTCAAAGTTCTTAATGCCTCTTATAGAAATATGTGCCAAAACCAAATCATGGAAAGACGGTAAAACTTCAGTGGCAAGATACCGTTGGCTTCTAGGTTACGCTAACTCCTTCCTTTATATAAGTCGTAACTTTTACTTATCGCTCACAGTAATCTTACTTCCATCGATCTCCCTTCTTCTTAATCTCCTTCATGGCTTGGCAACAGGAATTAGTTTTATCCATGATGATTTCTCACCTTCAAGACGCAAGAAAGTCTGTGAAGAAAGATTTTATAGAACAGAACACCATATTGGGGAATATGGGAATTTCTCAGTAGTTTGGGACACGTGGTCAAATCTTTGGATTAATCATAACTTGAACACCGTTACTCCAAATTGAGCGCTCTATAGATCACTAGATTTCATTTTCCAAGCGCTTTCCAACAATAGGTCACATGATATGGTTTTGAGAAACTTATAGGCATGTTATCCATGTCCCACCTTTTTAGTATTCAAAAAATGGGAGTTGGGAAATTCCCAAACTCACGAATAAAGTGTTACAATATGAGCGCTCACTTTTTCCTCACTTAGGAACGTCTGTAGCTCAGACCAAATGGCGGACCTATCAAGACATAACTAGGGTAACACCCTGGGGTCAACAGCACTTTCGTAACAATGTCCGCTTAGCCATGGTTATTGAAGCCTTGGGTTTGGGTCCCCGATACTACTGCGTCATGAGATCAAGACATCTTGGGTTTTCTGAGCGGGTCTTCTTACTGGCGTGTTTTCTTCCTCATTAGAAGATATGCCTTTACCCCGTTTTTGGCTTGCCTCTCAGAGGTCCTTTTGTTAGATCACCTCATACCACTGAGATAGGTGGCAATAACCAACAGAATTATTCCCATAGATGAGTTACCTTATACGTGCGTAGCTTGTGAGTGCTGCTTTTGTGATCATATGATGGACGGGCTTATGGAAGTGTAAAGAGTTCTTCTATCTTTACTGTATATGTTCCAAGAATGAATAAAGTTTAAATCTTGTTCTTGTCTTGACCCTTACTCTCTTTGAGACTTTTTTAATTGGTGATTAATCTTAATTAAAATTTTTCTCTCAGTCTCATACTTGTGCATCTTACGAAATTACCCCAGTTTTTGCGAGATGAGGACATCTCGCGTTTTTCAAGTGGGAGAGAATGTAAGATTCCTCCCCAGCCTCTCAAAATGTCCAGCATCTTCCCCTGTAATCAATCCCTCTTCAAAAATATAAAAGACTTGTTTCTAACTGTTTTAACCTAGAGAGAGAAAATATTCTAGAGAGAGAATATTGAGATTTTTAATATTTTTGGATAGAAAATGATCTCATCTTATTAAAATAAGTTCCCCTGAAATAGAAATTCAAAAAGAACTTTTCAATGTGCAATTGGAATTAATTGGAAATGGGTATAAAGGACCTTAGCCTAAGGGTCTAGATTTTCAGAAATTTTTGAATTATGGTCCAATTAAGGTTCCTATGGGCCAATAGCATCAATCCATGTGTAGGGAGGAGATAAATCCAATTTGTAAAAGAAGATACCCAAAAATGAGTAAATGCTCACATAAGATGAGTTGAAAATGTACAAGGTTTATTAGTAAAAAAACTATGAGCAATATTAAAAATATGAGATATTTTGGGTATCCAAAAATGAGTAAATGCTCACATAACATAAAGAGTTGAAAATGTACAAGGTTAATTAGTAAAAAACTATGAGCAATATTAAAAATATGAGATATTTTGGGTATCCAAAAATGAATAAATGCTCACATAAGATAAAGAGTTGAAAATGTACAAGGTTTATTAGTAAAAAACTATGAGCAATATTAAAAATATGAGATATTTTGGGTATCCAAAAATGAGTAAATGCTCACATAAGATGAAGAGTTGAAAATGTACAAGGTTTATTAGTAAAAAACTATGAGCAATATTAAAAATATGAGATATTTTGGGTATAATGATTCCATTTTGACACATATGTAAGAAAGGGGAGTTCTTTAAAGGAGGTGCATATTTCACATAAGATGAAGAGTTGAAAATGTACAAGGTTTATTAGTAAAAAACTATGAGCAATATTAAAAATATGAGATATTTTGGGTATAATGATTCCATTTTGACACATATGTAAGGAAGGGGAGTTCTTTAAAGGAGGTGCATATTTCACATGCTTGAATGAGTTTTAAACTCATAAAAATTGAGATGTTTCATCTCTCCTCTCTCCTCATTCAAGTCTAGTTTCAAAAAGTTAGCTTAACTGACCTAAAAATGGTTAAATATTGACCAAACTGATTTAGAAAATTCTAGAATCAGTTTGTTTGGTTAGGAGTTCAGTTTTTCCTATAAATAGAAGCCTCCCCCTTGTTGAAAAATATATAGTGTTTATGCATCGTTACTCTACTCCACCTAAGCCAAGAACTATGAATTCATTAATAATTCACTAGTTTTGGAGCTTCCCTCTTTCTTCAATCCCCATTGGTGGCTCCATCAACATACTTAACCAATTGATTGGTTGGGGGCCTCTACCGTGAACAAAGAATCAAGCAATTTGTAAGGTAATCAGTGAATTTTGATCATTTTCTATAATTTCTCAATGTTTCTCTCTTCTCAACCCCTCTCAAGCTTGAGAAGCTTAATTGGAATGGTTTTTGAATGCTATTGAAGTTGATTGATGAATGTTAGTGAAGAGTTACATAATTTGATGAATGCTATTGAAGTTAATTGATTAATGATAGTTAAGAATTACATAAATTTTTATTTATGCTTAATTCTAATGGTTTTTATGTAATTTCTCTCTCTCACTCAAGAAATGGTCCTACTCATGACCATTCTCAATCCAAATGAAGCTTTTCATAAAGCTTTTCCTTAATCTAAGATTAAGCTATCCTTGAGGCCAAATACATGACTTTTTTCTATACTTTTAGTTTATGTATATTGATGATTCAATCCATTATGGATTAATGATCCAATTAGAGACCATTCTAATTATTTCCTTAATGATAAGCTTTATCTCTTAAAAAAAATTTGAGATTTATCAGTCATAGCAGCAGAGCTATGGCAAAATTTTTATAAAAATTACGCATAAAATAATTTCATTCAAAGCATGAAAAGAGGACTTCCTACCATATTCTAGGAATTATCATCCTAGATTAATTGAAAGATATTCATTGTAATCCTAAAGAAATTGATTTTTATATTATGCATAATTGATTTTCATGCATAGAGGTATGCATAAAAGATTATTATTTTAACATAAAAGTGTTACTTTTATCATAATTAAATTTCATGCATAGAGGTATGCATAAAAGATGATTATTTTATTATAAAAGTGTTACTTTTAGCATAATTGAATTTCATGCATAGAGGTATGCAAAAAAGATGATTATTTTATTATAAAAGTGTTACTTTTATCATATTTGAATTTCATGCATAGAGATATGCATAAAAGATGATTATTTTATTATAAAAGTGTTACTTTTATCATATTTGAATTTCATGCATAGAGGTATGCATAAAAGATGATTATTTTATTATAAAAGTGTGACTTTTATCATAATTGAATTTCATTGTGACTTTTATCATATTTAAATTTCATGCATAGAGGTATGCATAAAAGTTAATTATTTTATTGTAAAAGTGTTACTTTTATCATATTGGATTTCATGCATAGAGGTATGCATAAAAGATATTCTTTTTATACTAAAAGTGTGTTTTTTCATCATAAATGGATTTTATGCATAACTTAGATGCATAAGAGAAATTCTTTTATTCTAAAAGTGTAATTCCTACCAAATTGAATTTATGCATAAGAAGATGCATAAAAGATTGATTTTTAATTCAAAAGTGTCATTCTCATCTAAATTGAATTTATGCATAGGAAAATGCATAAAACATTGAAATTTAATTCAAAAGTGTCATTTTCATTTAAAATGAATTTATGCATAGGAAGATGCATAAAAGATTGATTTTTACTTCGAAATTATTAATCTCCTTAAATAGAATTTATGCATAAATAAATGTGTAAAGAAATCTTATATCAAATATAAGAATTCTCTTGTATTCTATAAATAGATATGAGATGTGATAGGATGTGATAAGAGGTGTATAAGAGGTGATAAGAGGTGTATAAGATGTGATAAGAGGTGTATAAGATGTGATAAAGAAATCTTATATCAAATATAAGAATTCTCTTGTATTCTATAAATAGATATGAGATGTGATAGGATGTGATAAGAGGTGTATAAGATGTGATAAGAGGTGATAAGATGCTTATGAAATAAGTTAGGAGGTGTAAGATGAATTAAGATGTGATAAGATGTGTATGGGATGAGGTAAGAAGTGTATGTGATAGGATAAGATGTATATGGGTTGTGATAGGGCGAGAATGGATGTGATGTAAAAGATTAGATGTGAAGGCATATGGGGTTATATGAATGGGAATGTGAAAATGTATGTGTGGATGTGGAGATGGGAGTGTGGATGTATGAATGTGAAAATGGATGTATGCATGAAGATGTATATGCATAGATGTGAATGTGGATGTAGATGTGGATGTATAGATGTGAATGGGAATGTGGATGTGGATGTATGTGAATGTGGATGTAGATGTGGATGTATAGATGTGAATGTGGAATGTGGATGTAGATGTATGTATGTATATGGATGTAGATGTGGATGTATAGATGTGAATGGGAATGTGGATGTGGATGTATGTGAATGTGGATGTAGATGTGGATGTATAGATGTGAATGTGGAATGTGGATGTGGATGTATATATGTATGTGGATGTAGATGTGGATGTATAGCTGTCAATGGGAATGTGGATGTGGATGTATGCATGTATGTGGATGTGGATGTATGCATGTATGTGGATGTGGATGTATGAATGAGGACGTGATAGTTGATGTATGCATGTGGATGTGGATATGGATGTGTATGTATGAATGTGGATATGGGATGTGGATGTATAAATGAGGATGTGAAAATGGAGGTAAGCATGTAGATGTGGATGTATGGATGTGAATGTGGATGTGGATGTGGATGTATGGATGTGGATACGGATGTGTATGTATGAATGTGGATATGAGGATGTAAAAATGGATGTATCCATGTAGATGTGGATGTATGCATGTGAATATGAATGTGAATGTGTATGTGAATTAATGTGTCATCGATATGAGGATTTCCCAAGGAGCAATGGCCAAGTATCCTTGCCTGTATTGTATGACCGAACGAGGTGTCTCCAAAGGAGGAAAAGAGAGAGAATGGAAATGCCCAAATGCAATCAGTAATAGGCGTGAACCCCCAAATCGTGATGCTCCAGGAGTGGATCCTACTTGGGATCCAATTCTTCCTATCCCTTTGATCAGAGTTCATATTTGTGTTTTGCATGCGCTGGTTAGAATAATTGAGAAACTAGTCTACATGTACATCGAATTTTCATGGAATATGAAACCAGCAGTAGAGAGTGAAAGAACTATTAAAAAAATAGAGCAAGTGCTTTCAGATGCAGGTTTACATTGTGGTCAAGTGAAGATTGAGAAGGACTTGAGAAGATCAGGGAAGACCGGAAATGTTCCTAGCAAACCATGTTTTGGAGGTGCAAAAGCCAGAAAGTTCTTATCTAATCATACCCAGAGAGGTCATCTGGGTACAGATTTTGAGGTGTGGAGGAAGCTTCATGCAGCTGTACCTGACCGAGGCTCTTCAGGACAAGCAAGGGTGGCAAAGGCCAAAGCGTGGTTGGCGCTTGATCGCCTAGCACCTTTGTTGCAAAAAGCAAGGTTTGAAGATGGGGATGTTGAGAAATTTGAGGCAGTTGTGACAGAGTTCTACACTAGCTATGAAAAGGCATGGGGTGCGACAAACTTGACACAATACATGGTTATTACTTGAAAACCTACAGCTTTGAGTATTTTTTGTTGTTCAAAAAATATTGTACGATACTAAATGTCTTGTTGTTGTTGAGCATTTGTAGCACATTTTGCATGCACATGGAACCTTCTTTGCGGAAGAGTTTGGAAGCCTTGGGATTTGGTCTACCCAAGGCATGGAAAGATCTCATTGGCAAGCACGTTGTGCCTATCAAAGGGCCACTCAACATGGAGGAGGAATAAAGAAAAGTAATCCCATGAAGCAACTATGTCAGTGGTGGTATAGGCGGATTCAAGTGAGGGCTCGTGTGAAGATCAAACATGCTGAATCAGCTGTGTCATGTGCAATAAGAAAGGTTCAGGCTGAACGGAGACGTTCAATATATGTCTCCTCACAGGGAAGGCAGAATCATGCTGAATGGCTAAGACAACGACAAAGACAGGGCAGAGTGTGGAAGAAAATTGATCATTGAAATATATATTGTAAAACAATGATGTAACTGAGAAAGATTTTAAAAGAACAAGAGCTTTCATCTATGTCCCATATAAATGTTTCCAATATATATACATTTCATAGTTTGCAATGGTAAACAAGAAGAGTATTGAGAAATATGACGAAACTTCTGAGAAACTGGAACAATCTAAATTTGTTAATCTTGAACAGAGACTTTCCCCAGCCGAGCCTTTTTTGTTGACGTTTCTGCATCATCTTCTTCATCCTCTATTAATGGCACAAGAGGGACCATTGGTCTTGCTGTTCTAAGAAGATGCTTCTTCCCGCAATCACTCAACAGATTGGGATCTGTGATTCCACATGCCAACCCGTAAGCAGCATATGTTAAATAATATTTACATCTTAACGAATATACTCCAGGTCCCTCTCCAAAAATTCGAACAGCTGCTTGCCGCTCCAGAAGTATTGCCTTGTTTGCATTCAGCCTTACGTGGTAGCCACCTAAATACCTGGATAAAGTCTTTATCGCCATCAGAGGAAAACTGGCGTTGTCCTTCGAGTAGCTAGCGTGGAATATCACAATTTGAGGGAATTTTAGGCGGTGTATATATGTTCCTAGTGTCGAATCGTGGCCCAATCCCGCCATACGCTTGCCTGAAGCACGTTTGAGGAATGTGTCTTCATATATTTCCAACTGAAAAAATAAAGGAGCATTAGCCAGAAACAACATCACCAAACATTTCAGGACAAAGTTGATAAAGCCAAATCCAGAACAAAAAAAAACTAACCTCTTGGTTCTCATCTGCTTCAAGCAAGGCGTCTTGCCATAAATTAGTGCTCGAACTAGGAACGTTTTCCGCTGACTTGTTTGGCACATCCCTACACCCTCCCATGTTGGTGATATTCAATCTGTCCCTTGCTTCTTGTAGCTCTTCCTCTGTGGCATCTTTTCCTTCATATCTAAGGGCATCAGCATAGATCATATTTAGTGTTGCTGCAGCAGAAAGGAACTCAGTGTCTTTTACATGGCTATCCACTAGTAGGTACTTGTCTATCCCATCATCATCTACAAAATTGTCATCGACCTCCAGATTCTGGGCTATGAAAGCTATGCACTGATCTTCCCTTAAGTTAAATACACGTTGTATGTCTGTCAGCAATATATACTCTGAATCTCCTACTTGGTAGGAGGGGAGTAATGGCGTTGGAATGGGGGAGGAGTCATCTGATTCAATCACAAGCTGACCTACATCACTGTTTTGTTCTCTAACTGCCTCAATATCAACCATCGAACTAAGCTTCCTCTCTTCTTCAACATTGAACTCCTCAATGACATGAGGAGTGTCCTCCTCTTCAGCAGCATCCTCAGCGGTGGGACTTGCCTGACGAGAAATCGTGTCTTCACTTTCAATTTTTGCAAGCGGCTCTGTACCTTCTTCATCTGTTAATTGCACGTTCATGTGCAAGAAGCATAAGAAGGCGTAGGAGTATTCCATCAAGCGGCACTTTCTTTTGTGAAAAGGGCAAAGCAAGGCTCTCTTCTTGTCACATGGCACCTTGTGCCAATCCCTGTTTAACCTCTGCTTCTTATCCGGCGAAACCTTGAGATTAAAATGAATGTGACTTTTCCCATCAATCATCATTGGTTCTTCATTTGTGAGCTCGTCAAACTCTTGCTTTGCCTCTTCGAAGTATCCATGATGGCTAGACAATGTTTCCTCCAGAGAAAAATCGCTATTGAACATCAACGAAATTGCAGGGTGCAAATCATGATGTCGACATTTGTACAGGAAGTCATATAATAGAGTTGCAGGAGTTTCTTTGATCTCTTCGTCCACATCAAATTCGACTTGAACTTGCGACATGGCTGAATTCAAGTCTGTAGAAAAGACATGGAAAATATTAGTGCAGGCAATGAATCAAGAGACAGTCGATCTTAAACAACAAATCTCTGTGGTGTAAATGGATTCAACATAACGCGAGAGGAGATGCCAGAGGAATGCAGGTATTCCTCCTCGCATTGTAGTGAATCTATTTTCCCTAACGCAAATAAAATTACAGCTAAGTCAAGGACCTCTTCTCGCATTATGGTGAATCGATTCACCATAATGCGAGGAGGAGTATTGTGCTTCCTATGGGACCTTCGCTCGCATTGTGGTGAATTGATTCACCGCAATATGACGACTTTATCATCCTTTGGCAACGCCTCTAACGTTATGGTGAATTAAAAATAAAGATAGTTCTCCAGTACCCATACTGAGAGAGGAGGTGTCAAACGAATTAAAATACTCTTCTTCGCAGTCAATTCACCATAAGGCGAGGAGTCATAGGTTTTCAATTCACCTTAACGCGATGAAAAGACAAAGCAAGTAGTTCTCCTTGACTGAAACCAAAACAACGAAATAACAAAAGAAGAAAATGTAAATGGATTCAACATAACGCGAGAGGAGATGCCAGAGGAATTCAGGTATTCCTCCTCGCGTTGTAGTGAATCTATTTTCCCTAACGCAAATAAAATTGCAGCTAAGTCAAGGACCTCTTCTCGCGTTATGGTGAATCGATTCACCATAATGCGAGGAGGAGTATTGTGCTTCCTATGGGACCTTCGCTCGCTTTGTGGTGAATTAATTCACCGCAATATGACGACTTTATCATCCTTTGGCAACGCCTCTAACGTTATGTTGAATTAAAAATAAAGATAGTTCTCCAGTACCCATACTGAGAGAGGAGGTGTCGAACGAATTAAAATACTCTACTTCGCAGTCAATTCACCATAACGCGAGGAGTCATAGGTTTTCAATTCACCTTAACGCGATGAAAAGACAAAGCAAGAAGTTCTCCACGACTGAAACCAAAACAACGAAATAACAAAAGAAGAAAAAAGCACAAAGGAGATAAAAATACCAGGAAAACGAATTGTATACAATCGTCGCAGGAGATGGAGATGAAGGAGGTTGGAGGTTTGTCTTTGACGTTGGATACAGGAGGATGATTGATGAAGGAGGGTTGTAGGAGATAGTCAGTCGTTGATGGAGATAAAGGCCGTTGGTGGGATAAATGAGAGGCAATAAATGAGATGAGTATCCTAGAAAATCCGTCTTTAATGCTACGCAACACGTCAGCGCCGCGTTTTCACCCGCCATTCCATGACTGCCACGTGGCATCCCACCGTGTACCTAGCAAAAGAGGCAATAAATGAGATGAGTATCCTACAAAATCCGCTTTTAATGCTACGCGACACGTCAGCGCCGCGTTTTCACCCGCCATTCCATGAATGCCACGTGGCATCCCGCCGTGTACCTAGCACGTGTACAAGGTATAAAGTTTAATCAAAGCCCTTTTTAATGCTATACGACACGTTAGCGCCGCCTAGTCGCCCTGGCAGCCCGCCAGCACGTGTGTTCGCTCTAAAGACTAATCAAAGCCGTTAATCACGCCACCTTTTCGTCCTCTTATCGATTTTGCCTTGTCCGTCCTCCTACTTGCCTCCAGCTGACTTCCGACTACCGCCACAGTACTGAACCGACTTTCCAACACCTGCACGACAGTCTCCATCCATTCACAAGCAAGAAATGTAAGTTTTTGTATAATACTTGATTGTTTTGTAAGTTTCTTGTATATTGCTTGTTTGTTTTGTTTTTTCTTCGACTGTTTGCCCTGTGCCATTGTTTATTCTTCGACTGTTTGCCTTCTGCCGTGGTGACTCGATTCACCTTAAAGCACACGACGGGCCATTAGAATCTCAATAAGCTCCATGTCTTATGGTGGATCGAATCACCAAGGGAGAAGGCAAACGTAAGAGATTCGCGAAAATCGATTCACTATAACGCGAGGAGGATTGTTTTGCTTTGACTGGCCCTTAGACTTGCGTTATGGTGAATTCACCATAACGCATGACCAAAGGGCAAAGGATTCACGATAATCCACCTCTTATTGGTGTCAATTAAATCACCTCCTGCACGACAGTCTCCATCCATTCCCACTCATAGAATGTGATGAAAGTGTATTACTTGATTGTTTTGTGTTTCTTGTATAATACTTGATTGTTTCGTTTTTCCTTCGACTGTTTGCCCCTGCCGTTGTTTTCTCTTCGACTGTTTGCCCTCCGTCATGGTGATTCGATTCAGCGTAAAGCAGACGACGAGTCATTAGAATCTCAATACTGCTCTATGTGTTATGGTGAATCGACTCACCAAACTGCTAGACGGAAAGGTAAGAGATTCGGGAGAACCCTCCTCCCGTTGTAGTAGATCGATTCACTATAACGCGAGGAGGATTGTTTTGATTTGACTGGCTCTTAGTCTCGCGTTATAGTGAATCAAATCACTTTAACGCAAGATCGAAGCTCAAAGAATGCACGATAATCCGCCTCTTATTGTTGTCAATGAATTCACCATAATGCGAGAAAAATTATTGTGTTTCTGTGGACCTTCATCTCTCGTTATGGTGAATGGATTCACCATAACGCGAGGAAGTGCATATTGCTTTCTTGGCCCCCCTCTCTCGCTTTATGGTGAATTGTTAATCGTGTACTACTGAATAGCAAAGTTTTCTGCTTTTTCTTGCGTTTTCAGATGGCTCGTGTAAGGCATACAGCTAGACCCATTGATAATGCAGCTCCCTCATCTACTGGGAAGAAGATGGGCGTTCTGAAAGCCTCAAGATCAAGAAAATCAAGCAGTCCTTCCTGATTGTCCAAAACGCAGCCTAGACTCAGGCGTTTCGCAGAGCATTCGGCAGCCCTGCGAGAAATCAAAAAGTTTATGAAGCACCCGACAGCTGCTATTCCCAGATTGCCTTTCCAGAGGCTTGCCAGGAGAATTTGTGAGCAGAATGGAATTTTGTTTAGGTGGAAGGCATCGGCCTTGTTTTGCTTGCAAGAGGCCACAGAAGATTGGATGATCGAATTTTTTTTGGATAGTTACGTTCTTGCTGCCCACGCACACAGGGTGACAGTAATGGACAAGGATTTTTTCAGCCTAATAGCCCTTCGTTTCAGATACGATAAGTCACTTAGACCAGTTACGTTTACTGATGAACGAATGTTACAAATTTTGGATGTCCGGCCTGTACAAAAAGTGAGAATTGAAGAGGTGACCGAGGGAGGTCCAGATCATGAGCATCAGACTCGGGCAAATTTAATGACAAGCGCTCAAAGGGAACATCAAGCTGCAATGCTTGCATTGCAAACAAAAAGGAAAAATGTTCGAGCACTCCACGCCATGAATCGGGAGGCGCTGCAATTTTTGTTGCCGGAGTTCTATGTACCCTTTAATATTAGAGGGCATAGATGTTATTTCCCGATTCATGCTGAAGAAATCAACATTTTGTTTGATCCCAAAACTGAAGTCAACGACAAAGTGCTCAGATGTGTTTTAAGGTATACTCTTTTCTCTGTCCTCCCACAATTTTTCATTCTTGGCTCTTAAAGTTGATGCCTCACTCTTGATATGTTTCCTTGTGAAGTTTTGTTATTTCGCTATTGCCCGAGGATGTACAGCAACGAGTGTTCCAGATTGATTCACTGGTCTCAACACTGTTGGTAGAAGAGTCAGTTCCGTACCTCGATGTGCTGAACTGGTTTCGGGAGGTCCAGCTGGACGATGCCCGAGTATTTTTTTTGGCATATCATGAAAAGTGAGTTTGTCTCTCTCTCTCTCTCTCTCTCTCTCTCTCTCTCTCTCTCTCATGATGTTTATAGGAATCACCGTACACGAGTTATGTAGTGCTTCCTTTGGATTGAAACTAATAGAATTCTATTGTGCAGTTCCCATTGGAGTCTTCTACTAGTCGACGTGCAAGAAAATGTCATTTACCTTGCAAATTCGACATCTGGTGCCCATGGAAATGTTTTGCTGTAAGTAAAAATCATTAAGATACATATTATTGTTTGAGTTAGAAGTCCGGATTGATCAGGATAATGATTGGTCTCTGTTGACAGTGGAGTCAGGAAACTAATGGCAGCTTACGAGAGCCTCAGCATGGACATCGACACCCTGGATCGATCGACCATCCGTAGGGTTAGTGTCCCCAAACAAGAAGATGGCTACAGCTGTGGGTGGAGGGTTGCACTTAATGCAATGTTGCTGCTACGAAGCATTTTTCAGCTCCCTTCAGAGGATGTAAGCATTTTCAGCTCCCATACGCATTTGTGCGCCTGTTTATCTTCTTATATATTGTCATGTTGATCTTATTTATGTCTTGATGAATTGTGATGGCAGTTTCCATCAATGTCTCGCTACGTGGACCTAGACGTCCAAACGTTTAGGGAGGAAACGATTGCGAAATTGATCGAGGTCGCTGAAGTTATGCCTCCAGACGGGCCAGTGGACTTCATCCCGCCCAATCCACGAGGGGGGATAGGCCCCCCTGACCCTCTTACATGGGCTCCATACTTGGGAGAAGAGCCCTGGCTCCATCCTGAAGCCGATACCTATGGGTTCCAGCCATAAATAGTTTTTTCCTTCTTCCAACAAATGTACGTTCGTAAATATGCAGCTATACATGTATTGGAGGGAGAACATCAAATGTAAATACACTTATCATTTGAAAATCAGAGGATCAAATTTGCTACTGTGTTCCTTCACTGCTTGCTTTCTTACTTTAAGCCTTTTTTTGTGTACATAAAAATTCAATTGGGGAATTCTTGCCTTCATTACATTGTTTTAAACAATAAAGCATTACAAAAGCAATGTTCTGAATAGATAAGTTTATTGCATATGGAAAATACATTGTCACCGTATACATGGTCACATCATATATCTTCTAGTGCCTCCAATTCATGTGGGGCTGCAACATCTTTACAAATGATCTGATGCTCTCTTCTTTTACTTAGCTTCCGACCATCGAGCTTGAAGCAAAATTGATCTGGAGGATTCTGAATAGCTACTTCTAATTCCTTCCTAACATATTCGAGAGTCCAATTCTCTTCCACTTCCAATGTCAAAGATGGGTGACCCTGTCGAATCATAACTATATCTATCAAGCAAGAGTGGCTGCCATCTCTTGTATCTTGGTCCATGCTTTCCCAGTTGTTGTTGATCCATCGCCACCTTCTATAAGTAAATGACATGCACAGATGTTGCCTGGCAATATAGTATCTGATTCCAAAATATCATTAGGATAATTTTCCGAGTATAATCAAATAAGCGTTGTAACTGTTTCACAAAAATACATTTTAATGTTTTAACACTCACCGAAATGCAATGTCGGAGGTGTTCAATCGACATTCGATCAAATCATCTCCCTTTGATGATTTCACTCTCCAACCTTTGTCAAACAAATGATCAAGCCAGACTTCATCTACATCTTTGCAAACAAAAGTTGTTCTAGTTTTTCTCAATTGTTTACAATCAGAAAATAAATGAACAAAGCATGCAATTGGAACAAACAAACTTAAGTGCACATTTCTTGCACCAATGCTAGGCTTCATAGCACATTTAATATCATTAAACATTTTGGTCCTGTATGACTCTATCACTTCTGTGTCAAGCAATGGCCACTCCGGACTATCAAGTGCGGGCAACGGAATACGTTCCAACTTTCCATGTCGACTCGATTGAGTGGGCAAGGTATAAAATGAGTCATAGAAATATGTTCTACTTCTTGCGAGATCACTTGGTGCACGACCTTCATATTGAAGTTCCCCCACCTCACCATGTACGACATTCAAGAACCCCGTCAAGCATTGTGCAGGCTCCCACTCCTGAAGGTTGGATGGGTACAAATCTGTGTAAGGCAGAAAAATGTATATCAATCACCTTATTTGCTACGTTGAAATACAAAACACAAGCACTTACAATGTGGTCTGTGTCTTGGAAGTCCTTCCAATGGTCCCACGTTGATCTCTTTTTGCATGAATACATGCTGGATCAACACTTCTTTGACAGTTTTCCCTCCTGGTGCCATCTTAAAGTCAAGGATCCTTCCTTTCCAATGTTTGGCCAAGTCTTCAGATGCCTTTCCCTTCACTCGGTAGTGGCCTTGTTTTCCTGGCTGCATAGTGACCCAAGAGTACTTCCTGTATACTTGGGGAATCCATTCTTCGTTCTCGTCTTTTATGTTATACAACACAACAGATGAGATACTGCTCCTTGCTTGTTTCAGTCCACTTTCGGGTGCCATGATAGAATAACAGACGTATGAGAAAGAAGAAGTAGCAGAAAGTGGATGACTGGGCTAACCGCTTTTGTGGATCAAGGAGGGAGGATGAAATGAGGGACGGTGTGTTCTTTTTGGGCGCCAAAGATGTTTCAAGATTCAAAAGTGGAACCAAGTTGAGGGAATAACCGGGAGAATGTGTATCTATCTATTCCAAGCATTCAAGCTTCATTAGTTCTAGGGGTGGTGGAAAGAATTTTTTAGTGCTCCACGTCTAACACAGGAATGTGGAAAACATTCTTTTATTGTGTTAGTTTCTGACAAAAAAACGGTTTTAAATATTTTAAGACAAGGTGATGGTTTTTTTTAATATTTCATGAAGATAAGAGTTTCTCCACGTTTTGGGTGGGTTTGTACAGAGGTCCCACCACCGGTGAATCTCGTTCGTAGATTACATGTCACTCAATCTATGTGTCTATTATTATATTATTGTTGAAACAGCCCTCTTTTGAGTCCAGAATTTTCCTAATGCTAGGAACTATGGAAAAGACCCCTGAACAGCGTTCTGGTTGCCAATGATGCCATAAGTATACCGATGAATGAATGACTGAAAATAAGGATTCAACTAGAGACTATGAGGATTGTCATCAGTGATATAATGGTTTCATTAAAGGATTGTTTTAAAGTTAGCTGATGCTAAGAAAAAGGCAATTTCATATTGGGTGTGTAAGTGGTGTGACTAGTTTTATGTTTGCATGAACTTCCGGCTAGGGGGCCTTGGAACTCTTTTCCTTGGTACCCGGGACAAAACCTAACCAAATTCTTAATTGGATCCTATCACTACAGTGGTTGGGCGGTTGGCTAACCGATGGGACTGGATGGGGTTAGGCTGGACTAATGGATCTATAAATCGAGAGTCAATTTTTGTTATTACGATAGATGAAGTAAGTCCCGGATAGTAATTGTTCTATGGATAGGAATCAACGACTGTGCCTCTTGATGGGGAAAAAAGCATTGATTCCAATGATCCAAGTGTAAGTTTCTTCCTTGATCTGACTGAGTATCTTTATAGGTGCAGTCGGATCAGTTTGGTCTTGACTACGTTAGAGTAAAAAGTTATCCTGGAGGAATCGCCTGTGCTTTCCGGATAAGGGAAGTTTTTCCGGGTTCGGTTTTCAAAAAACCGACGGATTAGTCTTTTGTCCGGATATCCGTGGACGAGGCCCCGAGTGTGAGACCCTGCCTCGCGCAAGAAGTGCTACTTCCGCTGCTAGTACCCCGAATCCGTTGCACGGTGGGAACAAGGATCTCACAGCTGCACAGTGCAGATTAAGGATTGAGTATTGATTGGGGTTCTCTTCTCCATGAGAAATTGCAGTTCTATGCAAGGCTTCGGGATAAAAGAAGGCAAGTTTCGGTGGACCGTTTAGCCTCATACATGGTCGGGTTATTTACATATAGGGATTGTCTTCGTTCCGATCCTACTCATGCAGAGGCGAAGGCATCAATGAAGGAGCCTGTGGATGGTGGAAACCTCAAGAGAAAGCTGCAATACATGGCAGGGTCAAGCATGAAGGCAACTGATAAAGCGGATCTGCTTGCTGCCGGATATTCAAAGTAAGAGGTGTTAGAGGCAGTGGCTAAAAAGAAGCCTTCTTTAGTGGTGTTTGATGGAGATAAAGCAGGGGCTAGCAAGCCTGAATCGGCTATCGTCGGACATAAGTTAAAGATGCCAAAACGAAAGGGCGCTGGTGGCGGATTGGCACTACAGGCTTTAGGGAGTTCTGTACCATCTACTCCTGTAGCACCAACAGTTCAGATGATCATATCCACAAGGTTGGATGTAGCCATGAGGCCTGAAGAGGCCATCACAAAGTTATACTCAGTAGAGCATTATATAAGGCAACAAGCTAAGCAAGGAGAGAGACAGAAGGCTGCTATGGAGGCTTTGGAAAAGCAGGTAGCTGATAATGAAGCAGCAGGATTGGATGACATGTGCAAGGAAATAGAGGACTTGAAGGAGCAGAATGTTCAGCTCAGGAAGCAACATAAGGAGGAGTTGTTGGGTGTGCAAAATTCCACAGCATTGTTCAGACAGTGGACAGAGGTGTTTAAGCAAGAATGCAGGTCTGAGTGGACTCAGACAATGGACAAAGTGGCAGCAATTCTGTAAGATCCCTGTTCCCACCGCGCAACGGATTCGGGGTACTAGCAGCGGAAGTAGCACATCATGCACGGGGCAGGGATCCCACACTCAGGGCCTCGCCCAGATATCCGGACAAGAATCCGTCGGTTTATCCAAAACCAAACCCGAAAAAACTTCCTTTACACGGAAAGCACGGGCGATTCCACCAGGATAACTTTTTCTCTAACGTAGTCAAGACCATTTTTGATCAAACTGATCCGACTGTATCTATAAAGATACTTGGTCAGATCAAGGAAGAAACTTGCACTTGGATCATTGGGATCAATGCTTTTTTCCCCATCAAGAGCCGTTGATTCCTATCCATAGAACAATTACTATCCATAGAACAATTACTATCCGGGATTTACTTTATCTATCGTAGTAATAGAAATTGAGTCTCGATTTACGGATCCATCAGTCCAGCCTAACCCCATCCAGTCCCATGGGTTAGCCAACCTCCCAACCACTGTAGTGATGGGATCCAATTAGGAATTTGGTTAGGTTTTGTCTCGGGTACCAAGGAAAAGATTTCCCAAGCCCCCTAGCCGGAAGTTCATGCAAACATAAAACTAGTCACACCACTTACACACCCAATATGAAATTGCCTTTTTTTCTCAGCCTCAACTAACTTTAAGACAATCCTTTAATGAAACCATATGTTATTGATGACAATCCTCAAAGTCTCTGGTTGAATCCATACTTCCAGTCATTCATTCATCGGTGTACTTATGGCATCATTGGCAACCAGAACACTCACCACCTGTTCACTCAGGGCCCTTTTCAATAGTTCCTAGCTCATAGTACTCGACAGTATTTTCACATATAAAAATCAAGATGGAATCCTCGTTGAAGATCAGCAAGAGGGTGGTTGCAAGATCAGGGTGCCCAGTTTTGTCCACTCAGGCACCCTGTAATAAACAGTAAAAAAACAGGCATTTGTTTACCTTTAGTGGTTGGAACATCATATTCAAAGTTGGAAATATAGTTGCATAATTTGATTAAGCATTAGATAGTCAAAAGTCCTCATTTTCTTAGGTACAAAGTCAATGTATACACCCTGTCCCAAATTTCTAATATCTTTTACATATAAACTCATATGAGATTCCCACTTTGTACCTTAGATCTTCACATAATATGGAGCTTAACTTGATTTTTTGAGAAAATTTTAAGATATTTGTCTATTTTCTTTAGATATTTCAAGGTCTTTAAAGTGTTATAATATACGCTTTTTTCGTACCCACACAATAGCTACCACTTAAAATCCTCAATCTTGTAGATCAAAAGAGTGGGTAGATACTAAGACATTAGTAGAATGTGGTGGTTAGTAAAAATTGCAAATCCAATGGTTGGATTTTTAATGATCTCTTTTTCAAAATTCTTCCTGACTATCAGAAGGCCTGCAAATATTAATAATCTAATTAGTAAAATTACATTTTTGATGTGAATCATCTAAAACCTATAGGGACTAGTGTACTTGTAATGGTGCATCTATGAAAAAATAAATTGGATCACTCTAAGTATGGAAAGATCGTTTGTTTATCATTTCATCATATTTTTTATTAATTTTAATTGATTAGACTAATTTATATTAATTTAAGTTATATTGGGTTAATTTAAGGGCAAGCGTATTTTCTATTATTTACTTGATCTCATTTTAGGTACCTTGCCCTCCAAAATTTGCTCTCCAAGCATTGTCTCAGTCCAGCATAAACTGGATAAAACTGGACACCCTGATCTTGCAACAACCCAAGATCAATCAACAGATCCATATAAGAGAGCCATGGACTCATCGGTTGAGGACCAGCAAGGTCAGTCAACCACATCCATGCTCGGTTTCAGAAAACAACTCTTCCTCCTTGTTCCAATATCTTCCACAACGCACGTGTGGGTATCTTCGGCGATCCAGAGCCCGAGCACCGTATGGTCAGCACCCTCTAGGATCCTTCGCAGGTGACCTAGCGCTTCACTCATAGGCCATTTCCTTGGTCCCTCATCCACCATACCGGAGATCACCATTTAAATCGAACCGAGGCTGGTCAAGACCTTGATCGACCTTGCTACGCGAGACGTCCTCCATTGACTCTCCGTCTCAGCAGTTGCAACTTTATCAGTTCGGTCTTCATGACCTTAATCCTCAAGACGGTCAAAATGCTTCACCAGCATTCTTGACATAAAACAGTCATTTACAAACAGTCACAAAATACAGTTTCTATAACGAACTCTTGTCTTTCCACATTATCCACTCTCGGACCACATTACTTATTCCCCATTCCATTCAATGTGTACTCATTCTCATCCATTCACTCATATAGACTACACATTATTTCACATACACATTCACATTCATTATTCTACATACATATCCATGTTCGTACGTCCACATCATACATCCAATTTCACATTCATACATACGCGTCTACATGCATACATCCATATCCACATTCATACATCCATACTTCCATTTCCACATCCACACATCCACATTTCATTCATACATCCACATTCACATGCATACATCTATTTTCACATCCTCATTCATACATCCACATTCCATACATACATCCACATCCGTATCTACATCCATACATCCACATCCACATCTTCATTCACATTCACATCCATACATCCACATCTACATACATACATCCATTTTCACATCTTCATTCATACATCCACATCCAAATACATACATACACATCCATATCTACATCCATACATCCATATTACATCTATTCTCGCCCTAACACATCCCATATACATCTTATCCCATTAGATACACTCTCTACCTCGTCCCATACACATCTTAACACCTCCTAACTCATCTTAACACATTCTATCACATCTCATACACCTCTTATCATATCCTACCACATCTCATACACATCTTATCACATCTCATACACCTCTTATCACATCTTATCAGATTTCATAGCTTTGTATAGAATACAAGAGAATTCTTATATTTGATATAAGATTTCTCTACATTTTTATTTATGCATAAATTCCATTTAAGGAGAGTAACACTTCGAATTAAAAATCAAACTTTTATGCATCTTCTTAGGCATAAATTCAATTTGGTAGGAATTATACTTTTAGAATAAAAGAATTTCTCTTATGCATCTAAGTTATGCATAAAATCCATTTATGATGAAAATCACACTTTTAGTATAAAAAGAATATCTTTTATGCATACCTCTATGCATGAAATCCAATATGATAAAAGTAACACTTTTACAATAAAATAATCAACTTTTATGCATACCTCTATGCATGAAATTCAATTATGATAAAAATCACACTTTTATAATAAAATAATCAACTTTTATGCATACCTTATGCATGAAATTCAATTATAATAAAAGTCACACTTTTATAATAAAATAATTAACTTTTATGCATACCTTTATGCATGAAACTCAAATATGATAAAAGTCACACTTTTATAATAAAATAATCAACTTTTATGCATACATCTACGCATGAAATTTAATATAATAAAAGTCACACTTTTACAATAAAATAATCAACTTTTATGCATACCTCTATGCATGAAATTCAAATATGATAAAAGTCACACTTTTATAATAAAATAATCAACTTTTATGCATACCTGTATGCATGAAATTTAAATATAATAAAAGTCACACTTTTATAATAAAATAATCAACTTTTATGCATACTTGTATGCATGAAATTCAAATATAATAAAAGTCACTTTTATAATAAAATAATCAACTTTTATGCATACCTCTATGCATGAAATTCAAATATGATAAAAGTCATACTTTTATAATAAAATAATCAACTTTTATGCATACATCTATGCATGAAATTCAAATATGATAAAAGTCACACTTTTATAATAAAATAATCAACTTTTATGCATACCTCTATGCATGAAATTCAAATATGATAAAAGTCACACTTTTATAATAAAATAATCAACTTTTATGCATACCTCTATGCATGAAATTCAAATATGATAAAAGTCACACTTTTATAATAAAATAATCAACTTTTATGCATACCTCTATGCATGAAATTCAAATATGATAAAAGTCACACTTTTATAATAAAATAATCAACTTTTATGCATACCTTTATGCATGAAATTCAAATATGATAAAAGTCACTTTTTTATAATAAAATAATCAACAATTATGCATAACATAAAAAGTAATTTCTCCATGATTACAATAAAATTCTTTCAAATAATCTAGATGATAATTCCTAGAATATAGTAGGAAGTTCTCTTTTCATGCTTTGAATGAAATTAATTTATGTGTAATTTTTATAAAAATTTTGCCATAGCTCCGCTACTATGACTGATAAATCTCAATTTATTTTGAAGGATAAAGCTTATCATTAAGGGAATGATTAGAATGATCCCTTATTGGATCATTAACCCAATAATGGATTGAATCATCAATATTCATGAAATACATAAACTAAAAGCATAGAAAAAAACCATTAATTTGGCCTCAAGCATAGTGTAACTCTTCACTACCATTCATCAATTAACTTCAATAGCATTCAAAGACCATTCGAATTAAGCTTCTCAAGCTTGAGAGGGGTTGAGAAGAGAGAAGCATTGAGAAATTATAGAAAAGATCAAAATTCACCATTTACCTTACAAATTGCTTGATTCTTTGTTCACGGCTGAGGCCCCCAACCAATCAATTGGTTAAGTATGTTGATGGAGCCACCAATGGGGATTGAAGAAAGAGGGAAGCTCCAATTTCTTCAATTTGGAGAGAATTTTAAAGAATAGTAGAAATTAGCATTATTTCAGCATAACTCTAGTATAGTAAAATTCTTCTATTCTTTTCAAAGGACTCATGTTCTATTTATAGGAGAGGGAAGCTCTAACCAAAGCTAACGGAATTCTAAAAATTTCCAAATTCAGTTTGGTTGAATTTGGACTAGATTTGGACCTAGTTTGGTTACTTTTTGATTCGGTTTGGTTCCATTTTGATTTGGTTTGGTTCAAGAGAGAGGAGAGATAAAAATATCACATTATTTTTGAGTTTAAAACTCATTTAAGAATGTGAATTAGGCACCTCATTGAAGGCCCTCCTTTTCCTAACATATGTGTCAAAAATGGAATCATTATACCCAAAATATCTCATATTTTGATATTACTCATAGTTTCTTACTATAAACCTTGTACATTTTTCAACTCTTCATCTTATGTGAGCATTGAAGGTACTCCCTTCCTTACATAGGTGTCAAAATGGAATCCTTATACCCAAAATATCTCATATTTTTAATATTGCTCATAGTTTCTTACTAATAAGCCTTGTACATAGTCAACTCTTCATCTTATGTGAGTATTTATTCATTTTTTTGGTATCTTCTTTTACAAAATTAGATTTATCTCCTCCCCACACATGGATTGATCCTATTGCCTCACAGGAACCTTAATTGGGCCATAATCTAAAATTTCTGAACATCTAGACCCTTAGGCTAAGGTCCTTTATACCCATTTCTAATTAATTCCAATTGCACATTGGAAAATTCTTTCTGAATTTCTGTTTCAGGGGAGTTCATTTTAATACGATGAGATATTTTTCTATCCAAAAATATTCAAAATCTGAATATTCTCTCTCTAGAATATTTTCTCTCTCTATGCCAAAACAGCCAGAGACAAGATCTCTTATATTTCTGAAGAGGGAATTAATTACCGAGAAATATGCTGGACATTTTGAGAGGCTGGGGAGGAATCTTACATTCTCTCCAACTTGAAAAACGCGAGATGCCCTCATCTCGCAAACTGGGGGTAATTTCGCAAGATGCACGAATATGAGACTAAGAGAAAATTTAATTAAGATTAACCACCAAGAAAAGTCTCAAAGAGAGCAAGACTCAATATAAGAACAAAGATTTCAACTTTATTCACTCTTAGAACATATACAGTAAAGATAGAAGAACTCTTTACACTTCCATAAGGTCGTCCATCATATGGTCACAAAAGCAACACTCACAAGCTGCGCCATTAGGGCCAAAAATGGCTAGAAAAGGGTTGCTTGTTAATCTAAGGATTAAGAAAATGCCCAATTGTGAATTGACACGTATACAAAAGTATGGCATTCTTGTCTCCTCTAAATGTCTTCTTAACGGTTCTATTTTAGTGGCGAACGGCTAAAACGGCTTAATTTAGACGTTTACGATGGCTAACATTAAAGTTTGGGTCCAAAATAGTGACATCTTGTTCCATTTTATATTTCAAAAAATCAAGCAAGAAGATACGAAATCCTCTTTTCAGGCTCTGAAAACAACGCTATTAATGACAAATCACCAAATTTTTTCAAACGTCTACTTTCCACCTTCCCTCCATTTTGGTATAGCTCATTCCCTTTTCCACCTTCCCTCCATTTTGGCATATGGTTTATTCTCCTTTCTTTGCACTTTCAAAAGACTCACTATTTTTCTCTCATCTGTGAGCTATGGCGTCCTCACGTCGTCCTTCTCATAATATAACTTCTTGTGATTTTCATAACACCAGAGAGGATGGTGTTTGGAAACCCATGTCTTTTCGTGTGAATGATTGGGTAACAATGCTTCCCTCTCGCAAAGGTGCCCACAGGGTGAAAAGAACCAAGCGAAATGAAGTGAAATCCCATTGGAAAGGTCGTGTTCTTGCCTTCAAAGTGACCGACAATGGCTGGCTTGCAAAAGTTCAACATGTCTACATGGCCAAAGACATGGTGTTGAACTTGGGATGAACATCCAATTCTTCATTCTTACTATAATTCAACAAAACTTTATCTATTTGATACAACACAATATTTCTCCTTCTGATATATTTGTTTTTTGTTTAATTTCAGTTATCTTTCCGTCAACAACTGTGGAGTGGCAGCCTGTTGAGAGCTTAAGTGGCACATTCAAAGCAATTCACAAGGGGATTGCAGATGTAATGTATGCAGAAAAACCACCTTTATTTTACAAGTCAGCGGATATATTTGTGTATTTTGCAGAATACAGGGTTCCATCAAGAGAAGGTGTTCATGGAGAATTATATGACATACCTATTCCCACATTAATGTCACTGGAATGGGAAGTTCCTGATCCAAATACCATAACAAGCTTCAAATCCAAAAGCAAAGATGATATTCTTAAAGCTATGTCTCCTGGAAGGATTTCAAGAAGGATAAAAATTCAATGGTTCTTGCCTATACATGTCTTTGTGGCATGTTTCAATACAAAGAGGACAAGAACGATGTGGCTAAATAGAAGACTATCTCTGACTGATAGGATGGAGTACCAAGGAAACTTTTCATATTGGGGACAATATCAGTCGTAGAGTAAGCCCAAATTCTTTATCTATCTCATACCAACTATGTCGCCAATCCCTAGTTTTGGGCTATGACTATAGGAGATGGAAAAGCAAGCTTGGTAGTTGGGTCTCTTTGGATTCTGAAGAGGATTGTCCAGAGTTTGAATTTAACATCATAGTCCATCCATTCATAGATTCCAGGAAACTCATAGTAACATCAAACTGGAGACTACAACATGTAAGAGAGTCGCTTGAGTTTCTGGACGAAACATCACCTAAATATAGATTCAAAGTAGATGATATTGTTGTCAGTACAAGGATGGAGAGTGTAACCTCATGCATCACATGTCTCCCCCCAAAAAAAACATCACCTAAATATAGATTCAAAGTAGATGATATTGTTGTCAGTACAAGGATGGAGAGTGTAACCTCATGCATCACATGTCTCCCCCCAAAAAAAAGTTGTATTTGAGCCACTTGCAAGGGCAAGTTTGTATAGCTGAAAAGGATTTCTCCAATAATGTAATCAATATATTCTGCTAAATTTCGTCTTGACTTCTTCACAAAAATGGTCAACATATTGTTCGCAACACAGAACAAGGTTTAACAGTTGAATATCAAATTATTGATACTAAATTTAAGTACAGAATATTGTCCCAAAAAGGGTGTGTTCATATGGACAAAATGAACAAAACAAAAGCCAATTTGTGGAATCACTCAACAAAATCAACTTTTCTTTTGGCATGAGATGACCCTGGTTCTTTAGAGAATCTTTCTCTCTTCTGTTTGCTTCGATCAAATTTCGTTGATTGAGGTTCAAGTTCTGGAGTTTTGAGCTCTTGAGGTGTTGGAGAGGAAGACTTAAGAGTGAATTCCTCAACTGGTGGTAAGTTGGGCTCTTCTCTAAGATCTTTAGGTGTTGGCGAGGGAGATTTGGCAGTAGGGTCTGGTTTTGGAGAAGGTTCTTTGGAGGTTGGCCTTGGAGACTTGGCAGTCTTCTTGGCAGTCTTCTTGGGGAACATGAAAAAGAAATTGAATGGAGAGCCAACATTTGCCCTCTTACTTTCTTTGTTGGATGAACGATGCTTCTGAATTTTAAATTTCACTGGTGAGTGAAACGGAAGACCTTTAGTAGAACTCTTCTCTTTGACAGGGGTCTTCTCTTTGCTTGGGGTTTTCTCTATGATAGGGGTCTTCTCTTTGATAGGTGTCTTCTCTTGAGCTGCTGAAGAGCTCTTCTCTTTGGCAGGAGGGCTAGGGGTCTTCTCTTTGGCAGGAGGGCTAGGGGTCTTCTCTTTAGCAAGAGGGCTAGGGCTCTTCTCTTTAGCAGCAGGGCTAGGGCTAGGGCTCTTCTCTTTAGCAGCAGGAGGGATAGGGCTCTTCTCTGTAGCCTGAGGGATCTTTCCTTTAGAATGGGACTTCTCTTTAGAATGGCTCTTTTTCCCCTTGGAAGATCTGCTCTTAGTAGGGCTCTTCTTTCTTTTCTTCTTCTCTTTTGGCAGAGGTCTTTTTCTTTTTGGATGAGCCATCCTTGACATTGCTTTCCTTCTCCTCCCTTTTCCTTTTCTTTGAAGTTGTATCCCTGGCTCCTTTATTAGGTGGAAAGGGGGAATCAGGATCAATTGGATTGATAGATCTGTTCAAAACTATAGACACTGCCTTCTCCCTTACCCAACTTACCCAAGAATCTGGATATTCATGCAACTTAGACAAAAGAAAATAAGAAAATAAGAAAATAAGAAAATAGGTCACTAAATGTATTCACTAAATCAATCAATGGTTTTCATTCATGAACTTACAGTAAGTGTTGTCATTCTAAATCTTGACTCAAGATATCTCCAAGCATTAGCAAGCACCATCCATCCACAAGATGTTGAGTCTTTCTGCAAAGGAACTTCCTGATTGTAGTACCTAAAATCTTCAAGTTTGTAGTCTACATAGGTAGAACCTAGAAAACTCAAGATAAGTTTGGCAGCACTGTAAGCATAAAATATTGAGGGTCAACCAAATAATTGAAAACATACAAAATATTGTTCTAGAACATAAACCATGGAAAAGTTGATTCTTACATTTTACTTCTCCCATGAATACCATATTGGGGAATATGGGAATTTCCCACAAGTTTGGGACACGTGGTCAAAAGTTTGGATTAACCATAACTTGAACACCACTAATCCAAAATGAGCGCTTTATAGCTCTTTAGATTCCATTTTTCAAGCGCTTTCCCAACGATAGGTCATATGATAAGGTTTTGAGAAACTTACAAACATTTATCCATGTCCCCTTTTTAAGTATTCAAAAATAGGAATTGGAAAATTCCCAAATTCACTAATATGGTGTTCGTGAATGGATGCTAAAGAATTCATAAAAATTACATCTCTATCCAATAGATTGAAGATAATAAGACTCCAATGGCCTATGTGATAAGATAATAAGACTCCAATGGCCTATGTGATAAGATGAATACTGCAATTAGTTGTGAATATTGTAATGTCTATTATAGACAAAAGATAATTGTGTGTCAGTCTTACACTTCAACATAAGGGTATACAATGTAATTGCAGGTCAACATATCAAAGTTTTTGAGAAAACTTGCAAGATCCCCTTGCCTATTGAAAAGGCACTGTGTAACAAGGGGATCAAGAATGGTCACTTGCACAGCCATTGAGTCATGAAGATCCCTCATAAGACATCTGGAGACATAAACAAAACATGTCAACAAAATATGGAATCTAAGAAATTCATCAAAAAAAACAAATGCAAATCCACACAAACCTCAGACAGATGAAGAGGACTGTGTCAGATATCTCAATATTGTGATTCACAAGCATACTTGTGTCTTCATGGGCAATGTCACAATAAACCTCATCCTCTCCATGCATAGACACATCAACTATCATTTGACCTGTTACATTCTGAAAAAGCTCTGAATTGGATGCATGGAGAATTTCAGCTTGCTGAGAGAGAATGGCATTCTCTGTAATCTTCTCCTGCTCTCTCTCTTTCTCCAATTCTTCTTTAATATCCTGAGCTTTTCTTGTACCATAAGTATGAGAAATATCTTCAATAACAACTGATTGTTTGGGTTGTCTTGCTGGAGGGATATTAAGAATTTCAAAAGCCCTCATATCTTGACTTGGAATGGGCTCCAAAGCTTTGTCAAACTTATATCTAAGTCTGGACACAAGCACAAAATCTTTGCTCATAAGAGTGATCCTATGAGCAAATGCAGCAGCAATGTATCCATCATTCATAAAGTCGATTAAAAAATCTTCAGCAGCCTCTTGAAGACACATATTAAGGGCCTGTGACTCCCATCGGACTTTATCAAGATTTGTGTTTCTCATTTTACCAACTAACGTTTCTGATATGTCCCTGACCACCCGAGTAAATGGCAGTCGAGGGATGAGAAGACTAGTAGATTTCTGTGCTGCTCTGATCTCTCTTAAGGACTTCACCTGATAGTTTAATCTCTTTCTTGCTGTTGCCCTAGCATGAGGCTTTGGAAGAGGCTTTTCTTGTTTTTCAAAGGTTACTGGTTTTTTGGAAGATCCTGGTTTGTCCTCAGCTTTTTCAGTCTCCGAAGGGGGGTAGACTTTCCTTGCAGTCTGTTTTGTCCTCGCCATTGAAGTTAAAAAAATGAGACCCAGTCGAGGTGATTTGTGTAACGAGATAAAAAAACTAAAGTGGCCCCAACGAAGCGATAGAGCGGATCCAAAGTGAGTGGATAGGCATAATCGCATGATTCGGGAAATAAGCAGTCGCTTAGCCAAGTGATAAAGGAGGCCCGAATGAAGCGATGAGGCAATTCCAAAAATGTCGGATGAGCTTAATCGCTTGATTCGGGCAATAAAGATAGAGACGGAACAAAGCGATTGAAGGCTTCCAAATGTATTGAAAATGTGCAATCGCTTGGTTTAAGTCTGATTCGATATGGCCATGTGATAGGGGATTGATCTACCGCTTGATATGGGTGAGAAATGTAAAAGCAGTTTTCGAGAAATAAGGTGGAGTGATCTCGCTTGATACCGTGTCGGTGAAAAATAGAAATATTTTCAACAAAATTAATATTTTATACCTCGAATCCGTCGTACAAAGGACTGTTGGATACACGTGTCATGTAATCATTTTTGCCACGTGGCATGAACGGTCACTATTTAAGGTGTTTTTGCCACGCTCCACGTGCTCTATCAAATATTCTTAAAATCTCTCCTCCAATTTTTTTCTCCGCTTTTGGACCACTTATTTTCGTCTAGTCAAACTGTGCATTATAGTGTCTTCCAAGCCCTATTTTGCAAAAATCTCTGTTTTTTTTTTAACCTTGAATTTGCCAAATCGCGCACCAAGCAATAGTGGCATTCCAAAACTTTTGGACCATTCATTTTCGCTTCGTTCGGGCTCTCCAGAATTATTCCAACATTTTTTTCAAATATCACAATGAGTAAAAGTGTTGAGGGTCGACATGAACTTGTTGAAGAAAGCCCAAGTGAAAGACTCTTAAATGCTATTTTACAAGATGGTCATGACATGAAGATATACGTAAATGTAGTGGAGATATTCAATCCAAGGTTTGCTCTTTCAGATGTTTTGTTGAGGCTTAAGGACATTCTTGAAGAGGAGTACAAACAATTTGAAATGTCAATTGAAGCTCATTGTTTTCATATCGGAGACAATGATTTTTGTCACCTTACCGATTTTACACAGCTGCCAGTGGAGAAAGCCAAAGTTACAAAGAGGTTCATTAGATTTTCAAATAGAATCTCTTTCACATGCCCTTCATCCATTTCTTGTCCAATCCATAAAAAGGTTTGCAACCTTGTCCCCAAGGATGTCTCCTTTCTTTTTTTCCTATTTTTGAAAGCAGAAATACAAGATAAAGAGCAACAATCAGAAATTGATGCAGAGAATGAGGAAGAAAACTTAAATGTCACCACAGTCTCTAAGCTAGAGAAAAGTGAGATTTTAGAAGAAGAAGAAATTGATGTTCAAGCTGAGGAGAAAGAAAGTGCCAATCTTGATGTTGCACAATTTAGGGCTTTCACTATTTTATTGAAGAGCCTTCAGAGGAAGCAAGCATATCTGAATCCTCTGTTACTGTTCCAAACCTTCCTTTCTTCTATATCAATGAGAAAGATTTTATTCCTCTGTCCTATCTTCAATGTCTCTTCAATATCAGGGAAGACTACTGTATTGCAGCAATTTCAGAAGCTTGTGAGGTGACCAAAGACTTTATTGATACAAAAGTAGAGTCAAAGGAAGAGTTTTTGGCACTTGATTTGAAAACATCTGACCAATCATTTATCCCTGCTACTACTGATGCACTTGCCTTGTGCCTTAAAAGAGTGGATGAGGAGAAACCTTCCCTTAGAGATGAGGATTTTGAGAACAGGCTTATTGAGTTAGGTATTGAGTCTTTTGGTAGGGATTTCAAGCTTCAGGCAGATTCTGATAAAGTGGAAAGGGTTGGCTCATACAACTTGATGAAAGACAAAGTAGTAATTGAGGATGAGTTGCAGAAGGTAGCTTCCATTTAATCTTTTGTAAAATGTTATTGTGATTGTAATTTTTTTAAAGTGAGGTTTTTGTCTTGCAGATTGAATTGCTTGATAAGGATGATTTTCTAGGAAGAACTAAAGGCAGCAGAGTGAAAGCTACAGACACTAGGTCAAGAAGGCCTTCATCTGCTCTCATGCACTACTTACCTACATTGGATAAGGCTGTGTTCTGTGCATTCCACATGAACTTCTCTGAAGATGCTGAGTTGCCAATATTTGCCTTGAAGGTGTTGTCAAGGTTCATGGGATACACTCCTCTTCAAATAAATGCTAACAAGGTTTTGCTTCTAGAGAGAGCTGCTGCTCTTAAAATCTTTGGATATGCTCCAGGTTTCAATGCCTCAAGAGCAGGATACTTTCTTTGCTACTCTAGCTATGCAGCTGCAGCTCTACTGAGGAGTCAGATATCAATCTTCTTGGAGGTTATAGAAGGAGAAAATTTTTGAGATACAGAGGTGACATGCCAAATAGTCCCAAGAGAATCAAAAACCAATGTACACACAATATTTTGCAAGGACTGGTTATATTTCAGCAAATATTTTGTAAGAGGTACAAATGTGTTAGTAAATCATTAGTCTCTATCTTGAGGTGTTTGTGTAGTTTCAGATTGCTGGTTCTTTGATCTCATCCTTTGTAATTGCCTCCTGTAGAACCAATTGAATAATTCTTTAAGTGCATTGCTTCTTCTTTGACCACCTCCTCTTCTGGTACATCTAAAAAAGGAAGTTCTCGCTTGATAGTGAGACTTTTCCATTCCTTGTGTGTTCCATGTTGCAAGGGGTCCTTCTGTAGCAAAATATGGTCCATGCAAGTAAAGAATATGCTACAAAGATAATTTTTTGTTAGTAAATTTAAGAAATTACACTTTAATTTTAACTGTTTTGATAAGTCTAAACACTCACCAAGTAATAAGTTATGTCTTTTTCTCCCCAGGCATCTATGATAGCTTTGATTAAAAGCTTTATTGCTTTTTTGAAATCATCTACATAAGTATTTGAACCAACTTGTTGTCTAAGGAGTTTGAAAAAATTATCGAGTTTTTTCCAAACTTCCATACGTTTGTTGGCTACATCTGGTCTACTTTTGACATTTGTGGTGTGATGACACATAGATGTTTCCAGCAGTTCCACATTGCATTGACTTGTTTGGTGTCATGGTTGCTCAAAAATCTTCTCGCTTTTTCTCCTCCCATTGAAACATCTTGCAGAACGTCACCAGTACCTCCAGAAAGAACAGGATCTTTTTTAAGATGCACTTCGCCACCATGGAAACCCATTTGAGAGAGCAAGGCTTTGCATTTTTCTATGCACTCATTTGCAAGTTTAGTTGGCTTAATAGAATATGCATAGTCCAGATGAAGTCTGAGCAATTTGTCCAAGATTCTTATCTCTGCATGCAATGTACATATATGCACATTTTTTAAATGTATTGGTAGAATTGGATCCCATATTTTAACAAAAGTTGGATAATCGACAACATTCACATTATTTCTGGATGGTGGTTTTTCAATCTCATTTTCTGCAAGCCATTCTCTTGTCCCTGTGCTTGCCATGCAATAAAGACATGGATATTTGGTATTTGCTCCTCCACATGGATATTTGGTATTTGCTCCTCCACATACACCAAACATACACTTCAACGCCTTGAGGTCGGCACTCAAATGCCATTCCACAATGAAATCACCTATGTCGTCTACATGAAGGTGTTCACCTGTATTTTGGCTTTGAATAACTGAAGGAATGTCTGTTTGTGAGAAGAGCCACTTTAATGTTTCATGACTCTCTACTGGTACATGAGCTGATCCAATCCACCATAGCTCCATTTTTGATTGAGTTTTGTGGTATGGAGAATCAAGCTTACCTTGACTATAGTCCAATGCTTTATTCATTAGGGATATAGATATTCTTTCCATTTTTTGACATTTTTGGATTTGAGCTTCATCTAATTTTAAAACAAATATAAGTTTTCCATTTCTCTTATGTTGTAATATCTCACCATAAAAGATTGGACTTTTCTAATGTTCATCCAAATATTATTATAAACGTTGTATTCAAAAGACGATTTTTTTTTTGTCTCTCATATGGCATTGTTCCCTCAATATGGAATTACTCTCCGAAATGTTTAGAATTTTCCTCATTTAACAGAGTTCTATATTTTCCAACATTGTGAGGTCTAGGCAACCCAAAAGCTTTGATTTTGTAATACTTAAGGACCCTGAACCAGGTTTTAGAGATGGCTCTGTATCCCTTTCTACTCACTCCCACTGTGTCACAAACTTCTTGCATTTGGGAAGGCTGGACTAATAAGTCCATATCTTTTAGTAGATGTTGAAAGACTAGTTTTTTTTTTAGTTTGATTTTCACGAAGTTTCAAAATTTTCAAGATATCCGACCTATTCATAAGCTCATTCAAAAATCTTATCCTTTCTTGAGCATTAGACATGTCAAATCCTAGAAGGGTAGTAACATGATCTCTTACAAGTTTTAACCTTTTTTTCCTTTGTCCACATCTCTCTGTCAAGTTAACTACATCCCGCATTCGTTTTACTCGTGCTCTTAACCCTATTGGAGTTTCTTTTAAGGTTTTCAATTGATCATTTTCTTGTTTCAAAGACACTATTTTGTTTTCAAGTTCTATAATTTTTGTTGCATTCAAAGATAAAGTATTTTGAAGATATGTAATATATTCTACATGTAATTAAGATAGTCTTGAACTATAACCAAGTAAGCCATCCATCCCATCACCAACAAATCTAATCAAATCATGTGGTGTGTGAAAAGAAGGATACCGTCCTGTTCTGGGATCCGGTGGATATAGATTTCCATCTGTCCATAGGTCAATATGCTTCTTTCCTTGTTGCGAAGATGTTGAGCTTCATTCGCACATGAAAGTGGTCTTTGGTAGACACTCCGTGTAGTTGCATACTCTTGGTTGAGCTTGATATTCAAATGAAACTTACGATTAGATGTATCACTCATTACTAACAGAGCTAAAAATATTAGCAGAGCTATTAGAACATGAGACGCAGAAGAATGAGAATGAGATGTAGCTTGTGAAATTCTTAGAGAAGAAGAGTGAAATTTTTTTGGAGAATGAATGAGAGCGCGTTTGGAGAGAATGGTCCGCGAAGTTACTAAAAGAGGACAAATTTCGAGACGAGCCATTAAAGAGTAGCATGAAAATGATATATTTTTTTAGATTTTAAAATATGTACTTAGATACGTATTCAATCACATAGATACGCATTAAATATCCAAAACGGCTAAATTTGGAGCCATTTTGATCGTCAACATTCTACTAATTAGCAAGTTAGCGAAATTCCTTACACAGCCCATTTTGAGACGTTTTTGGCCCTAATGCATGTATAAGGTAACTCATCTATGGGAATAATTCGGCTGGTTATTGCCGCACCTACCTCAGTGGTATGAGGTGATCTAACAAAAGGACCTCTGAGAGGCAAGCCAAAAACGGGGTAAAGGCATATCTTCTGATGAGGAAGAAAACATGCCAGTAAGAAGACCCGCTCAAAAAACCCAATATGCCTTGATCTCATCACAGAATAGTATCGGGGACCCAAACCCAAAGCTTCAATAACCATAGCCAAGTGGACATTGTTACAAAAGTGCTACTGACCCCACGGTGTTACCCTGGTTATGTCTTGATAGGTCCGCCATTTGGTCTGAGCTACAGAAGTTCCCAAGTGAGGGAAAAGTGAGCGCTCATACAGTTCTATAAAATCCTTCTTCACAGACTCACTTGCGTCTTGAAGGTGAGAAATCATCATGGATAAAACTAATTCCTGTTGCCAAGCCATGAAGGAGATTAAGAAAGAAAGGAGATCGATGGAAGTAAGATTACTGTGCACGACAAGTAAAAGTTACGACTTATATAAAGGAAGGAGCTAGCGTAACCTAGAAGCCAACGGTATCTTGCCACTGAAGTTTTACCATCTTTCCATGATTTGGGTTTGGCACATATTTCTATAGGAGGCATTAAGAACTTTCAGATGAGGAGATAAAAGAAGTTCCTAGGCTAAGTCACCTACTTTCTTTGGTCCACCATATCTGGGGGATAACTACTTATACTCCCCAAGAGATAAAGAACTTCTTTTGGTCCGTACTCAATGAAGACCATATCTGCTTCTTTGAATTCTCTTACTCTTTCTGTCGATCCTGGGCAGCTTTTATATCTTTATGAATTGCCTGCATCTGTTGTTCTATGTCGCCAAGCATTTGACTGGTCATCTCGACCCTGATCAATGGGTCGGACCTAGTTAATGGAGTTAAGCAATCTTGTCCGAGACGGATCCTGATTAGATTGGTATGAAGGAATTGGTCTCTGAATTTGGGTTCTAGACTTCCCTGTGCCCTTTTCATGGTAGGAGTCGGGCAGTCTTTTAACTGATGACCAAAACCTTGGCATCCAAAACATCGGTTCTCACTTCTGAACTCATCGTTCTGAATCCTTAAAACAGGTGGGCTTCTAAGAAGGTATTCTGGGGAAAGTGTCTTCCCTTTTAAAACAAAATCTTTCTTTTATTTTAGAGAGGGAATAATTATAAGATCAGAAAGGGAGATTCTTACTCCTGCATACCTCGAAGGCTGGGGGAGGAATCTTACATTCTATCCCACTTAAAAAGTGCGAGATGTCCTCATCTTGCAAGTAGAGGACAACTCTTTTGCTTAAGATCCAATTTATTCTGGGGTTCCTTATATTCTGGTCAACCCAACAGAATATGGGGATAAATATCCCTTTTATAGAACTCATCATTAAATATAACAATTCATTCAGATCATATCAGTCATATCTTTAACACGATAATGGTCCATTAGACCAAAAAATTTTCTTCCGAACATTCCTCCACCACGGGAATTTTAGATAAGCAAGTTCTCAATTTGTCATCCCTTAACTTAATCTACCGTCTCAAGTATTAACAGTAGCAATTTGATAGCACAATCCACTAATCTCATAGTGATTTGTTGAAATCATTATCACCATTTATCATTACGAGGACTCGTCCCCATCATCCACATTGTGGTTTCGCACAGCTTATTACATTTCAACCCATTTTCAGGGATCATCATTTTCAATCAAAATCCAAATCAATTCATCAGTTCCCAAACAGAATTAAAAATCATATCAACCACATTTGAATTCATCAACTGGATAGCATTAATGATTATAATTTCAAGTCTTAGATTTTACTCGTATATACTACCGGTAAAGAGCTGCAGTTATACCCTCGGTATATACGGATAGTCATGATACTCGAAACTATAAGGTAAATACCATCATGTCTAGGCCTCAAGCAAGTCAGGGCTCCATACAATTGCGCTACTTCCAATTGAAGTCCTAATAACTAATTTACGAATTTCAGTTTGAATAACAAATTGTATGAATTATATCACACAATTACAACCTTTTTGTGCGTCTTGATAAATTTTCGACATAATTGGCTCCTCAGTTGATCTTATTGGAGATCTATGACATATGTCTGATAAACAAATTTTTCTTTATCCGATCGTCCGTAAATAATCACTTAAATAACAAGAAATTTTTTTTAAATTAAAAAAAACATTTGTATATTTATATATAAGTTGCAATAAGTACATAGAGTGGCTCGGCTCCAAAATTCAAAATCTCCTCGGGAGACACATAAGACGACGGTGCTAGGCCATAGTCATGCCCTGTTACATAATTTCTCTAATTGCGAAGGGAGCTATTATTTTCTCCTTAGGGATAAATCGACTAAAGAGTCTATAAACTTGGCAGCAAGAAAGTCTGAAATTTTGAGGCGTTGAATAATATAGAATGACACCACGCGTCATTTTCAGCTTTATCAAAATCATGGCCTATGAGAGGTTCTGCCTCAGCATTGCATGCCGGTTGCAAGAGGCGTGGATATATAGCCCTGCAAACCACTTATGCTGTTGTCTCTCCACTAGGTTAGGAAAATATAATTCCTCGAAATGGCATGTGAGTCTTACTCAGCTTGTTTGAGTTGAAGTGGAAGAGATGAGATATTTGAAGGCGAACGCAGTCATATCTTGAGATTGGGTGAGGTCGGGAATACCAGATAAGTAGGGAACTTCCATCTATAAAAAAAATTGCTTTGATTAAAAATTCTTCATTAAAGAGGCTTACGGAATGAAAATACATTATGAAAAATGCTTTTTCTGAATTTTTATTATCAATTTATGATAAGAATTTGCTTATCTGTATTAGTTTTCGCCCTGCTCTGATACGAACTGTAAGATCCCTGTTCCCACCGCGCAATGGATTCGGGGTACTAGCAGCAGAAGTAGCACATCATGCGCGGGGCAGGGATCCCACACTCGGGGCCTCGTCCACAAATATCCGGACAAGAGACTAATCCGTTGGTTTATCCAAAACCAAACCTGGAAAAACTTCCTTTACCTGAAAAGCACGGGCGATACCACCAGGATAACTTTTTCTCTAACGTAGTCAAGACCATTTTTGATCAAACTGATTCGACTGTATCTATAAAGATACTTGGTCAGATCAAGGAAGAAACTTGCACTTGGATCATTGGGATCAACGCTTTTTTCTCCATCAAGAGGCATAACTGTTGATTCATATCTAGAGAACAATTACTATCCAGGATTTACTTTATCTATCATAGTAATAGAAATTGAGTCTCGATTTACGGATCCATCAGTCCAGCCTAACCCCATCCAGTCCCATGGGTTACCCAACCTCCCAACCACTGTAGTGATGGGATCCAATTAGGAATTTGGTTAGGTTTTGTCCCTGGGTACCAAGAGTTCCCAAGCCCCCTAGCTGGAAGTTCATGCAAACATAAAACTAGTCACACCACTTACACACCCAAATATGAAATTGCCTTTTTTTCTCAGCCTCAACTAACTTTAAAACAATCCTTTAATGAAACCATATGTTACTGATGACAATCCTCAAAACCTCTGGTTGAATCCATACTTCCAGTCATTCATTCATCGGTGTACTTATGGTATCATTGGCAACCAGAATGCTCACCACCTGTTCACTCAGGGGCCTTTTCAATAGTTCCTAGCTCATAGTACCCGACACTATTTTCACATATAAAAATCAAGATGGAATCCTCATTGAAGATCAGCAAGATTAATCAACAGATCCATATAAGAGAGCCATGGACTTATCCATTGAGGACCAGCAAGGTCAGTCAACCAGATCCATGCCCGGTTTCAGAAAACAACTCTTCCTCCTTGTTCCAATATCTTCCACGACGCACGTGTGGGTATCTTCGGCGACCCAGAGCCCAAGCACTGTATGGTCAACACCCTCTAGGATCCTTCGCAGGTGACCTAGCGCTTCACTCAGAGGCCGCTTCCTTGGTCCCTCATCCACCATATCGAAAGCTCACCATTTAAATCGAACCGAGACTGGTCAAGACCTCGATCGACCTTGCTACGCGAGACGTCCTCCATTGACTCTCAGTTGACCAACAGTTGCAGCTTTATCAGTTCGGTCTTCATGACCTTAATCCTCAAGATGGTCAAAATGCTTCACCAGCATTCTTGACATAAATTTACAAACAGTCACAAAATACAGTTTCTATAACGAACTCTCGTCTTTCCACATTATCCACTCTGGGACCACATTACTTATTCCCCATCCATTCAATGTGTACTCATTCTCATCCATTCACTCATATAGACTACACATTATTTCACATACACATTCACATTCATTATTCTACATACATATCCATGTTCGTACGTCCACATCATACATCCAATTTCACATTCATACATACGCGTCTACATGCATACATCCATATCCACATTCATACATCTATACTTCCATTTCCATATCCACACATCCACATTTCATTCATACATCCACATTCATATGCATACATCTATTTTCACATCCTCATTCATACATCCACATTCACATACATACATCCACATCCGTATCTACATCCATATATCCACATCCACATCTTCATTCACATTCACATCCATACATCCACATCTACATACATACATCCACATCTACATACATACATCCATTTTCACATCTTCATTCATACATCCACATCCAAATACATACATACACATCCGTATCTACATCCATACATCCATATTACATCCATTCTCGTCCTAACACATCCCATATACATCTTATCCCGTCAGATACACTCTCTACCTCGTCCCATACACATCTTAACACCTCCTAACTCATCTTAACACATTCTATCACATCTCATACACCTCTTATCACATTTCATATCTTTTTATAGAATACAAGAGAATTCTTATATTTGATATAAGATTTCTCTACATTTTTATTTATGTATAAATTCCATTTAAGGAGATTAACACTTCGATTTAAAAATAAAACTTTTATGCATCTTCTTAGGCATAAATTCAATTTGGTAGGAATTATACTTTTAGAATAAAAGAATTTCTCTTATGCATCTAAGTTATGCATAAAATCCATTTATAATGAAAATCACACTTTTAGTATAAAAAGAATATCTTTTATGCATACCTCTATGCATGAAATCCAATATGATAAAAGTAACACTTTTACAATAAAATAATCAACTTTTATGCATACCTCTATGCATGAAATTCAATTATGATAAAAATCACACTTTTACAATAAAATAATCAACTTTTATGCATACCTTATGCATGAAACTCAATTATAATAAAAGTCACACTTTTATAATAAAATAATCAACTTTTATGCATATCTTTATGCATGAAATTCAAATATGATAAAAATCACACTTTTATAATAAAATAATCAACTTTTATGCATACCGCTATGCATGAAATTCAATATAATAAAAGTCACACTTTTATAATAAAATAATCAACTTTTATGCATACCTCTATGCATGAAATTCAAATATAATAAAAGTCACACTTTTATAATAAAATAATCAACTTTTATGCATACCTCTATGCATGAAATTCAAATATGATAAAAGTCACACTTTTATAATAAAATAATCAACTTTCATGCATACCTCTATGCATGAAATTCAAATATGATAAAAGTCACAGTTTTACAATAAAATAATCAACTTTTATGCATACCTCTATGCATGAAATTCAAATATGATAAAAGTCACACTTTTATAATAAAATAATCAACTTTCATGCATAGCTCTATGCATAAAATTCAAATATGATAAAAGTCACACTTTTATAATAAAATAATCATTTTTTATGCATACCTCTATGCATGAACTTCAAATATGATAAAAGTCACACTTTTATAATAAAATAATCAACTTTTATGCATACCTCTATGCATGAAATTCAAATATGATAAAAGTCACACTTTTATAATAAAATAATCATATTTTATGCATACCTTTATGCATGAAATTCAAATATGATAAAAGTCACACTTTTATAATAAAATAATCAACAATTATGCATAACATAAAAATCAATTTCTCCATGATTATAATATAATTCTTTTAAATAATCTAGATGATAATTCCTAGAATATAGTAGGAAGTTCTCTTTTCATGCTTTGAATGAGATTAATTTATGTGTAATTTTTATAAGAATTTTGCCATAGCTCCGCTACTATGACTGATAAATCTCAATTTATTTTGAAGGATAAAGCTTATCATTAAGGAAATGATAAGAATGATCCCTAATTGGATCATTAACCCAATAATGGATTGAATCATCAATATTCATGAAATACATAAACTAAAAGCATTAAAAAAAGCCATTAATTTGGCATCAAGCATAGATTAATCTTGGATTAAGGAAAAGCTTTATTTGGATTGAGAATGGGTCATGAGTATGACCATTTCTTGAGTGAGAGAGAGAAATTACATAAAACCATTAGAATTAAGCATAAATGGAAATTTATGTAATTCTTTACTATCATTAATCAATTAACTTCAATAGCATTCATCAAATTATGTAACTCTTCACTACCATTCATTAACTTCAATAGCATTCAAAGACCATTCCAATTAAGCTTCTCAAGCTTGAGAGGGGTTGAGAAGAGAGAAGCATTGAGAAATTATAGAAAAGATCAAAATTCACCATTTACCTTACAAATTGCTTGATTCTTTGTTCACGGTAGAGGCCCCCAACCAATCAATTGGTTAAGTATGTTGATGGAGCCACCAATGGGGATTGAAGAAAGAGGGAAGCTCTAATTTCTTCAATTTGGAGAGAATTTTAAAGAATAGTATAAATTAGCATTATTTCAGCATAACTCTAGTATAGTAAAATTCTTCTATTTTTTTCAAAGGACTCATGTTCTATTTATAGGAGAGGGAAGCTCTAACCAAAGCTAACTAAATTCTAGAAATTTCCAAATTCGGTTTGGTTGAATTTGGACTAGATTTGGACCTAGTTTGGTTACTTTTTGATTCGGTTTGGTTCCATTTTGATTTGGTTTGGTTCAAGAGAGAGGAGAGATAAAAATATCACATTATTTTTGAGTTTAAAACTCATTTAAGCATGTGAATTAGGTGCCTCATTGAAGGCCCTCCTTTTCCTTACAGATGTGTCAAAAATGGAATCATTAGACCCAAAATATCTCATATTTTGATATTACTCATAGTTTCTTACTATAAACCTTGTACATTTTTCAACTCTTCATCTTATGTGAGCATGAAGGGACTCCCTTCCTTACATAGGTGTCAAAATGGAATCCTTATACCCAAAATATCTCATATTTTTAATATTGCTCATAGTTTCTTACTAATAAACCTTGTACATAGTCAACTAGACTTCATCTTATGTGAGTATTTACTCATTTTTGGATATCTTCTTTTACAAAATTGGATTTATCTCTTCCCCACACATGGATTGATCCTATTGGCCCACAGGAACCTTAATTGGACCATAATCTAAAATTTCTGAAAATCTAGACCCTTAGGCTAAAACACCATATTAGTGAATTTGGGAATTTTCCAATTTCCATTTTTGAATACTTAAAAAAGGGGACATGGATAACATGTTTGTAAGTTTCTCAAAACCCTATCATATGACCTATCGTTGGAAAGCGCTTGAAAAATGGAATCTAAAGAGCTATAAAGTGCTCATTTTGGATTAGTGGTGTTCAAGTTATGGTTTATCTAAACTTTTGACCACGTGTCCCAAACTTGTGGGAAATTCCCATATTCCCCAATATGGTGTTCTAAGGTCCTTTATACCCATTTCCAATTAATTCCAATTGCACATTGGAAAATTCTTTCTGAATTTCTGTTTCAGGGGAATTCATTTTAATAAGATGAGATATTTTTCTATCTAAAAATATTCAAAATCTGAATATTCTCTCTCTAGAATATTTTCTCTCTCTATGCCAAAACAGCCAGAGACAAGATCTCTTATATTTCTGAAGAGGGAATTGATTACAGGGGAATATGTTGGACATTTTGAGAGGCTGGGGAGGAATCTTACATTCTCTCCCACTTGAAAAACGCGAGATGCCCTCATCTCGCAAACTGGGGGTAATTTCGCAAGATGCACGAATATAAGACTAAGAGAAAATTTAATTAAGATTAACCACCAAGAAAAGTCTCAAAGAGAGCAAGACTCAATACAAGAACAAAGATTTCAACTTTATTCACTCTTGGAACATATATAGTAAAGATCAAAGAACTCTTTACACTTCCATAAGCCCATCCATCATATGGTTACAAAATCAGCACTCACAAGCTGCGCATGTATAAGGTAACTCAACTATGGGAATAATTCGGCTGGTTATTGCCGCACCTACCTCAGTGGTATGAGGTGATCTAACAAAAGGACCTCTGAGAGGCAAGCCAAAAACGGGGTAAAGGCATATCTTCTGATGAGGAAGAAAACATGCTAGTAAGAAGACCTGCTCAGAAAACCCAATATGCCGCCTTGATCTCATCATGCAATAGTATCGGGGACCCAAACCCAAAGCTTCAATAACCATAGCCAAGCGGACATTGTTGCGAAAGTGCTGCTGACCCCACGGTGTTACCCTGGTTATGTCTTGATAGGTCTGCCATTTGGTCTGAGAGCTACAGAAGTTCCCAAGTGAGGGAAAAGTGAGCGGTCATACAGTTCTATAAAATCCTTCCTCACAGACTCACTTGCATCTTGAAGGTGAGAAATCATCATGGATAAAACTAATTCCTGTTGCCAAGCCATGAAGGAGATTAAGAAAGAAAGGAGATCGATGGAAGTAAGATTACTGTGCATGACAAGTAAAAGTTACGACTTATATAAAGGAAGGAGCTAGCGTAACCTAGAAGCCAACGGTATCTTGCCACTGAAGTTTTACCGTCTTTCCATGATTTGGGTTTGGCACATATTTCTATAGGAGGCATTAAGAACTTTGAGATGAGGAGATAAAAGAAGTTCCTAGGCTAAGTCACCTACTTTCTTTGGTCCACCATATCTGGGGGATAACTACTTATACTCCCCAAGAGATAAAGAACTTCTTTTGGTCCGTACTCAATGAAGACCATATCTGCCTCTTTGAATTCTCTTACTGTTTCTGTCGATCCTGGGCAGCTTTTATATCTTTATGAATTGCCTGCATCTATTGCTCTATGTCGCCAAGCATTTGACTGGTCATCTCGACCTTGATCAATGGGTCGGACATAGTTAATGGAGTTAAGCAATCTTGTCCGAGACGGATCCTGATTAGATTGGTATGAAGAAATTGGTCTCTGAATTTGGGTTCTAGACTTCCCTGTGCCCTTTTCATGGTAGGAGTTGGGCAGTCTTTTAATTGATGACCAAAACCTTGGCATTCAAAACACCAATTCTCACTTCTGAACTCATCGTTCTGAATCCTTAAAATAGGTGGGCTCCTGAGAAGGTATTCTGGGGAAAGTGTCTTCCCTTTTTAAACAGAATCTTTCTTTTATTTTGGAGAGGGAATAATTATAAGATCAGAAAGGGAGATTCTTACTCCTGCATACCTCGAAGGCTGGGGGAGGAATCTTACATTCTACCCCACTTAAAAAGTGCGAGATGTCCTCATCTTGCAAGTAGAGGATAACTCTTTTGCTTAAGATCCAATTTATTCTAGGGTTCCTTATATTCTGGTCAACCCAACAGAATATGGGGATAATATCCCTTATATAGAACTCATCAGTACATAACAATTCATTCAGATCATATCATTCATATAGGCTTTAACACGATAATGGTCCATTAGACCAAAAAATTTCCTTCTGAACATTCCTCCATGGGAATTTTAGATAAGCAAGTTCTCAATTTGTCATCCCTTAACTTGATCTACCGTCTCAAGTATTAATAGTAGCAATTTGATAGCACAATCCACTAATCTCATAGTGATTTGTTGAAATCATTATCATTACAGGGACTCGTCCCAATCATGCACATTGTGGTTTCGCTCAGCTTATTACATTTCAACCCATTTTCAGGGATCATCATTTTTCAATCAGAATCCAAATCAATTCATCATCAGTTCCCAAAAACAGAATTAAAAATCATATCAACCACATTCGAATTCATCAACTGGATAGCATTAATGATTATAATTTCAAGTCTTAGATTTACTCGTATATACTACCTGGGTAAAGAGCTACAGTTATACCCTCGGTATATACGGATAGTCATGATACTCGAAACTATAAGGTAAATACCATCATGTCTAGGCCTCAAGCAAGTCAGGGTTCCATACAATTGAAGTACTTCCAATTGAAGTCCTAATTACTCATTTACGAATTTCAGTTTGAATAACAAATTGTATGAATTATATCACACAATTACAACCTTTTTGTGCATCTTGATAAATTTTTGACATAATTGGCTCCTCAGTTGATCTTATTGGAGATCTATGACATATGTTTGATAAACAGATTTTTCTTTATCCGATCGTCCGCCGTAAACAATCACTTAAATAACAGAATTTTTTTTAAATTAAAAAAAACATTTGTATATTTATATACAAGTTGCAATAAGTACATAGAGTGGCTCGGCTCCAAAATTCAAAATCTCCTCGGGAGACGCATGACGACGGTGCTGGGCCATAGTCATGCCCTGTTACATAATTTCTCTAATTGCGAAGGGAGCTATATTTTTCTCCTTAGGGATAAATCGACTAAAGAGTCTATAAACTCGGCAAGAAAGTCTGAAATTTTGAGGCGTTGAATGATATAGAATGACACCACGCGTCATTTTCAGCTTTATCAAAATTATGGCCTATGAGAGGTTCTGCCTCAGCATTGCATGCCGGTTGCAAGAGGCGTGGATATATAGCCCTGCAAACCATTTATCAAAATCATGGCCTATGAGAGGTTCTGCCTCAGCATTGCATGCCGGTTGCAAGAGGCGTGGATATATAGCCCTGCAAACCACTTATGCTGTTGTCTCTCCACTAGGTTAGGAAAATATAATTCCTCAAAATGGCGTGCGAGTCTTACTCGGCTTGTTCGAGTTGAAGCGGAAGAGATGAGATGTTCTAAGGTGAACGCAGTCATATCTTGAGACTGGGTGAGGTCGGGAATACCAGATAAGTAGGGAACTTCCATCTATAAAAAAAATTCTTTAATTAAAAATTCTTCATTAAAGAGGCTTACGGAATGAAAATACATTATGAAAAATGCTTTTTTTGAATTTTTATTATCAATTTATGATAAGAATTTGCTTATCCGTATTAGTTTTCACCCTGCTCTGATACCAACTGTAAGATCCCTGTTCCCACCGCGCAACGGATTCGGGGTACTAGCAGCGAAAGTAGCACATCATGTGTGGGGCAGGGATCCCACACTCGGGGCCTCGCCCACAGATATCCGGACAAGAGACTAATCCGTTGGTTTATCCAAAACCAAACCCGGAAAAACTTCCTTTACCCGGAAAGCACGGGCGATTCCACCAGGATAACTTTTTCTCTAACGTAGTCAAGACCATTTCTGATCAAACTGATTCGACTGTATCTATAAAGATACTTGGTCAGATCAAGGAAGAAACTTGCACTTGGATCATTGGGATCAACGCTTTTTTCCCCATCAAGAGGCACAGCTATTGATTCCTATCCATAGAACAATTACTATCCGGGATTTACTTTATCTATCGTAGTAACAGAAATTGAGTCTCGATTTACGGATCCATCAGTCCAGCCTAACCCCATCCAGTCCCATGGGTTAGCCAACCTCCCAACCACTTTAGTGATGGGATCCAATTAGGAATTTGGTTAGGTTTTGTCCCGGGTACCAGGGAAAAGAGTTCCCAGGCCCCCTAGCCGGAAGTTCATGCAAACATAAAACTAGTCACACCACTTACACACCCAATATGAAATTGCCTTTTTTTCTCAGCCTCAACTAACTTTAAAACAATCCTTTAATGAAACCATATGTTACTGATGACAATCCTCAAAATCTCTGGTTGAATCCATACTTCCAATCATTCATTCATCGGTGTACTTATGGCATCATTGGCAACCAGAACGCTCACCACACCTGTTCACTCAGGGGCCTTTTCAATAGTTTCTAGCTCATATTACCCGACAGTATTTTCACATATAAAAATCAAGATGGAATCCTCATTGAAGATCAGCAAGATCAATCAACAGATCCATATAAGAGAGCCATGGACTCATCCGTTGAGGACCAGCAAGGTCAGTCAACCAGATCCATGCCTGGTTTCAGAAAACAACTCTTCTTCCTTGTTCCAATATCTTCCACGACGCACGTGTGGGTATCTTCGGCGACCCAGAGCCCGAGTACCGTATAGTCAGCACCCTCTAGGATCCTTCGTCATCGTCTCGCAGGTGACCTAGCGCTTCACTCATAGGCCGCTTTCTTGGTCCCTCATCCACCGTACCGGAAGCTCACCATTTACATCAAACCGAGGCTGGTCAAGACCTCGATCGACCTTGCTACGCGAGACGTCCTCCATTGACTCTCCGTCTCAGCAGTTGCAACTTTATCAGTTCGGTCTTCATGACCTTAATCCTCAAGACAGTCAAAATGCTTCACCAGCATTCTTGACATAAAACAGTTATTTACAAACAGTCACAAAATACAGTTTCTATAATGAACTCTCGTCTTTCCACATTATCCACTCTCGGACCACATTACTTATTCCCCATCCATTCAATGTGTACTCATTCTCATCCATTCACTCATATAGACCACATTATTTCACATACACATTCACATTCATTATTCTACATACATATCCATGTTCGTACGTCCACATCATACATCCAATTTCACATTCATACATACGCGTCTACATGCATACATCTATATCCACATTCATACATCCATATGTCCATTTCCACATCCACACATCCACATTTCATTCATACATCCACATTCACATGCATACATCTATTTTCACATCCTCATTCATACATCCACATTCACATACATACATCCACATCCGTATCTACATCCATACATCCACATCCACATCTTCATTCACATTCACATCCATACATCCACATCTACATACATACATCCACATCTACATACATACATCCATTTTCACATCTTCATTCATACATCCACATCCAAATACATACATACACATCCGTATCTACATCCATACATCCATATTACATCCATTCTCGCCCTAACACATCCCATATACATCTTATCCCATCAGATACACTCTCTACCTCGTCCCATACACATCTTAACACCTCCTAACTCATCTTAACACATTCTATCACATCTCATACACCTCTTATCATATCCTATCACATCTCATACACATCTTATCACATCTCATACACCTCTTATCACCTCTTATCACATCTCATACTCATCTTAACACATTCTATCACATCTCATACACCTCTTATCACCTCTTATCACATCTCATACACCTCTTATCACCTCTTATCACATTTCATATCTTTTTATAGAATACAAGAGAATTCTTATATTTGATATAAGATTTCTCTATATTTTTATTTATGCATAAATTCCATTTAAGGAGACTAACACTTCGAATTAAAAATCAAACTTTTATGTATCTTCTTAGGCATAAATTCAATTTGGTAGGAATTATACTTTTAGAATAAAAGAATTTCTCTTATGCATCTAAGTTATGCATAAAATCCATTTATGATGAAAATCACACTTTTAGTATAAAAAGAATATCTTTTATGCATACCTCTATGCATGAAATCCAATATGATAAAAGTAACACTTTTACAATAAAATAATCAACTTTTTTGTATACCTCTATGCATGAAATTCAATTATGATAAAAATCACACTTTTATAATAAAATAATCAACTTTTATGCATACCTTATGCATGAAATTCAAATATAATAAAAGTCACACTTTTATAATAAAATAATCAACTTTTATGCATACCTCTATGCATGAAATTCAATATAATAAAAGTCACACTTTTATAATAAAGTAATCAACTTTTATGCATACCTCTATGCATGAAATTCAAATATAATAAAAGTCACACTTTTATAATAAAATAATCAACTTTTATGCATACCTCTATGCATAAAATTCAAATATAATAAAAGTCACACTTTTATAATAAAATAATCAAGTTTTATGCATACCTCTATGCATGAAATTCAAACATAATAAAAGTCACACTTTTATAATAAAATAATCAATTTTTATGCATACCTCTATGCATGAGATTCAAATATAATAAAAGTCACACTTTTATAATAAAATAATCAACTTTTATGCATACCTCTATGCATGAGATTCAAATATAATAAAAGTCACACTTTTATAATAAAATAATCAACTTTTATGCATACCTCTATGCATGAAATTTAAATATAATAAAAGTCACACTTTTAAAAGAAAATAATCAACTTTTATGCATACCTCTATGCATGAAATTCAAATATAATAAAAGTCACACTTTTATAATAAAATAATCAACTTTTATGCATACCTCTATGCATGAAATTCAATATAATAAAAGTCACACTTTTATAATAAAATAATCAACTTTTATGCATACCTCTATGCATGAAATTCAAATATAATAAAAGGCACACTTTTATAATAAAATAATCAACTTTTATGCATACCTCTATGCATGAAATTCAAATATAATAAAAGTCACACTTTTATAATAAAATTATCAACTTTTATGCATACCTCTATGCATGAAATTCAAATATAATAAAAGTCGCACTTTTATAATAAAATAATCAAGTTTTATGCATACCTCTATGCATGAAATTCAAACATAATAAAAGTCACACTTTTATAATAAAATAATCAACTTTTATGCATACCTCTATGCATGAAATTCAAATATAATAAAAGTCACACTTTTAAAAGAAAATAATCAACTTTTATGCATACCTTTATGCATCAAATTCAAATATGATAAAAGTCACACTTTTAAAATAAAATAATCAACTTTTATGCATACCTTTATGCATGAAATTCAAATATGATAAAATTCACACTTTTATTATTTATTTGGAAACTTTAAGCAAGGGAAACCCTCCAATTTGAAGGGAATTTTTTTTATTTGGGTCTCATATTCAACCTCAGCTCTTCAACTGCTCCTTAAAATCAGAATCCAGGTGCACACTAACCTTGACAATCCTTGGATTGTCCACTGTACCCAGATCTAAATCTTGCAATTCATCTTCTTTTACTCTAGAACTCTCCCAGAGTATGTTCATACAATTCCTCTGCCTGCTTAATAGCTTCTCCAGCATCCTTTTCGAAGTCCTTGCTCTGAACATCTAAAATCTGAGAAGTTGTTTCCTCCCTTGAGATTTCCTTCAGGTCGTCGGACCCTTTTGGGCCCTCCAACTCCACTTGAGCACACTGAAGATTAGATTTCCCTGTGAACCAGTACTACCTATCCATAATATCAATGACATCCACTTCAAAAACAAGCACTACTATCGGATTTGCTTTAAGATAATCCTCTTCCTCACATCATCTGTGACTTCCGATGCCAAGTTGATTGCTTGAGCATATAGAGGCTTAATTTCCTTTGCTAAAATTGCTTTAACAGTCATGCTAACCTTCACTGTTTTGGAGCCTTTCTTAAGATCAATTTCATCCTTCTCCCAGTCTTGCTTAAGTTTTGTTGTGCGGAACCAAGGTCTCCCCAATAACATTGGGTAAGCTCCTCGTGTGTCTTCCAATTTTAAGACCACAAAATTTACTTTGAATGACAAACCAGAAATCAGTACCTCTTGGTGTCGTAACATCCCGATAGGCTGGAGCCTCCTCTGATCCGCCATCCGTACTTGGAAAGGAGTTGGTTGCAACTCCATCTGCTTCAATTTTAGAAACTCCCCTTCAGGTAAGATGTTCACTCCAGAGCCTCCATCTAATAAAACCTTAGTAAAGTCCTTCCCCTGAAACTTAAGATTTATGGTGGTGGTAGAAACTCTCCAATCCACATCTCCAGGTGACATGTTGCATACTTCTACCTCTAATGCTTCTGGCCTCTTCCTTGCAGTTATCACTTTGTCTTTAAATATTGGCACTATGTTGAGCAATTGATCCAAAGTGATATTTAAAGGAGTATGCATTAATTCTTCAAAGAATGAAACTGAACCAACCTCATCCTTCTTCTTTTCATCGTCCCAAGCTACTTGTTTCTTCTTCTGCATCTTCTTCAACTGTTCCGATGACTGCTCTCGGATATCCTTTTGTTCCTCTCAATCGAATGGAGACTTTAGCTTCTGAGATCTGGTTACTGCCATCACCACAACATTATCTTCTTTCTCTACACAATTGGAACAGTCACATGCCATTTGCATTACTGACACTGATTTCTCTTGTAAACACTTCCTTCCTTAACTCTCTGGGATATTCGATGGCAAACTCACCACCACAGGCTGAATTTCTGTCAACACAAGGTTGACCTGTGGAGCAGGATTCTCTTCCTCTCTAGGCTATTGGTGTGGAGCCTGATTTTGATTATCATACTCATTCCAATTATTCCTCCATTCATTCCGCCAAGGAACTCTTCCTCTTCCTCTATTCCATTGTCTGTTTGGAGGTCTCCATTGATATCTGTAATCCTGAGTTGGAGGATACCAATTTTGATTTCCTCTTAGTTGGACTTCTGGGGCAACTTGCACCACTGCTGCCTGAGTCTCTTGTCTTTGCTTCTGAACCCGATCTGGAACTGGACCTCCATAATGTGGATTATACCAACAGTTTGATGTTAGATGACCATCCCTCTCACAAATATGACAGTGAGGTTTATCAGATGATGAAATCCCCATTTCTTTTATCTTTTTGAATACTAACTTATCCAATTCCTGAGTTCCTTTGTCTTGCTTCTTTCTCTTTATCTTGCTCTTTTCCTCCTCTTTTTTCTTCTTCTTGTCTTTCTTCCTCTTTGTCTTTTTATTCTTCTTTTTGGATTTCTTTTTCTTTGATTTGCTCTTTTCATCATCAGAGCTATCTGAATCTAAATTAGAATCTTCAAAATCATCCGAATCAGAATCCGACTCGGAATCTGAATCACTGTCCGAATCACTGTCGGAGTCATCCTTCAATGTACCATATCTCTTCTGCACTCTAGCAGCTGTTTCTACTAGATCATCCATTCCTGCAGCCACATCCACACTGGCTACTGCAGACCTTATGGTTTTCCTCAAACCCTTCAAAAAGTATCCAGCTAACATTTCTGGGGTTGGTCTTTCTGCCGCCTCCAATCTATTAACTAATTGGGTAAATTTCTGAGCATAATCCTGCACCAACATCTTCTTCTGTTCAATTCTCTTTATCTTGTGCAACACATCATTCGGTGTCTTTTCCTTTCTGAACCTAGCCAAAAATGCTCCCTTCAAATCATTGTATGTTGCAAAGTGATTTGGGGCAAAATGGCTAAACCATTCAATAGCTTAGCCTCGAACTGATGCATCTTGTCAGCATCACCAGATACTCCAGCCTATTCGCTAGCCTGCCAAGCTGCTTCAAATTCAGCAACATGACAATCGGGGTCCTTCTTTTTCGGCCCCTTGAACTTTTCGAACTTGAGATCAGCGAGCGATTGCCCCTCGATGTGCCATTCCGAGTGCTGTTGGAACTATCTTAGGTTTAGGTTTTCCTTTTACCAGAAGAGGATCAAACTGTAACCGCTTTCTTGAAATCAATGGTCGTACCGCAGCGACACCTGAGCAACACCCCTTGCCCAGTCCTCCGGTGTTCTTGCAGACTGTCCTCCTAACTGACTTGAATCATTGTTCTCTGAATCATTGTTCTCTGAATCATTTGCTGTCCACCTCCGGACCGTGATCTTGTGAAATAAACCCTAGAAGCCCTTCTGCTTTCTTCACTCATGCATTCCGTGCATCACCCCAAGCTTCAAGAATGCCTTGATAAAAACAAATACTCATAATGAGCATTCAGGACATACTGCAAACCCCTAGATATATGATTCTCCTTCTACCTATCAAATCCCTAGATATGATTCTCCTTTTGTATCAAATCTCGAACCTGATGAATCCAGACCTTCTTCCTGATGATGGAGATAATATCTCTAGGAAGGTCAGAGAAATTCTGGTTGAAGAATATTTTTGCATAAGCATTTACTTCCTCCTCATCTGTACCCAGTTTCAGAAATCATATAGCAACCCATCCATATAGAAAAATCCTCTTACCCCCGAGAAACGCTAGGTTTGTTCCTAATCTACCCTTTTTAAAGTAGAAACCCGCAAGATCACCAGTGTATATTCCTGACTCAAATCAAACTTTCACTAAACCTAATTCGGATACATGAAAGTAAGATTGAAATCAAAATACACATGTAGATGACAGAAATGAGTCCGAATGCCATTACAGAACGCAGACGGAACTCCTTAATTCATCATATCCAATAGTGTGGTTGATTAAAAGCCCGCATCAGTTACAAGTGGTTATAACCGCATTCCTTCATCAGAATGTCCCCAAGCCATAATGAAAGTCCGACTAAGGTATTTTGCAAAAAGACTTACAAAAAGGAATTGCTAAACTTGAAAACTAAAACAAAGTAAAGTAATCTATGGTACTGTAAGTAGAGCCCTAACAATGAGACCTAAATTAAAAATGTACCTTCAAATTTTAGGGATGCACTTGCTTTTTCCAAGGTCCTTACTTCATGATTGCCAGACTCAATGGTCCTTGATGGAGATGTACAACTTCCATCTCCCCAAATAGACCTAGTATATTGAGGACCCTCTTGTTTACACTTTCCAACATTCTTAGTGCATTATCAAAGTTTATATCCTCTTACATGGACCTTTAATAAATCCAACCCACATTTCCATGTTTGTTTACACAAAGTATAAACATGGGAAGTGGGGATGTCATTAATATGGGACAAAGGTGGTTGAGAGCATGAAATCAATTTGATGAACTTGGGTACATAAGATATAGAATAATGGCTCCATTATAAGGGTGAAAGTAAATAGTGTGTAAGGTGTAGATCTCTATTGTGTGCATGTAAACATCTCCGTCACATCACAAAGGAGCCGTTACATAGTCTTAACTCTATTGAAAGGTATATTACATAATAATCCACAAAATTCATGGTATGGGGGTCCCCTTTTTCATGAGACCAAAATATGAAGGCTATGGTACCCTTCCAAGGGTGGTTCATCCCAATTCACCTTTCAAAACAAAAGCAAAAGTTTGAACACACATAGTGTATTCCCTACCAATCTCGAGCCAATCTCTTCACATAGAAATGAGGTCTACTATGAGCATCAAAGGAAACTTTTTGAGGGATACCCTTGCTTACATTCTCTACTGGTTTTTGTCATTGTTAGGCGTAATATCCCCATATGGTATGTGATGAGGTGAATCTTCCATCTCCTCCATAGTAAGACTTAGTATAATGACAACCCACTTAATTACATTCTCCTAGATCCTTACCCCATTGCAAGTTTCAAATCCTCTCATGTACATTTATTAATCCAAGCAACCCCCCTCCCTCCCCCCATTCAAAATAACCCAATATATATGCACAAATAGGAGCCTCTCTAAACGTTTTGTGTTAAGTACTAAATATGTGCCACCCCAAAAGGCCTAAGACGTATGGAGAAATTCACATGTCTAAATAACTAACTACTCAACATTAATGACAAGATCTTCTCACCATAAAGTCACATGTCTAAATAATCATTTACTTAACATTAGTTATAATATCTTTGTGATTTCAAAGATAAAAGTAGCTTAAAGATCTAAATAGTTGGATGAAATGTTTTAATAGGTTTAATCACTTCATTATAGGTACCCAAACTATTCAATTGAGCATAATAATTACAAGAACTTATGGCAAAGGTTTACGCAAAGCACAAACATATGAAAGGGGGATAAATTTATTTTTATGGGACAAGGAAAGCATACAATCAACTTGATTAAAGTTTACAAAAGATAAGAGTGTGTAAGGCATAGATCTTTATGTAAGTGTGGGTGTAAGAATGTCCATCACATCGCAAGGAGCCCTTATATAGCCCGTAACTCCATCGAAAGACATTTTTCATATTTCACAAAATTCATGGTATGGGGGCCCCCTTTCTCATGCCTAGAATTTTAAAGCTATAGTACCCTTCCACCAAGGGGATTTAATCCTTCAAAAAAGCTTTTAAAAAACTTCACCCTTCAAAAGAAAATAAATATAGTTTTGAACACACATCACTAGTAGTATTCCCTTCCAATCTCTTCAGAGAGAAATGATGTTTAATATGAGCCCAAAATGAAACAATTTCCTCAAAATTGGAGGGCTGCCCTTGCTTACATTTTCCAAGGTTCTTATGTTAGGATTTTTGGGCTCAATATTAGATATCTCCCCATGGTTCTTGATGGAGATTCTTGATGGAGAGGTGCATCTTCCATTTTCTCCATAGAAGTCTTAGTATAACGAGGACCCTCTTGTTTACGTTTTCCAAGATCCTTACCTAGGCATTGTCAAGGTTATTAGTATATTGAGGACCCTCTTGTCACATTTTCCAAGATCCTTACCCCATTGTCGAGGTTCGTGTCCTCTCATGGACCCTTGAACTCTCCTCACAAACCTAATAACTTCAACCTTGATTGCTTACATAGATTGTTGGTGCAAGGTGTTCTTGCCACTCCACCAGAAAATAACAATGTCTAAATAGAAATATACCAATATCTAAATAGAAACATACCAATATTGAGTGAAGATAAGGTAATGCTGGCTCGATGAGAAAATTCCACCTTTTTCAACACTCCCCTCATCGCATATTAATAGTCCATTCATGCATGGTCAAAAGTGTTGCATTTATTGCCTTTGGTGGGATGCAATTGTTTGTGATCGCCCCCCAAGTTGGCATGTGCTCGCCCCCAATTTCCCTTAGCATGTGCAATGTTGTTAGGGGCAATTGGGGTTAATACTATTTTCCCATGCTGGCCAAGCTATACATGAGAAACATGGTGGCCTCTTTATTCTTGTAACTTGGATTGAGAAAAACTAAGTAGTCCTATTTTTGGCACACTTTCATTGAACTTGATAAACTTGGCCTTGCACATAAGCACTACCTCATGCAATTGGTGTAAGTGGTCCAAATTATCTAATTCAAGTTAATTAACTTTGGTTAAACATAATCAATGGAGATTATCTTGTTTTTGCTCAAACTTAAATGATTTTTGGATGAAGTTCATGTACATCAACTTCAAAATTATCTTAAAGAAACAATATCTCTTAAAAAAAAGAGATATGATCCATAACTATCCTTTTTGAAATAGCACTTCTCAAACTCAAGACTTAAGGAGTAAGTACTAAGGATACTTTATAGAGAAGAGGGTGAGTGTGCACCTTTAAGTTTTTCAAATGAAATGAAAGTAGAAGGTGCACATTGCACTATCTAGGTGTTTGTTCTTTGTCCTTTGGAGTGAGAGAATTGCACCAACTCTACAACTTCAAAAAAAGTAACTATTTTACATAGTAATTTTGAGAAGTCGTCGAGATGTCACTAGCTAATCAATTGAGTATAGAAGCCTTTTTTCCCAAGTCATCTAAGTGCCCATCATGGGGCTCTACTCTAAGGCTTCCCCCGAAGTGGTCCAAATTAGCTAATTCAAATTAATTAACTCGGTTAAACACATTCTATCCTTATTTTCGCTCAAATTTAGACCATATTTCAAATTATCCTTTTGGGGTCGCGTGAATCCAAACATTAAGTGTTATAGATTATTCTCCTACCATTCTTTCCATTTGGCCTCCAGATAAGCTTTAATATCCATGTGCTAGATATGCAAGGTCACCCCTTCTTTCCATTTGGCCTCCAAATAAGCTTTGATATCCATGTGCTAGATATGCAAGGTCACCCCTTCTTTCCATTTGGCCTCCAAATAAGCTTTCATGTCCATGCGCTAGATATGAAAGGTCATCCCTATTGGATTGTAGTTGAGAGAAATTGTATAGATTGGTTTATTATATCTTGTGATATTGCTGCACCTTAGTAAAACTAACATCATCAAGTGAGACATCGTAACATCTTCCTTCGAGGGGATCTCATCATCCCTTTAATCGCATTAGGATAGAGGGAGGTTCCAATGAGTCAACTCCAACCCATGGGTCCTTATTTGGTTTTGCTATCTTTGGATCATGTGCCCACTATTGGGCTTGGCTATCTTGAGTTTGGACCCTGTTCCAACTATTGGTTTAGTAAGCAACGGAGATGTAGTTGCATGCACCTCTGGAAAGTTCTCAACACCTTCGTCCACTTTTTCTTTACCTTTATCTTTGTGTTGGCCTTCTCCCTTGGGATGTTCTTGTTGGCCAGATTCTAGCTTGTCATCAGATGCTTTGGTGGTATCCTTGGTTCTTTTGTTGCTTATTGCCCTCATTCTTCTTAGAGTTATCTTCTTCATCATCCTTGTCGGGCTTCTCTAGGATCTTTTTTATATCATCCCCCCATGAATCCTTATCCTTATTTGGTACTAAACCATTTTCAATTTCCACGTGAAGTACGTCATCAAGATCATTGTGCTCATCTAGCCCATGAAAAGATGCAAGGGGGAAGAGAGCTTGAGCTCTTGCAAGCACACACACACTCACAAAACCCTAATAGAGAACACACAAGGTGAGAGGCTGAAAATCTTCTTCTTCTCTACTCAACACTCAACACACCATATACAAGAATAAGAGTACACATAATATGAAAGGTACTCAACCAATACATACACAGGTTCTCTATAGTGTGAACCCAACTAAATGAGCTGGCGCTATAACTATGCCAGTCTCTAGAATGGCTGTCACACAGCCTATCATCCCACTGGCCGCATATCTCCCATGATCTCACCAACCATGCCAGTGGTGTAAGTGTGGGGCCTGTCCCCCAGGCGGGTCATCAGTGTCCACCGCCTCACTAAATGAGCTCGATATCTCAACACTCCCCCCTCGAGCTCAACTCCATCTCATGTACACCAAGCAAAGCCCTGAATCTGCGGAGCTTCTCTGTACCCAATGCTTTGGTGAAGATGTCAGCTACCTGATCCTCTGTGGTGCTGACATAAACAAGGTCAAGGTCTCCTGCCAAGACCTTCTCTCTGACGAAGTGGTAGTGGACCTCTATATGCTTCGTACGAGCATGAAAGACTGGGTTTCTGGCCAACTGTATACTGCTAATGTTGTCACAGAAAATGACAACTTGTCTATCCACTGATAGACCCAAATCTGCAAGTAGCTTTCTCAACCAAGCTACCTCACATGCTGCCATAGCAGCTCCTCTGTACTCAGCCTCTGTACTAGATAGAGCAACCGTAGGCTGCTTCTTACTGCTCCAAGTCACAGCAGCACTCCCCAAAGAAAACATAAAACCATTGGTAGATCTTCTATCTGAGATACTACCAGAGGAGCTGCCATAGCAGCTCCTCTGTACTCAACCTCTGTACTAGATAGAGCAACCGTAGGTTGCTTCTTGCTGCTCCAAGTCACAGCAGCACTCCCCAAAGAAAACATAAAACCACTGGTAGATCTTCTATCTGAGATACTACCAGCCCAATCAGCATCTGTGTATCCATGTACACATATCTCTGTCCCAGTCTCATAGAATAGTCCACAAAGCAAAGTAGACCTCACATACCTCAGTATGCGTCTCACTGCATCCAAATGCGGTTTCCATGGAACCTGCATAAACTGACTCACCAACCCAACAGCATAGCTCAAATCTGGTCTGGTGATCGTCATGTATATCAAACTTCCTACTATGCGTCTGTACATAGTAGGATCCTCCAAGATCTCTCCTGAATCTGCACTCAACTTGCCATTCTGATCCAATGGCACAGAAATAGGCTTACAGCCTGTCATACCATACTTGGACAACATGTCCAAGCCATACTGTCTCTGCAGTAATCCAATACCATGTGGTGACCTAATCACCTCAATGCCCAAGAAATATCTGAGCTCCCCCAGATCCTTCATCTCAAACTTCTGTCTTAGCAAGATCTTTACATCAAAGATCTCTGCATCATGGTCCCCCGTAATGATCAAGTCATCTACATAGATGACAACAAGCACAACTCCTCTATCACCATGTCTCACATACCGCGAGAAATCTGCATTGGCTACATGAAAGCCAATAGTGACAAGATATTCAGAAATCTTGTCAGACCATGCTCTTGGTGCTTGTTTTAAGCCATACAAGGCTTTCTTCAACCTGCAAACATGCTCGGGGTGACCCACATCCTCATATCCAGGTGGCTGCAACATATACACCTCTTCTTGCAAATCCCCATGCAAGAATGCATTCTTTACATCCATCTGATGTAAAGACCATTGCTTTGACGCAGCCACTGCTATCACAACTCTCACCGTTGCCATCTTGGCAACTAGGCTGAAAGTTTCCTCATAATCAATCCCATATGTCTGCGCATATCCTTTGGCTACCAATCTAGCCTTATACCTATTTATGCTTCCATTGCTGTTATGTTTAACTTTGTACACCCACTTGCATCCAATGGCTTTCTTGCCTTCAGGCAATTGCACTAAATCCCAAGTTTCATTTCCATATAGTGCATCCATCTCCTCATCCATAGCTTTCTCCCAACACACATTTCCAATAGCCTCATCAATGCATGTGGGCTCTACAACCTGCACAACCTTTGCCATATATGCATAGTGATGTGCCACATAACCATCATATGTAAATCTCTGCACAGGGTTCTTCACTCTCCCTGATCTTCGCAGCTTTTCATTCATGGCTTCCATAGCCTTCTTTACACCAGGTGTTCTCATAGAGCTGGGATCCCAAGCTCCTCATCAAGGCTCATATCTGAGCCACTAGACTCTCCATCAACATGAGAATGCCCTGCAGAAATGTCAGGCATACCAAGGGGCTCAACCACTTTCTCTTTTCCTTTACGTGATGCACTAACCACATTTGCAGGGCTGGTATTATGACGCAGCCTGCCACTCCATGGTCTATCAACAGACCCACTAGATGAGGACTCTCCTGGTCCACTCAAAGACTGTGATTGCTGACCTGCATTCTGTGCAACCACACGTCCACTCACGTCAGCCCCAATAGCTTCTTTTTCAGCAGCATACCAGCTGCTCATCTCATCAAAGACAACATCCCTGCTTACCCTCAATTCACGTGTAGCAGGGTTATAACACCTGTATCCCTTTTGCTCAAGGGAATATCCAATAAACACACATTTTTCAGCTTTCGGATCTAGCTTAGTTCTCAGCTCATCTGGCACATGCACATATGCAATGCATCCAAAGACTTTCAGATGAGACAAATCTGGTTTTCTGCCAGTAAACCTCTCCTCTGGAGTTACATCATGTATGGCTGCAGTTGGAGTCCTGTTCATGATGTATACTGCTGTAGAAACAGCCTCAGCCCAATAGCTATGTGGCATATTTTTCTCTTCCATCAATGCTCGCACAATCTCAGCAATGTGTCTGTTTTTTCGCTCAGCAACTCCATTTTGCTGCGGAGTGTATCTACATGTGAACTGTCTCCGAATACCATTCTTCTTCAAAAATTCAGAGAACTTATTGGAGAAGTACTCTCCCCCTCCATCTGACCTTAGGCACTTTACATATTTTCCTGTTTGCTTTTCAACCAAAACTCTGAAATTCTGAAAGTGAGTGAACACCTCACTCTTCTCCTTCATGAAATATACCGACACTTTCCTTGTGTGGTCATCAATGAAAGTCACATAGTACCTGCAACCTCCCATAGATATGGTCTTCGTAGGACCCCATACATCTGAATGCACAACATCTAGTGCATTTCTGCTCACATATCTGTTACGTGGAAACATATGCTTTGTTTGCTTCCCAAATTGGCATGCTTCACAAATTTTCTGCATACCTTCCACTTTAAATTTTGGCAGCCCTGTCACAATTCCTTTTGTCTGCATAGACTTCAATCTCTGCACATTTACATGTCCAATCCTTTTATGCCAAATGTCTGTGTCTGCAACAATTCCTGAACCATTTGCAAACATCGCAGCACTCATTTCAGGCATGTCTACATTTAATGTAAACATTCTACCCACTCTGTTGCCTTTTGCAACCAACCTGCACTTGTCTTTGAAATCTTCAACATAACACCCATCAGGGTTAAACCGAACCTGCAAACCCTGCTCAATCATCTGGCCAACTGAAACCAGATTCTTTGTTATGTTCGGTACATGAAGTACATCTGCAAGGTACTTCACTTTGCCATCCTACATAGACAATGGCACATCTCCAACGTGGGCAATTGGATGAGCCGTGTCATCCCCTGTTTCCATAAAACCTGGTCTTTCCGAGTTTTTCATCTCCTTGAACCACTCCCCATGACTCGTCATGTGGTTCGAAGCGCCTGAATCCACATACCATACATTATCTTTTTGTGCTGCATCAACATTTTCAGACATGGCATTCACGACATGCTGCATAACAAACAACCTCTCATTATCCTCATTATTTCTGCTTAAGGATGCATAGTTGTTTTGCTGCACTTTTCCATTTTGTATGTCAGCCTGCTTCTTATAACATTCTGCCTGCACATGTCCAGGCTTACCACAATAATAGCATTCACGTGCATCATTATATTGCCTTTGCCAATTTCCACGGCCTCTTTGACTCCCCCTGCCTCTGAATTTGCCTCTTCCACCTGCGTGTTGTTGTTGTTGTTGATTCTGGGACTGTTGTTGCCTGCTGCTGCTCTGCTAACCATAATTCTGATTACCTATTCGGCCACCTCCTTGACCGCGTCCACGGCCTCCTCTACCTCGTCCTCTTCATGAACTCGTGTAGAAAGCCTGTTGCTCTGAACTATTTTTACTTTGTGAAGACTGTTGGTCTTCACCCAAGCTCTTCTCTTCGGATAATCAGCATAGACACCAAATCTGTAAAGTTGGGAATGTTTTCCCGAGTCTGAATGGACGTCTTGAACGCCTTGTATTGTGGCCCGAGACCACGTAGACAGACTTCCACCTTGTCATCATCATCTACTGACACACCAATAGATGCAAGGGATTCCACAATACCCTTTATCTTCAGCGCATAGTCATTCACAGACATGCTCTTTTTCTCCACAGTATGAAGTTCATTCTTCAACTGTATCTTACGTGCCTTGGTATTTGTTTCATAGAGCTTTACCAAGGTGTCCCACGCCTCCTTGGGGGACTTGGCATCCTGAATGTGCCCAATCATGGTGTCTTGTATATACTAATGGATAGCCAATACATAACCTTCCTGGCTCCTTGGTTCCAGTCTTTAAACTCTTTCACATCTGCAGCAGTCGGATTTATATCCGGTATCTCTGGTGCCTCTTCATGCTCACCTTCTATGTAGTCCCAATAGCCTTTTCCCATCAAGAAATTCGTCAACCTGAACCTCCAAGCATGGAAGTTATTCTTCTCCAGCTTCTCAACCACAATCTGTGTTATGCCATCATTAGACATCTTCCCAAACACACAATTTCACCAGAACCTGCACTCTGGTTTTTCTGCACAACCTGCAGTATTTTCTGCACAGCGGTACTGCAGTACTCTCAAATGTCACAACCAGTGACTTCAATGTGCATACATACACCCAATGGCAACTGTTGACCTCTTTGCAGCACCCACAGTGTCTGCACAGTCAGTCTGTCTTCCTGCAATTCTTAAAACAGAGTTCTGCAGAGCAGAGAATTGATGACTTACCCGCAATGCTCGAAATCACCTGCTTTCTGAAAAACGGAGGTCCAGATGCGCCCGAAACGCGTTTTCAGCCCAAAAAACTCAGTCCGATAGGACTAGGACTGTATAGTTGCCCTAGAGCTTTACTCCCGCGAAGAAAGCTCCTCAATCAGAGACCGTTTGCCGGTGCCTCCCGTAGAGCTCCCGACAAGGGTGTAGTCACCAACACAATAGGGAAGAGTAGTTGAAGCTCTTACCCTCGTACCGCTTCTTGTGGTTCTCTTGCTTGCAGCTCAGCCCTTAGCACGAACCAGGCTTTGATACCATGAAAAGATGCAAGGGGGAAGAGAGCTTGAGCTCTTGCAAGCACACACACACTCACAAAATCCTAATAGAGAACACACAAGGTGAGAGGCTAAAAATCTTCTTCTTCTCTACTCAACACTCAACACACCATATACAAGAATAAGAGTACACAAGGTGAGAGGCTGAAAATCTTCTTCTTCTCTACTCAACACTCAACACACCATATACAAGAATAAGAGTACACATAATATGAAAGGTACGCAACCAATACATACACAGGTTCTCTATAGTGTGAACCTGACTAAATGAGCTGGCGCTATAACTATGCCAGTCTCTAGAATGGCTGTCACACAGCCTGTCATCCCACTGGCCGCATATCTCCCATGATCTCACCAACCATGCCAGTGGTGTAAGTGTGGGGCCTATCCCCCAGGCGGGTCATCAGTGTCCACCACCGCCTCACTAGATGAGCTCGATATCTCAACAGCCCAGACACTGTGGGTAGGTGACATGGTCTATATCAAAAAAGTAGGAATTTTTCTCCCTCTACTTCTCCATCTACTTGTAAATCGTTAGATATAACACTATAAATAGTTCTAGAGGGTAGATAGTACACAGCTTTTGGTAAACCTATGATTACCAACCTTTTTTTGTCCATGTCTGTCTGCTAGCCACTCAATGTCTTTGCTACACTAGTCTACTTTTTGGTCTACTTTTTGGAAGGGTTCCCTTTATATGTATATATGTTCTTCCAACTCTATTCTCTATGTTCTTGATCAGGCATCGCTAGGGTCTCAGTATCAACAAAAAGACAGAACCAAGCCACACAATTGTTGGTGAGGATGGGGTGTTTTATCGGAGGTGTAGACATCCATGGGATGTTGCAATGAGATGGACCCTTAAACCACCAACATGGTGATATAGCTATCCATTAATGTTGGCACCTGTTTGTTAATGAGCTCCAAGCCAACAACGACAGAGAAACTTCCATTAAAATATTCTGATAAAGGACCATGAGGCTGAGTGTATGCCTTGCTAACTTTGGAAAGTTTTTAATTACCTAGATAGTAACTCCTATTTCCTAGCTAGACTTTGAGACTCTCTATTTCCTAGTTAGACATTGAGATTCCCTAGATAACGACCAATATTTTCTAGATATATAACCTGGGAAATTTAATTCCATATTTTTATATAGGAAATTGCGTGCCATTACCTCCCATCTATCCTACACATTAAATCAAGGATGTCACTACAAAAGTATAGTAAAGGTGCACGGGGTCTTACCGTCTAGCCGTTAGTACTCTGCATCTTCCCCCAGAGAATTCAATTTCACTAAGTCCATGTTGGAGATAGCGGGGAAGTTGTAACCTGCCTGTAAGTCTTGCTAAACCTTTTGGTTTATCTTGGACTTTCTCTTTACGCGAGCCTCTTTCTTGGCTCCCAAAAAATGAGCCATAGCGGTAAGCCTGGGTGCTCCACGTAAAGTCTCTGTGGGGGATTGGACTACCCCTTTATGTAACTAGGAAATCTCTAAAATTTCTCTATATATTTAGAGGGAGAGAGAGGGAGAGAGAAGAAGAAAATACATGACAAAGAGAAATCGCTCACCATCCCAAAAATTCCTTGCCAAAAAATTTTTTTATCAAGTTGTAGTGCCATTCAATTAGACACTTTATCAATACTAATAGGCACCTATTTTGTATAGCTTTCCTATAGATATGGCTAGGGACCTCCTCTCTTCTCTAGTGGTGTGTTTGAGGAATTTTGCAATTGGGAGAAATTTATACATATCACACCACTTTAGAGCATTTATCATAAATAGAGTGACCTACGAAAAATTTATCCACCTACTCCCCAAACCTTATCTCCACACTTGTAGCAATATCACCCACATGGCCAATTACCACTAGCTTGTTCACTAAGTGCTATAAGTCATGACCACACAAAATCAAAACTTGTTGCTCTTTAGGTAATGCCAAAGATTCTACATTATATAGATCATATAAGCCCATCTTCAAGAATAATATATGTCCATTTTATAGATGAAATTATGGCCCTTTTTATAGTGAAAATAATCATTATTTTAATACTTGAGCTATTTCTACTTGGAATCTTAAAATTTTGAGTCCAAATTTAAAATCTACGCATAATTTTACCCTAATATAAGATTTTATAGCACTCAAAAAACGGACACCGGAATAAGCCTCTGCGTAAAATTTTAGTTAAATTACAGTAAATTTACTACCTTAATAAATCTCTATCCAAGTGTCCAATTGACAAACGGACTACTGCGACCCAAAAAACACCCCAAAAAATTTCACTGAAAAACATTTTTGGCAGCTGTCACACGAACGCTTCTAGGAATCAAGGATAGAGGTTTCCCAAGATAGGTCGATCAAGAGTCATTTAGAAGATCATGATTCCCCTGTGAGATAGAGCTAGGCCTTACCTAGTAGACATATCCTCGTATCTCTACACGGTCGAGCTATCGATGACAAGGAAATTCTTTCAAAAACTTAGTAGACTATCTTACTACGGATTCCCCTTTTTAGGTTGGAGACCTTACAATTGGTATCAGAATAGAGTTTTAGTTCCCAGAATTTATTATTTAGAGTTGTTTTGAAGTATATGTTTTAACTCAGTTAGAGTTAAAACATATAGAGTTGATTCGATTTTAAGAGTCATTTAGAAGATCATGATTCCCCTATGAGATAGAGCTAGGCCTTACCTAGTAGACGTATCCTCGCATCTCTACATGGTCGAGCTGTCGACGATGACAAGGAAATTCTTTCAAAAACTTAGTAGACTATCTTAAGGATTCCCCTTTTTAGGTTGGAGACCTTACAATTGGTATCAGAATAGAGTTTTAGTTCCTAGAATTTATTATTTAGAGTTGTTTTGAAGTATATGTTTTAACTTATTTAGATGTTGCTTGATAAAATATCTTTTTAGTACAACTTGATTTGGTGGATGAATGATTGTAGGAGGAGGAAGATGCTTACTCCACATTCCTAGCTTTCCAATTCATCTTCGAGACAGTTTATTGTTCTTCAAATTTTGAATTATGTGATACGATGATGCAAATACTCAAGAAGTTGTCCCTCCCTCATCCATCTCGTATCCAAAGAGGGTGGGATGATAGAGACCACTTTTCGAATCATGGGCCAAGGTACATCATCTAAGCAGACCGCGAATCGAGAATCTCACCATCTATTTGAAGCAGATTTGTTGGATAAAGAAGCTGAAGATGGTCCATTTATTCTGGTTTATGGGTACCCCTAGACCAAACAGTTACGTGACCATAGAAGGGCACCATATATCACACAACCATTGGTATGACCAAGTAATGCAAGTCTTACCCGCCGTCGACCATGTATCTGTTATGGAACGTAATACAATCCATAGTCTACCTTCAATACCATCAATTTTCTGTATCGTAGAAACCATGGCGGAACCACCCATGTGAACCGCTCAAGTCTTATTCCCTAGTTAAGCCTAGAAGTCTCTTTTTTTATGAATAAGACTAAATACATTAGTCTCAAATCCTTGTAATCAATCTTGTCCTTGTAAATATTTTAATTTGAGAAATAAAATGATTTCAAGTTTTTACTTTTATATCATGAGCATAGTGTAAAATATAAGTCTCGTGATCCTAAATTTAATCTGCAATGATGGCTAGGATGATCAATCTACTTCCCCAAATATGCTATACACAAACACCTAGGAGAAGAAGCTCCTACTCAAACAAATGCAACCTCCCTCCTTTAAAGAGGAAGGTGGAAAAATTAAGAAGGATACCGAGGTATGGATTGAAGCAATGGACAATTACTTCTCATGCTGTCGGTAGTACTGGAGCTGCGGACCAATCCATGCTTGCAAGGTTTCACCTCATTGGACGCTAAGCTCTGGTGAAAGCAATGGTGCTGTGATAAGGAAGTTATCGAACACTCCCAAACCTAAGATGACATCAAACAAGATGTGAAGGAGTGGTATCTTCCTCCATCTCATGAGTCTATCAAGATGAATGAGTTCTTTAGCCTCAAGCAAATCAACTCTGGAGGAGTACTACTCTAAGTTCATCACTCTCCGAAAATATGCCCCACCCATGACTACCTCCCAACAGGTAGCTCGCTTCTCCCAAGGCTTGAATGAACCTTTGGATTCCTACCTCAAAGCAATGAGGATGAGGACATTGCAAGATGCTCTCATACAAGCCAAACCTCTTGTGAAGGAGCTGAAGTCTAGCGGCAAAGCTAGGCCCCAGAAGAGATCTCACCTTGCATCAAACCCTAAGGATGAGTCTTACAAGAAGCCCCAACCAAATTCTCCTAACTACAACCGAGGCTGGCCAACCAACCTCTTTGTTCCCCGCACACATACTGCTTCTACTAGAGAGGCCCTTGTGTGTTTCCATTACAATGAGCTTGGGCACTTTAAAGCCAATTCTCCCAAGCTTGCAACATCTTTCCCTCAAAGTGGTCGAGCAAGTCAAGGTTGTGGAACCCCCATCCACCAAGGTATAAGAGGTGGTGGACATGGCAGAGGTCGGGGAGCAGTTGCTCGCCTGTGCTATAAATGAAGAACCAACTCTGGAAATGGACGAAGAAGAGCATGTCGCGATCCATGCGGCGATAGCATCAAGATCCAAGAAATTTGGTGTTATTCAAACCCCAGCTGCTCACATGGTAAGCTATTCTAGCTTTTGGTTGTGGCAGTACCCATTCATTTCTTTCTCCAAGTTGTTTACGAAAATTAAACCTGGATAAAAAACAAACTAGGAAAATGGTATAGAGCACGCTTGGGAAGGAAGTAGTATCTCACCACTCTGTAGTATCTCAACACTCTGTAGTAAACCTTGATTTTGAATTGGGTAGGGAAAAAACTCATGGCCATTTTAGAGTCCTACCATTAGGCATTTATGATGGGATCCTTGGGATGGATTGATTACTTGTAAACAATGCTAGTATTCACTATATAACAGGGGAGTATCACTTTTAAAAATGAGCACGATCAAGTAGTACTAGTTCAAGGGAAGACAGGTAAACCCAAGTCTAGGATAGTCAAAGCAAAACATCTTCTCAAGGGAGTACGTAAGGGACAACAAGTTTTCCTTGTTAAGCTCAACAAAGCTAGTAAACCCAGTAAAGAATCAAAACCCTCTTGGATCCTAGAATTGTCTGACATCTTTCTTAATGAGCTTGTAGGACTACCACCCCCTCTTGAAGTCGACCATGAGATCGATCTTATTCCTAGTGCTCAACATGTCTCCAAAAAAGACCCTATAAGATGTCTCTCCTAGAAGCCATTGAGATCAAGGAGCAACTTTGCTAACTCATTGAGCAAGGATTTGTATGCCCCAACAGCTCTCCTTGGGAAGCACCCACTCTTTTCCATAAGAAGAAGGATGGCACTCTTCATCTCTGCATAGATTATTGGGGGCTAAATGAAGTCACTCTGTCAAAAATAAGTACCCTATCCCTCACATCGACGAGCTTCCTGATGAGGACAGGCTTCATGGACCATGGTTTTCTCCAAGATAGATTTAAGATCTGGCTACTATCAGATCAGAGTCAAGGAAGCAAATATACCCAAGCCAGCTTTCAATATCTGTTATGGCCACTATGAGTTTACTAGGATGTCATCCAGGTTAACAATGCTCCTGCAACTTTCAACCACCTAATGCAAGATATATTCCATCCCTACTTGGATAAATGTGTTCGTCTTTTTTGACGACATTCTAGTCTACTCAAAGTCGGTAGAAGAACATGAGGAGCATGTGCGTAGAGTGTTGCAATTAGTGCGTAGACAAACTCTATGCTAAGAAATGTAAGTGTACCTTCTTTACTTACTAGATTGAGAATCTTGGATTCATTGTCTCCCACCAAGATGGTATCTCAGTAGATCCCACCAAAGTTAAAGATATACTAGAATGGCCACCCTCTAATTCAATTCGTGAAGTTTGTTGATTTTTGGAAATCATAGGATGGTACAGGATTTTCATCAAAGATTACTTCTTGGTAGCACCCTTGACCAATATTCTTAAGAAGGATTGCAAAATAGTATGGTTACCAATCCATCAAGTCAACTTTGATAAGCTCAAAGCAATCCTTACCTCAGCACCAATCCTGAAACTTCCTGATTTCACCAATTGTTATTCAAACAATATAGAGTACTTTGTAAATATCACGAAGATAGGAAAAGTAATTATTACATACTTTTAGGGATTTTTGAATCCTTCAATCTATGCAAATCACCATCCAATCAAAATATCTAAAATTTGTGCTTTGTGGTCATTTGGCACAACGAGCTAGTTGCCAAGTTGTATAGCCTATCCTCTATCAAACAATCTAGTTTCTCATCCCAATTAGCTTGCACTAGTCATCTACAACACAACACCATTATTAAACCGCAACATTAAAACCATAAAATATTGTTGCCTATAAAATAGACAAAGAAAATAGTGTAGGATTTCTTACTCAAAGAAACCTTCCCCTTATGCAAGGTTTGAAATCACTACCAGCCACCTTGTAGCATGCCTCCACTTTCTTTCATGATGCCAGTAGTCTAGCACATGGTGGTGTTTTAGCCCAAGAAGGAAGAAGAGTGAATTATACTTCTCCCAAGCTAAAGCAGTATCAGGCCAACTATACCACCCATGATTTGGAACTCTTATCAATTGTTCATTGCCTTAAGCTATGGAGCCATTACCTCTTGGGGCGCAAGTTCCAGCTTGTAATCGACCACAAGAGTCTAAAGTGGATCTTTACCCAGCCTAACCTCAATATGAGGCATCGAAGATGGATTGAAATCCTATATCAAAATCAAATTCCGCCCTTGGAAGGATAATGTGGTAGTAGATGCACTTAACCACAAATCTTTCTTAAGTGCAATTTCTATGCCAAATGATCCCATACTTATCTAGGTGTCTCATTTCATGATCCTGACTACCAAAGGATGGTGAGCCTAGTTGAAGAAGGGGGAAACTCAGAGAAGGAGAAAAATCTAATCAAGTGTTACTTCACCCATGATGGGTGCCTCACTTCAATCACACAGGCTATGTATTCCTAAAGGACTCTTCCCTAAAGAAGTTAATCCTCCATGAAGATCATGATAGCCCCACCACAAAAGGCACCCAGGTTATACAAAATGCTCTAAAGAGGAGCTATCATTGGGCAGGCTTGAAAAATGATGTCCTTCGTTACTTGAAGCAATGGCTCTCATGTCACAGGACCAAAGCTGAAAGAGTCAAGATGCCTGGAAAGCTTCAACCCTTGGATATTCCTTAAATGAAGTGGAAATGCATTAGTATGGATTTTATTCACAAGTCTCCCCACTTCACAAGGAGGATATAATTCTATTTTTTTAATGGTGGACTTTCTCACCAAAGTAGCTCATCTTACTACCGACAAAGAAAACCTTCAAAGATTCTGATGTTATCCGATTATTCATCAGGGAGGTCTTCAAGCTTTATGGTTTACCGAAAAGGACTCTAACTTCACTTCAAAGTTCTGGAAGTCGTTATTTCAGGCCCTGGGTACTCAACTTTGCTTTAGTACAGCTTACCATCTAGAGACTGATAGCCACACTGAGAGAGTCAACCAAGTAATTGAGGACATTCTCAAAGCATATTGCGGGTAGGAGCCAAGAAGATGGATTCAATACCTTTCTCTAGTAGAATTTCCTATAGCACATCTTATCACCAGAGCATAGGGATGTCACCATTTGAAGCACTCTATGGGCAGGAATACTTATCTCCTCTAAATTTCTCTGATCCAATCTTAAGAGTAGAAGCCTCCAAAAAAATGCTGGAGGAGATGCTCGAGCAGACCAAGGATATCTAATCTTAAGATTAAAAGCCTTAAAAAAATGCTCGAGGAGACGGAAGAGCATACCAAGGCTATCCAAAAAGAAATTAAAACTACTCAAGATAAACAGAAACATTACGCCAACACAAGAGGTTTGAACGAATCTTCAAGAAAGAAGACAAAGTTCTTCTATGGATATGACCCAAGCATAGCTCTTTATCACTTGAAAAATATAAGAAACTCAAATCCTAGATATTATGGTCCTTATACAGTTTTCAAGTGTTTGGACAAAAGTGCCTATAAGCTACAACGCCCAGCCCATGTTAAGGTCCAAAATGTATTTCATGTAAGCTTGTTAAAGCCTTATGTACCCAATCTCGATCATATTCTTGATGATGACAAAGTTATAATCCCAAATCAAGGAGTCCTTGAGTTACAACCTAGTAGAATCATAGATTCTAGAGAAAGGCAACTCCGTAATCAAACCTTTACAGAACATCTAGTACAATGGAAATACTATCCTCAAGAGGATGCAACTTGAAAAGATGAAGCCACACTCTTAATATATTAGCCCGAATTTGAGATCACGACATCTCGATTTCTTTAAGGGGAGAAGGATGTAACATGCCCATCTTCAATAATAATATATGTCCATTTTATAGATGAATTTATGATCCTTTTTATAGTGAAAATAATCATTATTTTAATAATTCAGCATTTCTACTAGGAATCTTAAAATTTTAAGTCAAAATTTAAAATTTACGTGCAATTTTACCTTGATATAAGATTTTACAGCACTCAAAATGGACACCAAAATAAGCCTCTACGTAAATTCTTAGTTAAATTATGATAAACTTTCGACCTTAATAAATGCATGTCCGGGTGTCCGATTAACGAACGGACTGCACCCCTATGACCATGAAAACACCCCGGATAATTTCACTAAAAAATTTTATGACAATCGTCGAACACGACGACACGCATATCGAGGTCAACGCCCCCAAAAAAAAGGATCCCCGCTCCAAAAGATGCCTCCTTGGAAAGCTTGTATCATAGAACCTTACCCTAGACTACCAGAGCACCCACATACGAACCAAAAAAACTGACCACTCTAGCGTATGGTCTCTACAGGCCACCACATGGACACCCATGCAACCACTGTCCTAGAAGATACATGCATACCCTCCCTTCGACCCACTTTTACAAGCACTGCTCTTTCTACAGGCCCATGCAACCACCACCACAGACCAGTGTACTTTCACATACACCATCCTTTCCACCCCTCTTTGTGCTCTCCTTACCCATACCAGACCCAACACCCCCCAAGAGTCGAGTCTCTGCGTGGAGACTCTCCCCAACAACCCTCTACAACCAATCTCCAAGAAGCAGCCTCCCACCCTTGTGTTGTGGAGAGGGTGTCCTCTCTCTCTCTCTCTCTCTCTCTCTCTCTCTCTCTCTCTCTCTCTCTCACAGTGTGAATAGACTTAGGAGGCCCTTTCTCACCCAAGCTCCCAATAGCCTCCCACCCTTGTGTTGTGGAGAGAGTGTCCTCCATCTCTCCCCCCCTGTGAATAGAATTGAGGACAAAACCCTTGTGTTGTGGAGGGAGTGTCCTCCATCTCTCCCCCCCTGTGAATAGAATTGAGGACAAAACCCTTCTCCTCCCCCTAGCCCTCTAGTTCAATTTCCAACCACCCTTTCTCTCCACTTAAGGACATTCTAATTTTTACACCCCCCCAAATAAAGAGACTTCAGCAAAGCACACTCTAGCTCTTAGAGGTGCTTCCCACGGTTGAGTCTTTTGCTCATAAAGTGAGCAAACAAACTTTAAATTACGATTCGTCTAGATTGTTGAGTTCATGATTGTGCAAGCAACGAGAGAGTGGATAGTATGGATCTTCCTCAAAGATGCCAAAATGTTACCTTGAAAAACGTGGACGACAACACAAGAGAGAATGCTCCAAACGTGACCCTAGCTCTCTCCTTGAAAGTCCCTCATGGAGGCAATGGCCCGGTTAGCTTGATAATCATCTAAAAAGAAATTTTTGCATTAATCCTTAATCTTAGCAGCATAAATTAAGAAAGATAAAGGATGCTACTTTTCCTTGTTTTAAGAATATAGGCTTCCATAATTATCTAAACTTAAAATTCCTTATAAAATGTAGCTTTCTCAAAAAGATAATCGAAAAGATTCTTATGAGGTTGGGTTAAATTATAGTGTTGCTATCTTGCTTAAACTAAAGTATAGGTACATCTTCTCCTCGCCTTAATGCTAATCTCATTCTTGTGCTTGTGTAGCCAGGCGACGACGTTAGCAAGGCCCGGATTTGGCCCAAGGTATCCCTCGTACCATTGATTTCTCGTATCTTATGAAGTTGGGTTAAATTATAGTGTTGCTATCTTGCTTAAACTAAAGTATAAGTACATCTTCTCCCCACCTTAATGCTAATCTCGTTCTTATGCTTGTGTAGCCAGGCAACGATGTTAGCGAGACCTGGAGTTGGCCCAAGATATCCCTCATACCATTAAGAAGTTAAAACTCGTCGATTTAGCGAGGATTATGGATGTCGCCTAGTTCTGTGACCCAGGCTAGTGCAGTGAATAAGCCCACCCTGGCACTTAGACATCCCTCCGAGGATCGAGAAGATCAAGCAACGAAACCTAAGAGGAAAACATGCGGACTTAAGTTCTCGCCAACGACCAACGACGAGGTGTATGGTCCCGTAGAGATTGCCTAGTCTATGGAGACTAGAAGGCCGAATTCTAGATCATTGACGGAATAAAACATGAAATAAAAGAGTCTGAATCTGACTATAGTTAGATTTGAATCTTCGTAATTATTTTTAATTAAGTCTCTTGTTTCTAGTATCATTGTATTATTGTTTTAAGTTAAGTGGTTATTTTAATGAACATCGTGTAAGATCCCTACTTAATGAACTTGTCTATATATGTCATACAATGTGGTAAGATTAATTAGAAAATAAAATGTTGGATGAGTTAGATGGAAAGTGGGAGGGTGGATCACCTCGACGACGCCATCATATGGATGGGTGGACCCGATTGGTCGTTAGCTTTCCAACAAAGCTAATCAATCGCACTATGCTAGGTAATTAAGTACCTACAATTCTATTTTAGAGAACTAGGCCAACAGCCATGCCTCGCATAGATGGAGAAAAAGGTGTTGCTTCTAAGAATCAAGGATAGAGGTTGCCCAAGATAGATCGATCACTCTATGGGTGATTCGATTTTTAGAGTCATTTAAGAAACCACGATCCCCTTGCGAGAAAAAGCTAGGCCTTTTCTAGTGGTCGAATCCTCGTGTCTCTACACCATCTAGTTGTCAATGACTACGAAATTCTTTCAAAGGCTTAGTAGACTATCTTAAGGATTCCTCTTCTTACGTTGGGGACCTTACAATAGATCATCCCCAAGGCTTTCTTTCTCATAGTTGGATAGTTCTTTTCTACGTGGAAACAACCTTTTGAAAACAAAGTAAATCAGATGATTTAGACCAACTTCTCCATGTGTATTAATTAGACATGATCTAGGCCAACTTCTTCTTGGTGGATAAGCATGCCACCTACAACTTCTTTTGATTTAAGCTTAACCTGATTTGGTTCCAAAATACTAGATCCTTACAAACATTATATACTTCAATACTTAAAAGAACATGTTTAGTCCTAGTTATAGGCCACCTTCTTAGGCAAGTGCGTTAAGGGTGCAATGATTTTAACATAGAATCTTACATTCCTCCTACATAGTTCTGCCTATCTTAAAAAGCCCTTCACCTTAATTTTCATTGGGAAAACTAATTACTTCATGACTTCAATCTTTTAAGTATCAATTTCTATCCCCTTTGTAATATCACATGCTCTAACTCTCTTTTTTTCCTGGACTGGCCTTAGGACCAAGATCCTCTTGTAGTTACCGATTTTTATCCGCACGTAGGCAATGCTGCCAAGGAAGCACCAAGGGGGGGTTTTGAACCCAAGACATCTTAGTCTTAGGCAAACACCTTCACCACTTGAGCTATCACCTCATTGGCCACATGCTCTAACTTTACTTTGGATGCACCTACAAAAACGCTCTTTTTTGTGTTTAGACTCAACCTCATTTCCTAGTATCTCCAGAAGCAAAGATTGAGATGCTCTACATACTTCTTGAATTACACTAAGGTTATACCCACTAAATCCATCCATGAAAGGAGTACACAACTCAACAATTCCCTCCATTTACCATGGCCCAGTGAAAGCTTCCAAGCAATCCCGGTAAATGTGCTCTTGCTCTATACGAGCACCTTTCTTCAGTATTGCTAATGTGTCTCAACCTTCTCAAAGACCCCAAAAGAAGACGTAGACACCCCTCCTCCCACAAAAACAGTTAGATTAGCACAGCACAACTAAGCAAAAGAACAAAAATATTGTTGACATAGTCTCCTTAATCCTCTCCTCACTCATCATGCCCTTTTTCACTAGTTAAACAAGGGCTCTTAGTGCAAAATATATTCGCTTCTCTCACTCAGTTACAGCATTGCATGCAGGAAGAGGATGTGCAGCAAGCTTGCCTGTTAGTTGTTATGCTCCTAGAAACCCAAGCTGAGGTAGCCACCATGCCAGGGCGAAAAATGTACAACATACCATGGTGGCCCTTTGGATGTAGAAAACCTGTATGTCACATGTGGTCAAGGGGATTTTACACATGGGGTATTTGTAAAATCATTGCAAAATCCCTTGCCTGTGAATTACTTTCTCACACACACACACATACACCACACAAAAGACCCAACGAAGTGATAGCTACATGCTGACAAAGGGGCTGCTGACAAGACAAATTAGGCATTGAATAAAAACCAAAACACTAATAATTCAGAGCCACTAACTACCAACCAACCACTATTGTACATGTCACTTGCATATTAACTGTCTTAGAGAGAACTATTGTATAAGTTCAATTTACAAGATAGACAGCATATGCCACTTGCATATTGACTGTCTTAGAACCCTCCAAACAAGAAAACAAATGGTACTACTACAAGGCAAACAACTGCCAAGCTTGCCAAAAATGTGCCCTCTTTGAAAGAACCTTTGATTCCTCCAGCTCCAGAGAAGTGTTGGTATGCTAAATAGGTGGCAACACAAGCACACACAACAATAGCTGCTGTTGTCCCTCTGCAATACCCATCAAATGACTTGAGAAGTACTTCTTTAGGTTCTTAAAAAAATTTTGAACATGCAATTAGTAAGCATACATAATACACCATTGATCACACATTAGCCATTGGATACATAAGCTAATCATTAGGGCACATCGATTGTAGGCATGTAATGTAAGTGCATACAAAATATTTTAGGCCCAATACAGACATGCAGGATGCCTGCAAAAATGTCTTTGCCAATGTTCATGGTCCTGATGTGGTCTCAAGTTGAGAGACAACAGGCAGGCCTGTATCCAGCCTTAGTTGTCTGTTAATATGCTCTGCTTCCTCCATTATCACACAAAAAAAAATCACAGAATGATGACTTTGCTAACCAACAAAGCCATATATATAAGCATCTACAGCATACAGAGAATGATGACTTTGCTAACCAACAAAGCCATATATATAAGCATCTACAGCATACAGAGACATGATTCTTTGCAACTTGCCTCAAATCCATAGCTTGGTAAGGGGATGTGATGACAACCAACACGAATATCAAAGGCAACTCGAGCTCTCCTGAGGAGTCATACCATAAAATTGGAGACTGGTAAGTGAAAACAATAGAATGGAATGCCCAAGCTTAGATATTAATGATAGATGTTTAAATGGAGCCTACAGACATATAGTACGTATTTCACTTCTAAAACTATGTGAGATGACATGAACAAAGAGAAGGATTTGTTTCGACCACACATTACCAGGGATGTAATAGAATAGCCGAACCAATAGCGCCAGAAATGCTGCCCAAAGGCCATATTCACCCCTGCAAGTGTCAAAATCAAGAGACATTTGAAGCATCCCCACAAGTTTCTCCATGTATCTAACATCTCTGCAAGGGCAGTGGGTTTGAAAATAATGCCAACTTTTACCCAATTATAGATATCAGCCAAGTTACCTAATCCAAGTGATGACATCTCGAGGTGCTTGCAGGGCCAATAAAGGAACCAAAAATGACTTGTTGATGGCCGTGTTCTTCAGCAACATAAGCAGCCTGCATCAATCACGATGAGAAGGGTATCAACATCCTGGGCAAAAAGTGCCCGCTTGAACTCAGTGCAGAATGAGACTTAATCTAGCAAAGCTGGTCCATCGTAATCGTCATTATCAAGAGAGGAACTTTTTAGGGATGGCTGGATGGAACTCTGTGTGATGGGGGGTCATGTGGTCCCACGCTCACGTGTGATGCCAGCATCTTTGTGAGAGTTCCTACAAATTAAACCCATCAATTGACGTTGCGGCTTGAGCAAGGAGTCTGGATGTTGATGACACTCCCAAATTCCTGGCAGATCATAGTCTAGCTTGTCCCCACCATCATGGTCGAGGGTTGGTGGAGGTTAAATCTCAGCCATAAAATGAGGGCTTTTGAAAAACCTGAATTTCCTCCAGATCTTTACAGCTCAGCAATAATCCTGCAGTGCTGATCTACCCACTGGTCAGGCCTCTGTACATCATTTTCAATTTGATATTCTGTGGATTGCTCGCATCACCTAGCTGTCTCTATCACCTGGTTCAGAAAATGTATTTTACTTCAAGAGCTGGAGTCTGTCCCTCCCCTCAACCATGACGCTCTGGGAAACGGGGAGGGGGTCACCCTTCACCTGAAGAAAAAGGCTCCTGGCTCCCACTGGTCGCCATGTTTTCCTCCCCGGAAAACATGATGGATTAGGGAAAGGAAGGCCATTTCCCTAATCCATCATGTGTGCCATGATTTCCCCACATCGGCCATCCCCCTTTCGAAAATCTCAAACTTTGGGGCTTTCAAGACACCCGCACACATGAAGATAGGAAAAATGCCGCAGAATGCCATTCCAAAATCCTCTATAAGGTAGTTGATTTAGTTCAGTAACAAACATATGAGTGTGTGAAAGGTGGTTTCAGTGTGTGAGATGGATCTTACGCTGCGGCTCCTGTGAAAATCCATCTGAGGGTCTCTGCTGACAAAGAGATTGAGCTAGTGGCCGTACAGGCTCCACCATTACCACTGAATCTTTTGATCTGTGCGATCTCCCTTCGGAGCTTAAGCAGACCTCCGTCAGCAACGAAAAGTGATGCAAATCTGCAGAAACACAAGCAAACCAACAAAAATATTAAGCATCGCAATTCTGAAATTGTCGTCACAAAGAAGATCAACATTATAAATGCGTTTAATATAGTTGAAGATGTTTGAATTAACCTTAAGGATTGAGGGGGCACTTTTTTGAGCTTTGGAGCGCACACTGTGTGCTGAGGTGCTAGTGATCCACACCACCTGCTGCCACTGTTTCTGCTGCAAGAGATGGTGTGCTTAGAGAGGGGAGAGAAAACAAGGCGTGATTTTTGGGTGCTTGAAATGGAATTGGTGTAGAGGAGAGCCATCAGAGCTACCTATACCTTCACGAGAGTTGGATGAGGGAAACAGCCCACTTGCAAATGAGCTCACTTTACTGCCATAAATCACCGGCAAGGAAGGAGAAACTCAAGAAGCCACTTGTCACCAATCCCCATGCTTTCGCACGTGGCAAATCTCCTTGGCTTTAGCCCTGGCTTCTCAAAAGGGAGGTTCCAACATCCCAACCCACCTTTAAATTCAGTACCCTCTCTACATCTCTTCTAATCTTCTTTCTTTTTTTTGCCTGCCAATGGGCAAGGCTTTAGTGATCTGTTCCTTTTTTTTTGGCTAAGGAAAAAAAATCATGAGAAGTAGCGGGCCGTTTCAAAGTCTTGTTCATCATGCTTTTTTTAATCATGGCTTTTGTGGGTGGTTTATTGGCCTTTCTTTTTCTATTGGTTGAAAGGATTGAAAAGATCAGGTTTCATTATTTAATTAGCAAAAAATGTGCTCTCTTTTTTCAAGCCCAATAGCTGCTTATTATTCAATTAGCAAAAAATGCACACTGCGTAGGAAAATAAGCAAAAAATGCTCTCTTTTTAGAGGCTTTACAAAGGATGCTAAGATTAGGTTTTGAGGCTTTACAAAGCATCTTCGTCCACTGCCGCGCGTCCCTCCACCCACACTTGGGTCGCGCCCCCTTGTGCCTCTCTTTGTGATGTGATTCATCATCCATCGGCCGCGTGCCCCTCCACCCACACTTGGGTCGCGCCCCTCCACCCACCTCTTGTGCCTCTCTTTGATGTGAATCAGGAAAGCTTCATGGACACACATCTCTATTAGGGGCAAGTTGTTGCTACTGTTGAGGTATTCATGCCGATGGCACTTTGATTTGTTAAGCTCCATGGGCCATGATGCTAACACATCTATGTTAGGGGCTCCTAATCATTTCGAAAAGAGAGAGAGAGAGAGAGAGAGAGAGAGAGAGAGAGAGAGAGAGAGAGCACATGTTTACGTGCTCGTGTTAGGGGTAGGCTGATGCTGAGGCCTTGATGCATGTGATGCTTTTAAACTGCTCCTACTCATTTCTTGCAAACTGAGAGAGAGAGAGAGGGAGAGAGAGAGAGTATGTGCAAAGTTTCAATAGCTATGCACTTGCATGCTCACGCATCTGTGTTGCTTAGGCCTTGGTGCCTATGATGCTTTTATTTCGGTGCCTATGATGCTGTTAATTCACTGTTGCTACTCATTTCCCACAAACTGAGAGAGAGAGAGAGAGAGAGAGAGAGAGAGAGAGAGAGCAAAGTTTATTAGATCGATTTTTTTTAAGATTTTTAGTTGTGCAAAGCCATCAATATCGTGCATAAATTTTTCGTTGTTTATAAATGACAAAATCACGGATAATATGAGCGAGATATAAAGTATATTTCAGCAGTGTTTAGAAATTTTCTTTTTAGAAAATAGGATATGTATTAAATGTCAAATTGAAAACACAATTTTATGTAAAATAGCAATGAATCTCTAAGGTTTTTATTTAAATAGAAAAATTAAAAACACAGCACCCAGCAAACGGGCGCTCTCTACTGCTCTTACAGCGCCCAACACACGGGCGCTCTCTTCTTCTCTTATAATGCATAGTACACGAGTGCTGTCTTCTTATCTTGTAGCGTCCATTAAACGGGCACCCCTTGCCAGCCAATTATTTTCGAATATCTTTCTAGATATTTCATGCAAATATCTCTCGGATCATTGTCCATCACCTTCACTCTCATTAGTCGGTTTTTATTATTTTTTCAGTGTAATGTTGCTTTTTATTCCGGTGTTATGTTGTTTTTTTCCCGTGTAATGTTGTTTTTTCTATGCAAAAGAAGTCTTGAATGAGATTGCGTATGTGAGTAAACGTAGAGAGTGGGTGCAAACTTTCGTGGGTCGGCTATTTTAATTAGCGAATGTGTGATTTATCTATGATTTCTAAAGTCGATTTATAAATATGAGGGTAAGGATCATTATTATTAATATTATCTCTTTTATTTTATGAAGAAATTGAAGCACATGTGCCCAACTACTATATAAGGAAGTGTCTCATGCTTGTGGGTATTTTGCTTGTTCTAACAAGCATGGAGCTCTCAAACATGGATTGTGACAATGGTAAATTTACGTAGTCTTTCAAACATATTTTAATCTTAGACTATGATGTGAAAAAGCTTAGAATTTTTTTCTTTGTTAGAAAACAATTCTGCCACATCTTCTTCCAAAGCTATTGATGAGTAAGATGAGCAGGGTGTGCATTCTCCCGAGATTATTAGCTTGTGAATGGTGTCTAAAGTGTGATTGTATGTCCTTGGAAGATCCCCATCTTTCTTGTCCACAAATCGAAGGAATTATTTGCAAAATCTCTTAGGAAGAGAGAGGTAAACAATCTAAGCGTAAAGTAAATAGGGAACTATATGCTAACAAAGGAAGGAAATGTAAAACCTCTTTCTCCTCGCTCTCACATAATCCTTATAAAACCGAATGATGATTTATACTTTGTGTTGTAGTCTACAAAAATAATGAGGAGCTAAGCAAAGCAAAGTTGATCTCAATTTTTCCTCACACCTCTGCCCAATCTTCTCTATCTCTTCCATTGCTTAGTATCTCACAAATTACCAATAACAGGCTTCATTTTGCTTTTGAGGGTAGGGTACTGAATGTTTATGGTACATTTAAGGCAACGAAAGATTATAAGAAGTACTTAAAAGCAGATCTCGCTGATAGGGAGGGCTTTAGTACTATAACCTTAGTGATTAGCAAAGGGTTTATTCAAAACTTTGTGGATAAAATAGAAGAAAATTCATGTATCTGACATAGAAGGTGAAAATGTTATTCCTAAAAATGCCAATGATGGGAGGAGTGCTACTTTTTCTTTGTGTGTTGACGCTACTACTTTTATAATCAAGGTTAAGCCCTTTGAAGTATCTTTAGTATTTATGCCTAAAATACAAATCCGTACCTACTTTCTTAAAACCCAAAGTGATCCTACCTTGATAGCTACCATTGGCTTTGTTGTCATTCAAATTGACAAAGTTCAAAAGAGTAGAGGTGTTGGTGACTTCGAGCAATTGACCATTGCAAATGGTCCAACCTGAATGGATTTGGCATTTGTAAGTCGCTTCAATGCTTAATTTCTCCATAGTTTTTTTGTAAGTGTCTCACAAGAAGCTTGCATTGCAGATTACCTTCATTGAACAAAAGGAAAAATGTTTACCATCAAATGGTTGACCAGTTTCAAAGAGGTGAAATTGTCATGTTTGTCGCTCAAAACATTGGCATTTGGAAGGAGCTACCTAACACTCTCTATATCTTGGACATCACATTATTGAAACCTATTTTCAGAGATAAACGCAAACACGATCTTGAATCTGCCTTCCATGTTCAAATATCCGAGATGGGATATGGCAAAGAGGTAAAAGTGAGTACTAAAATACATGGAATGAAAATTGTATGTGTATATATTCTACCTGGTGTTTTCATCAAGTTTTTGGAACTTTGGAGATAACAAACTTCAATGGAGTTTTCATTTTAAATAAGTGTGCAATCTGCAAACAAAGGTGAAATAGCTCTCGGATGGTGGTTGCTGCTTTAAACGACAAAGCTGTGGAAATTTGTGAGGTGGCTTCTCTTCAAGCTCGAATTGTTACACCTAGTGGACTAGCTACTAATGTGACCTTGATTGGTGAGAGTGTTAATAAAGTGCTTAGGCTTGAAGACTCTCTTGTGAATCTTTACCAGAAAAATGCTATTCTAACTAGGGTGTTACTCTCTAAAATTACTCAAGTGGTTCATTTTTGGTTGATAATCAAGGTTGTGTTATTGGTTTTAGCCCAACTCCCTCTACATCGTAGATGCAATCTTTTTGTTGCATAGCTATCTATCACCATTGTACTATCCCAATGGCATAATCACCTCTTTACTTTTTGTACTTCCCAAATGGATGATTGTGAAATAGACTTAAATTGTTTGTAGCTTATATCAATTGATTTTCACTTTAACTCAAAGTTTCCATTGAATACAATGTCTTTTCAATGCACTTCACTTTATGGTCTAGTCAACATTGTGTCTTGAAGAGTTCAAAAGCCTTATGATCTAATGGTTGTCTCAAGCTTATGTGGAGAAATATTTGACTGTTTTTTCAACCCTCTCTTCTTTGTTGCATTGTGAAACAATGGAAATTTGTCCATTTTTATTGTCTCAAATTCATTGACTTTGTACACACAATGACAAATTCTTTCCTTGACTCAATTCAAAATTACACTAGATGACTTGCACATCTCTCCAACATATGCCTTGTGGATTTCCTAGCACTCTTGACACACAAAATATGAAAGAAACCAAGAATAGTGCGGTACATAAACTACAACAAGGAAAGAGACTCTGAGGATCACTATCGAGAACAATGCTTGCTTTTCCTGCCATTCCAAAATAATGAGCTCTCAAGCTTGGACGGTTATGGGTCTTGGCATGATGTCTAAAGCTTAAATGTTGACATTATTCTCAGCAAATACAAACGTATAACAAGCCATCAACAATACAAGATGAGAATGAATGCAGCAAGTCTTGCTCAAAAGCATCGAGCTCAAATTCTAAACACCCTAGCACAGAAAAAACTACGACATTGCACTTGATGTTTTGAACCCACCAAAAAATACAATTGACCTAAGAGCCCAAAAAAACTACGACATTGCACTTGATGTTCTGAACCCACTTGATGTTCTGAACCCACCAAAAAATACAATTGACCTAAGAGCCCAAAAAACCTACATTTTCATGCCCAATGCGACGTTTTATGAACAGCTCCAAAAACTAAATAATGAGCTTCAATGATGTCATACTCCGAAACAGGCTACAACCAACAAGATCCCTCAATTTTTTCTTGACTGGTGGAGAAGGCACATGAAAGACATTCACAATATTTCTCATTCTACAAGGTCTTTTATGACATTACACTAAGTCCATTCAGGACGATTCTAAGTCCCCAATAGCCCTGCTTATGGCCTACACAGGAAAGGCTGCATTCAACATAGGTGGAACAACAATCCATTCAACATTGCACTTACCATTACTTACAAATACACCTGCAAGTCTATCCACAGAGAAACTAGATATCTTATCCACAGAGAAACTAGATATCTTATCCACACATTACAAGAATCTTAAATTGGTTGCATTTGATGAGATTTCCCTCATTGGATCCAAAACTCTCAGCCTTGCTGATAGTCAATTGCGTTGTATCAAGCATGTGCATGATAAACCATCTGGTGGCATTGATGTCATTATGTGTGGTGATCTTTTCCAAGCAAGTTGTTCGTGGTTCGTGGATCTTCAAGGCACAATCACAATTGCTAGAAGCAATCGCACCCACATATTGGCAAAAAACACCAAGGTGCTACGAGCTAAAAACCACTATGAGACAACGTGATCCAACCTTCATGAACATTCTCAATAGAATAAGAACACGCACTCATATAGACATGGACTTACATTACCTAAATGTTACATTTTGCAAAGCACCTCCTCTACAAAATGATATAGGCCACCTCTTCTACACCAATGACGACAAAAATAAGCATAATGACAAAGTGTATCATCAAAATTTAGGAGAGCCTCATCTCCTTCTGGCAATCGACATACAACACCAAACATGCAGCAGAAAAGTACAAATACCACATGAACCTCAAGCAACCATTGGGCTCCACCAAGTCCTCGAATTGAAGCCAAATATGACCATTCAGTTATGTGCCGGAAACCATGACATTACAAATGGGCTTATGAATGGTGCGGAGGGAAAGTTCATGAGCTCAAACTTGCAAGCTTCACCCCCACTTGTTTGGATCAAGTTCAAGATATGAGTCAAGCCACTTATACACACATGCAATACCTCGTACATGGACACCATTGCATATGGTTGCAAAAGAATTCCAAATAGGTAAAAATGCTTTGAATACAATCACAAGAAAGCAATTCCCAATACAACCTGCATTAGCAAGGACGATACATAAGTCTCAAGGGCTCATGATGAGCTTGTGATGAAAAGCTTGGAATTTAGTTCCCCAAAAAATCCATGGCCATGGATTGGTATACACATCTCTCTCAAGAATCAAAGAGACAAAGAACTTATTCTTGTTAAACCCATACAAGCCACACACATAAAGATTGATGAGAGCGTCTGACTAGAGACTCAAAGTTTGCAAGCTGAAAGAAGATGGGAATGCTTTCAGAATCAAAGAGACAAAGAACTTATTCTTGTTAAACCCATACAAGCCACACACATAAAGATTGATGAGAGCGTCCGACTAGAGACTCAAAGTTTGCAAGCTGAAAGAAGATGGGAATGCTTTCAGAATCGATTGGACCTTTGCAACTCGCACACAATCATCCAATACTTAAACACATTCTCCTTAAGACAACATACTTGCGACAAATTGTTGATGTCGTCACACATTCTATGCTTCCAAGAAACAAGATTGCACGTAGGTGAAAGAATCAAGGTTGGAAATTTCAATGTCATCGCCTCAACCGATGGCCACGGTCTTGCAATTTATTACGATCCAGTTTTGAAAGTGCAATCATCCCATAGCTAGGAACAAGACAACATCGCGGCACTTTCTGCTCATTTCATTGACCAAACCAACAAACACTTCCAAATAGCAGCAATTTACCAATCACCAACCTCATTTCCTCGCGCTCTTCATTGACTAATATGACTCATTCTCAAAAAATTCAGCACACAACACCAAATTGTCCTCATAAGTGATTTCAACATTGACGCACTAAAGCGAACAAAAACATATGCATCTCTCACATCTTTCTTGGCTGCTCACAACATATCACAACACATCACATTGCCAACCACATTGCACCAGTCAACTATAGACCACATATGGACAAATAATAAGAGCATGAATGTAAAAATTGGAATCAACTACTGTTACTAGTCAGATCATTCAATTCTCTACATGCTCACACCAAACAAATTAGCACCCTCCTTGTAAACTTCATCCTGCTACACTTGATTCGACGTGCCATTCATCACCCCCCCGCCGCAACTTCCCACCCCCCCTCCCCCTTCACCCCTTCTTGTAAGCCTACCCACCATCACCCCCAACAATCCTACAAGAAACATAATCTAGTTAATCACTCAACCACCTCAATCTCAAACTCTACATCACAATCCTTTTTCCAAGCCCATCCACTATACCATGTAACTTCCCTTGTAAAAACTCCTCTTCTAATATAATCTCATTTTTCTTTGGTCCATTTCCAAAACATTCTTTGCGTTATTTTACATATTATCCCTTACATTCAGTATAAAAGGCAGGCCATCTTAAATTCTTTAAGCTATAATGAGCATGAGAGCATATTAGATGTTTTGAGAGCTAGAGAGGGTGTTGATGATTAGCTTGTTGTTGTCTCAGGTTGTACTTTGGCTTTTTATTATTGTATTATTGGTATCTTGCTTTTTATTATTGTGTTATTAATGTCTCATAATCTGTCTTCTTTATTGATTGTTTCACCATTTGGTCTCTATTTTTTTGGTGCCATTTATCTCTTTATTTGCAGTGGGGTGGAGTTTAGAGCCATAAACATTTCACCAATAAATGTGTAGGCTAGGATGCCTACTTTTTAATGTATCTGACCCGCACATTTAACCAAATGTGCTTGGATGGTGACCAAACTATGCAAGTGTGTACATGTGGGGACCCCACCGTCACTCTTACAAAGTTTGGTATCACTATCTGAACTCATTTGGTTAGATTGTGTGAGCCAAAGGCCTAATTACAAGCGGGCTTTCTAAGACCAAGAAACATTAAAAAGCAAGTGTCTATTCCAACCAAATGTGCTCGAATGGTGAGACCAAACTTTGCAAGTGTGTACATGTGAACTCCACTCTCACACTTGCAAAGTTTGGTCACCATCCAAGCTCATTTTTCTGGATTGTGTGAGCTAAAGGCCCAATTTCAAGGGGTCTCCCTTAGGCCAAGATACATTAAAAAGTAGATGTCTAGACCATAGATTCCAATAACTAAATGTGCTCTGATGGTGACCAAACTTTGCAAGTGTGTACATGTGGACTCCACCCTTACTCTTACAAAATTTGGTCATCATCTCGGCACATTTTTTAGTTGCAATGTATAGGCCCAATTTCGAGGGGGGGCTCTCTAAGACTTTAAAGGAACATTAAAAAGTAGACATATGACCATACATTCCAACCAAATGTGCTTCCATGTGGTGAGACCAAACTTTGCAAGTGTATACATGTGGACCCCATCTGTAATGAAGCAACAACTTTAGATTAGGTCTAGGACCATGGTTATGGGCACAAGTATAAAAGGGGGCTCATGGATCACTATTGTATCGTTTGGACATATTATGATATTTTTGATCTTGACTCTTAAAGCCTCATGGCTTTAATACCTTATCTTATGGAAGGCTATTATGATATTTCTGATCTTGACTCTTAAAGCCTCATGGCTTTCATACCTTCTTATGGAAGGCTATTTCCATCCTTTGGTGAAAGGCTAAATCACTTAGGCATCATGGTCATTTGTATGAGATTATCTCCTTAATCTTATATTAATCCATGGTGATTGTCCTAAATATCAGCTTGATGATCACTCCATTTTAATTGTATCAGAGCTCTTGTTTTGTAATCCATGGTTCCATTGATTTTTGCACATTTTTGTTTAAGACTATGGTTCTTGGTCTTCCACTTTTCCTCAAGCTTTCCATGGCAAGGGTTCATTAATTACAGAGAGTAGCCATTTGCACATAGGTACATTTTTAGCAACACATAGAGCACCATTTTGAGGTATTTTTGAGGCTGATTTTGTTCCTCTTCCCATGTGTTCAAGAAACCCTAGAAAAGGAATTACCAATATTTTAAAGTGATCATAGGCTTTCATACACACCTTCTACCATCACTAGGGCACATTTGGGAGGAGCATGATATGCTTGTGCAACCTCCCCAAAGAACCATACAGACTGGCAGCAAATTCTACCTGTAGGGACTTTTGTAATCATCAAAGACTTTCTTAAATGCAAGCAAGGGTGGCTTCTCTAGCTTCTAACATCACTAGGGAAACCTTGGAAGCATGTTAGGCCTATGCAACCTCTTTAAAGGAGTTTATATGATGCTAGTGGTGATTTCTGCCTACATGGAATTTTGTTTTCATTAAAATACTTTCCATGGTATAAGCTTTGGTGGCTTATCTACTTTAGCATGATCTTGGGAGGCCAAATGGAGCATATTTGAGGTCTTTATTGAAGATATTGTTGGTTATGGAGCTCTCTTGAAGTGGGCAAATCATAGAATACTGATTTACAAATCAACATAAAGAGGACAAATCTTCATCAACTCCAAGCATTAGTGATGCCTAAGAGCCATTGGTGAGTTGCTATTGCTAAACTTTGATTCCATGGTTGTTTTCTTACAAGTTTACATCTTATTTAGATATTTCTTCAAGAAACCCTAATTTCTCAAAAATTGGCCATTCCCTCTTGTTTGGGAGCTCATTGAGGCTATTTGAAGCATTGTTGATGCCGTAAAACTTGCATAGACTTTGATTTTAGACATTTGGACAAGATTTGGCTTATTGTAGCATCATTGGATGGAATTTCAAGCTTATGGATTATCACTTTCATAAGGGTTGATGTGTTGAATGATAATACATTCTATGGATGCACCATTGATGCTTTGGATTGCATATTAAAGCCATTTACATGCTTATGAGATCATTCATATGGCAATCTACATGCCAGTTGTGGTTTCATTGAGTTGTTGAGAGGGCATTTATTAAAGATTCTACACTCATTTGATGCCTTGAAATGCTATTAGGCTTATATACATGATGAAGAATTTGATGACAATATGCTCATATTTAGCATGAGTTGTGGTTGGTTGTGGTTTTGATGTTTGGGAGCTACTATGAACAATGTGCTCATATTTAGCATGAGTTGTGGTTGTTGGTTGTGGTTTTGATGTTTGGGAGCTACTATGGACAATGGAAGGAAGCATGAGTCCATGCTAAGTTGTTTAATGATATGAAATTGTGGCATGAGTTCATGCTAAACTCATTCAAAGCATCTCTACCTACATTTGAGATTCATATACACCAACACTGCACATTGTACTCATACATTACATATCTTAGAATACTAGTGATGTGTGAGGGTACCTTGGCATATGATAGAGAGGCCAAGGGGAGCATGTCTTGAACCGCCGACCATGTTGTGAGTCATTGTCCAAATTTAACTAATTTTCTATGAAATTACATCAATGTTGAGGATCTTATATGCCTCGGTGGACTATGGTAGCCTCCTATGTGGAGACTGCACCAAGAGTACATGCGGTAGTATGCTTGTTAACGCCACCTTAAGAGTCCTCTCGATCCCTATGTCACAAACTACCCAATCTCACCTATCTCTTTGGCCAGAGAGTGAAACCACATGTCTCCCACTCAATATGTGTAATCTCCTCAGTAGTCAAGACTGCACCAAGAGTACATGCAGTAGTATGCTTGTTAACGCCACCTTAAGAGTCCTCTCGATCCCTATGTCACAAACTACCCAATCTCACCTATCTCTTTGGCCAGAGAGTGAAACCACATGTCTCCCACTCAATATGTGTAATCTCCTCAGTAGTCAAGACTCTCTATCAAGATAAGACTCTCACTTGATATTGTGCCACTATAGGTCGAGCACCGCTAACACACTCAAGTGTCGTACTTGCTCTCCTCTAGGATAAGATGTAATTACTGGAACTCTACCTCCTCCACTCTAGCTTAGTTGGCTCCTCAAATCCCTCTGAGATGCTAGTAAGTCCTCTTGTGTCATGTGAGAGACTAGCCTCCCTGTCTTTGGATCAATCTCTACTATGCTAAGGAAGAGATCATCAATGCCCAAGTAGCCAAGTCAATGTTGTATCTCCACACACTAGGCATCTAGTCCATTTCAAAGATTTAAGAAGTTTTGGGGATACTAATTCAAGAAATACTCTTGTATTCAAAAGAAAATAAACTGAAAACTTGCATAGAAACCCTGTTTTCTTAAAGGACTGTCTTACGCCAAAATGCTAGAGGGAGCATTTGGTTTATGTTTTTCTAAGGGAATGGATGAGATGTGATGTCATGTGAATCGGGATGTAAATGAATGATATGGGATGTGAATGGATAATATGTGATGAAAATGGATGTGAATGTGTATGTGAAGAATGGATGTGGATGTGTATGTGATGAAAATGGATGTGAACGTGTATGTGAAGAATGGATTTGGATGTGTATGTGATGAAAATGGATGTGAATGTGTATGTAAAGAATGGATGTGGATGTGTATGTGAATAATGGATGTGGATGTGTATGTGAAAAATGGATGTGGATGTGTATGTGAAGAATGGATGTGAATGTGTATGTGAAGTATGGATGTGGATGTGTATGTAATGAAAATGGATGTGGATGTGTATGTGAAAATGGATGTGAATGTGTATGTGAAGAATGGATGTGGATGTGTATGTGAAGAATGGATGTGGATGTGTATGTGAAAGAATGTGATGTGATGTGATGTGACATGAATATATGTGGACGTGAAGTGATAGATATGAATGTACGGATAGATATGGGTAGTCGTACATGTGAACGATTGGATGGATGTGGATGAATGAGATGAGATTTGTATGAATGAGATATGATGCGAATAGATGTGATGTGACGTTATGTGGATAGAATGTATGTGATGGGAGGGTGATGAGAATAAATGTGATGGATATGAATGAATGTGATGTGATGGATGTGAATGGATGGACGTGATGTGATTGATGTGAAATGGATAGATGTGAGTGAATGTGATGTCATGTGAATCGGGATGTGAATGATTGATATGGGATGTGAATGGATGAGATGTGATGAGATGTGAATCGGGATAGATGTGAATGAATGAGATGTGAGGTGAAATAGATGTGATGTGATGTGATGTGGATCGGGGTAGATATGAATGGATGAGATGTGAATGAATGTGATGTGATGAGATGTGGATATGGGTAGATGCGAGTGGATGAGATGTGATGAGGATAAATGACGAAAGATGTGATGAGATGAAAATGATGTGATTGGATGAGAATGGGAGTACATATGAAATGGATGTGGATTAAATAATGTGGATTGATGTGGATTAAATAATGTGGATTGATGTGGAACAATGTGGAAAGACAAGAGTTTGTTATAGAAACTATATTTATGACCTGTTTTTAAATGACTGTTTTTATGTCAAGAATGCTGGGAAAGCATTTTGACCGTCTTGTGAATGAGGTCGTGGAGACCTAACTGATAAAGTTGTAAAACAACTACTGTTGAGACGGAGAGTCAACGAAGGACGTCTCGCCTAGCAAGGTCGGCCGAGGTCTTGATGAGCCTTGGTTCGATTTAAATAGTGAGCATCCGGTATGGTGGATGAGGGACTAAGGAAGCGGCCTATGAGTGAAGCGCTAGGTGACCTGCGAAGGGTGACCTGTGAAGGATCCTAGGGGGTGCTGACCATATGGTGGTCGGGCTCTAGGTCACCGAAGATACCCACACGTGCATCGTGGAAGATATTGGAGCAAGGAGTAAGGGTTGTTTTCTCAATTCGGGCATGGATCTGGTTGATTGACCTTGCTGGTCCTCAACGGATTGATGAACGGATTGATGAAAAATAGGTAGAGGGAGAGGAGACACACACACACAGGAGCAAACCCTAATGTATTAATCAAACCCTAACCATAGAGGGAAGCCATATCCCTTCTCACACAATGCATAAAGCCATAATCCATAATCTACAACACACTACTTGTGTTATGTCCACACACATAGCTAGTTAATGTCCACACACTATGACCAGCTGGATGCAATCATTTATGTCTCACACATGTTACTACCTAACATGCCAGCATATAGTGCAACTGGCACAAGCTAACATCGAGCTTGAATCTCAACAGCCCCTCTCAAGCTCATGATGTACTACCATAGATGAAGATGTAGATGATCTTGGGCTATCAAAGCTCTCAACACTCCCCCTCAAGCTCATCCCATGTACTCCCCCTCTCAAGCTCATGATGTACTACCATAGATGAAGATGTAGATGAGCTTGGGCTATCAAAGCTCTCAACACTCCCCCTCAACCTCATCCCATGTACTCCCAACATAGTACAGAAGTACTAAAACTTCTCCCTACTAAGGGGCATTGTAAAGATGTCAGCCACCTACTCTTCAGTCTTCACATACTGTAAATCCACTGTACCATCCAACACTCTAACAAAATGATAGTGGACCTCTATATGTTTGGTCTGCGCATGAAAAACTAGATTCTTGGCCAACTATATGTTGCTTATGTTGTCACAATGACAACCTTGCCATCAATAGGCTCACCCAAATCAGCCAAGAGACTCTTTAACCATACTCCACATGTAGTAATGGTTGCACCCCTGTATTCAGCCTTTGTACTAGATAAAGCAAAAGTAGGTTGCTTCTTGCTGCTCCAACTCACCACTACACTTCCAAATGTAAAGGCATAACCACTAGTAGACCTCCTGTCATACGAGCTACCTGCCCAATCTGTGTCTGTGTAGCCGTATACATCCAAGCCTTTACCATGCTCATAAAGAAGACCATAATGTGCAGTGGTCTTTACATAGCACATAATGCGTCTCATTGCATCCAAATGAGGTTTTCTGGGGCTTTGCATAAATTGGCTTACTAGCCCCACATCATAATCGAGATCCAGTCGTGTGATAGTCATGTAAATAGGACTGTCAACCATATTTCTATACATAGATGGATCATCCAAATCTTCACCAAAATCAGCCCGTAGCTTCAAATTCTACTCCAAAGGTGTACTCATTGGCTTACACCCTGTCATCCCATATTTTACTAACATATCCAATGCATATTGGTGTTGCACTAACCATGTCCGTGCATGGTCTTTGATCACTTCAATCCCAAGAAAATATCTCAATTCACCCAAGTCTTTCATATTAAACTGCCCACTCAATGCCTTCTTGACATGCATAACATCTGTAGCATGATCTCCTGTGACAATCAAGTCATCTACATAGATGATAAGCAAGACAATCCTATGATCTGTTTTCTTCACATAGAGTGAAGAATCTGCTGAAGAAACCTGAAATCCATGGGCGATAAGATATCGGCTTATCTTATCAGTCCAAGCACGAGGTGCTTGCTTTAAACCATATAATGTTTTCTTTAATCTATATACATGAGTGGGGTACCTGGGGTGTATGTTGCGTGACGAGTGGTGATCAATGCAAGGATGCAACACAAAGATGGAAGCAGGAAAACAAGAGACTTGACATTCTTATTTAGGGCTCTTGTAGAGAGTTCCAAGTTGTAGGATGAGTGTGGGAGTGGGCTTGAGAACAATCCCACATGGGAAGTTTTGGGAGTTTTAGGAGTTTTAGTATAAATAGTGGCTCATTTGAGAGCTCACACACACTTTGGGCTGAACTCATGCTTGAGCTCTCTTGAGACTAGCTCTTCCTCTTGTTCATAGAGGTGCAAACTCTTCTCTCTCCCCATCTACACTATTGTATGAGCAATGCTCTTCTAATTCAATGCAATGAGATGATGTTTTTCTCTCTTCTCATCTCTATTCTCTAGTGTGCATGCTTCTTTGTTGATGCTTGTGGATTCTCTATTAGGCTTTGTGTAGTAGTGGATTCAAGCTTAAGCTTCTTCATAGCTTGTAGCTTATCCATGGGCAAGGCATTGCTTGAGTAGTGAATGAGAATGCATGTTTATTTCAAGTTCCATTAAGCTTCAAGGTTTGTGTGCATGCCAGTGAAGTAAGTGCTTGAGAATGAAGTGTGCTTTGAGCTTGTGTGCTTATGAGTGAACTTGTGTGTGCATTAGCTTAGCCTTCTTCTTGTATTGGATGCATGAATGAGTGGGATGATGAGTGAATGAGCTATGGCAAGATTGAGCTTATGTGTGTAAAGTCTATGTCAAGATAGTGGTGTTCATAGCATTCTCTCCCGAAAGGGATAAGCTTCCATGCACCTAACCGGGTTGAATCCCCTAGCGATGAAAGGACTGTTTATCATTCCATTAGTGAGCTAGGAGCGTAGTCTACTTGCCCATATTGCATACGTAGGGAGACGACTGTCTTTCCAGTGTACATATATCCTTTTGGCTGTGCCATATAGACTTCCTCTTGTAAATCACCATTTAGAAATGCATTTTTCACATCCATTTGATGCATTTTCCAACCATTTGCTGTAGCCATAGCAATGACTGCTCTCACTGTTCCCATCTTTGCAACTGGACTAAATGTCACATCATAGTCCAAGCCTTGGGTTTGTGCATAACCCTTAGCTACCAACTGCGCTTTATGGTGCTCAATGGAACCATCTGATTTGCATTTCACCTTATAAACCCATTTGCAACCAATGACATTTTTGCCTTGTGTGGTAAGGCAACCAAATCCCAAGTTTCATTATAAACCAATGCATCCATCTCAACATCCATTGCCTTATCCCATACATTCTTCCCAATAGCTTCTGTATAGCATGTAGGTTCCACATGCTTCACTAAAGAGGTCATATATGCGTAATGCATAGCAGAGTCACGATATGTCAACCTGTCAACTGGATACCTGACCCTTTGGGATCTCTGCAATGTATGCGGATCACTCTAAACACCTGCCACTCTAGCATGTGGAGGCACATATCTATTGTTGTGTGACGAGTGGTGATCAATGCAAGGATGCAACACAAAGATGCAAGCAGGAAAACAAGAGACTTGACATTCTTATTTAGGGCTCTTGTAAAGAGTTCCAAGTTGTAGATGAGTGTGGGAGTGGGCTTAAGAATAATCCCACATGGGAAGTTTTGGGAGTTTTAGGAGTTTTAGTATAAAAAGTGGCTCGTTTGAGAGCTTAGGGACACATTGGGCTACACTCATGTTTGAGCTCTCTTGAGACTAGCTCTCCCTCTTTTTCATAGAGGTGCAAGGTCTTCTCTCTCCCCATCTACACTATTGTATGAGCAATGCTCTTCTATTCAATGCAATGAGATGATGTTTTTCTCTCTTCTCATCGCTATTCTCTAGTGTGCATGCTTCTTTGTTGATGCTTGTGGATTCTCTATTAGGCTTTGTGTGGTAGTGGATTCAAGCTTAAGCTTATCCATAGCTTGTAGCTTATCCATGGGCAAGGCATTGCTTGAGTAGTGATTGAGAATGCATGTTTATTTCAAGTTCCATTAAGCTTTAAGGTTTGTGTGCATGCTAGGGAAGTAAGAGCTTGAGAATGAAGTATGCTTTGAGCTTGTGTATGCATTAGCTTAGCTTTCTTCTTGTATTGGATGCATGAATGAGTGGGATGATGAGTGAATGAGTTATGGCAAGATTGAGCTTGTGTGTGTAAAGTCTATGTCAAGGTAGTGGTGTTCATAGCATTTTCTCCGTTCGTGGTGGGGGATAAGCTTTCGTGCACCGGTATGGGTTGAATCCCTAGCTCCAAAAGGGATGCAAATCCCATTGGATTGAGCTACACACGGATCATACTACTCATGCTATAAGTAAGAGAGTCTTCTGTCTCTCCATTGGCGCCGCTGCTGCTGCCGGGGGAGAAGAGTCGAAGACTCAAAACCGGTTGAGAAGCTTGCATTACTATCACTAATTCTTTTTGTTTTTAGGTTTAGGGTTAACACGAGTGTGGAATCTCGGAGCTAGTGATTAGAAGAGAAAAAAGGTAGATTACAAAGACAAAGGAGGGGCCGGATAAGGTCGCAAATTTTATTTTTGTTATATTTTTTTTAAAACACACAAAGAAACCATGCATTGTGACGGGTTGTAGCTCTCATGGAGCATTGCGGAATGCTATTGGGTACGTTGCTAAGCTCTTCCATAGCTTATGCAAGCTCCATAGGCTCTCAAGTGTGAAGGTGGCCACTGCGGTGCGAAGGCTGGAAGGTGGCGATAGCGAAGAGTGATAACTGCCACTATAAATAGCTAACCTGTTTATAGATAGCCACTAGCCTTAGTTTTATTAATTCAGAACCTTAGCTCTCTTTATCTGCAGGCTGTAGTAGCCCACGTAGAGAGCAAGAGGAGGCGGAGGCTGCGAAGAGAAGTCAGCTGGGCCGGCGAAGGTGAGCCTGCCAGCTGAGAGCAACATTGAGAGCGAAGGTGGAGGCAGCGAGGCTGCTGGGAGGCGAAGCAGTGGTGGCCATTGAAGGCTGCATCTGAAGAAGGCAAGAAGGCAAAAAAGGTAGGGCTGCGAAGGTGAAAGCAGAGAGCGACTGCAGCGGTGAAAGGCTGTGTGGGAGGCGAACACGTTAGCTCACCTGTGGGAGAGGTGGCCGAATGCGAAGCAGAGGCGGGGCTGGCTGTAAGCGAAAGAAAGAGTAGGTGAGGCGGCTGACTGTAAGCGACTGGTGAAGGGCGACGGTGGCTGTAGCTGTGAAGGCAAGCGAAGCAGAAGTGGCCAGCAGCGAAGAGGTGGCTGAGGAAAGCGAACACGTCAAGAGGAGGAGCCCCCCCGCCGGCGCTTGAACAAGATGGAGGACGCTAGCTACAGAAGGGCCGCAGCAGAGGGGGTGGCCGACGAAGCAGCCGAGCTAGAGCTACTAGCGGGGTGAAGGAAGAGAAGACGAAGGAGGTGAAGGCGGCGATGGCGAAGCTAAGAAGGTGGAGGTGAGCTGGCCGTTGAAGGTGGAGGTGAGCTAGCCATTGAAGGCGGTGGGTGAGCTGACATCTGAGGAGGCGACTGCAGAAATCCCGGAGGCGATAAGGCTAAAGGTTAGTATTTTTTTAATTTTTAATTTTTAATTTTTAAATTTTTATTAATTTCCATGTTCTTTGCATTTTTTTAAAAAATAAAAAAATAAAACAATAAAAAAATTAATTTTTTTAAAAAAAGAGAAAAAATAAAAATAAAAATTTATGTGTTTTATTTTGAGTCCATATTTTTTGCATAATCTGTATTTTTTTAATTTTTTGTAAATTTTTTTACATAATTAGTGTAACTTGCATTTTTTTAAAATTTTTATAATTTTGTGCATAATTAGTATTTTTGTGTAATTAGTAAAAAATAAAAAAATAAAAAAATAAAAAATAAAAAAACAAAATATGTATTTACACACATATTCATGTTAGTCGCATTTAGTGGTTAGGTAGGGTTTAAATATATATATATATATATAAACCTTAAAATTTGACCTTATGCACTTGCGGTCGGGACGTCATATAGACACTGCCATAGGGCCTAGGGCACCTTCTAGAGTACCTACGTAGGAAAGTGGGACCCAATCGGTAGGAAATTTGGCAGATATTGCTGAAACCTTTTCCGAATCCCAATCTGATACCCTTTCTAGAACAACTAGCTCATTGTCCATGGACAATCTAGGGCCGTCAAATAGTCATCCCTTAGCCCCAAATAGGACACCCACAAGATCTTTTAATCCACCATTTGAAGCCGACACCATGGGGTTACCACTCAATGTGAGACTTCAATATGTCTGCACGAATGCTCAAGGAGCTGAGATCTTTAGGGATCCACAATAACGGTATCTTGTTAAGATCGCAGACTTTTTCTCAGAGCTTGATAGAGCACCTCTAGTCAATGACCAGGGTAACATGTACATGGGTGGAGATGGTGTTCGCTACACGAAGTCACCTATCATCCAGAGAATGTAGACAAATTAGGGGAGCTCTCTAAAAGCGAGTTCTTAGACTTATCAAAGCTTTCCAGAGCAAGGGAGTCTAGAGATGATTGGCTCATTGAGCCGGACATGCTTGAACCATCCAATGCCCAATCCTCAAAGCCATCCATAGATGATTCACTTTTTGTAGATCTAAATTTGGAAAGGGATAGGAAAGGCAAGAGAAAAATGGATCAGGGGGCTGAGAACCAATGGGAGTTTGTACGACAAATTCCAGCGACAAAGGTCTTACAGGATGACCCACTTCAAGAGGTCTATAAGGACTCTTTAGAAGGATATTATGCAACTAGATTGCCAGAGTTAGATCTTCCTCTAGCTCTTGTGGTGGTAGTCGAGAAGCTTGTAGAATACAAGAACCGAATCGTTGATAAATGGACCAATGAATACCGAACCTTAGATTGGAAGGAGATTCGGGAGCTCACGTGGAAAGGACAACCATTATTCATGGAAGTGTTCTCAACAAATACAGCTAAACCAGGAGAGACAACCTTTCTTGGAGAAACTGCTGCTCCTCCCCTATGAGAGTTCATTAGAGAGGGACCCTCAACATTAAAGTGGACCACTGCAAAAGTAGCCCAACTCTAGCACCAAGATATTATCCTACACCAAAAGTGCGATCACAGATCACACCACAACAACGTTTCTCTCACTATGACAATCGGAGGGTAGGGGAGCCAACTCGGCCTCCCATAAATGCACCTCTTGAAATGCAGGTAACAAGATCTTTGGAGGGGGTTGGTGAGGCAGGTAATAGGGGACCCACACCAATTTGGGATGCATGTGGACCATCTTACCAAAGAGAGGAACAATTCCCACTGAGAGTGAGAGGCCGTAGGCCCTATGATGAGTATTCAAGACAAGTAAGGCCATCAACTCTTCAGAAACTGGTAAAGAAGTATGAAGGGTCGGGAGATCCATATGACCATGTAGCAGCATTTAGGCAAGTAGTTCGAGCTAAGTGACTGACAAGCATACGGAAATTGAAGGATTTGGGCTCACTCTTGACGGAAAGGCCCTTGCTTGGTTTCAGGCACTAGAGGCTTCAGACAAATCTTCTTTACGAGTTCTAGAAGAGAGATTCATTGCTGCTTTTTCCTTGATGGGGATTCAACATGACACAGTAGCAAACATATACTCTTTCAAGCAAGGCAAGACTGAGAGTGTTAGAGATTGTGTAAATAGGATGAAGCAGTACATTAAAGATGAGCCTACCCAGAGTCGATTAATTTCTCTCTTCTTAAAAGGACTCAAAAATTCAACACTGCATACACATCTCTATGCAAAGAAGCATACAAATTTCAATGAGTGTTGCCATGATGCTATGGATTTCACAGATAACTTCAAATTCCAAGATGGTTTTGGCCCTGAGGTGCAACCTAGGGATCAGTGGGGTGATGACCAAAGTTCAGGGTCTAATGCGCTAGTAAATCCAGACCAGATAGCTAACCTAGTACTAAGGAGATTGGGACAAACCTATCGCCCACCCATGCAGCCACAACAACAGCAGCAACGAATGAGGAGTGTACTACCTACAGGTCCTCATCTTTATGTGGAGCATGTGGCGGTAACCATAAAACCGAAGAATGTAATACCTTTTCTCCTCTAGTCACAAACCAACCCACAAGGAAGTGGTGCCAGGCCTGTGCTTGGAACTTTACCCAGACCACACAGGAATGTACTCGCATTGCAAGAATGAGACAGGAGCGTGAGCAGCAAAGGGGTGGAGTGACTCCACAAATGCATCAACAGTATACTAATTTTGAACGTAAGCCACCGATGGCACAAGAGCAAGCACGACCTGTTCTTGGAGCTCACCCTCCTGCTCCTGGGACTGCTCCTGTGAGGGTTGTTGACTACGACAATTCAAATATGTGTAGAGACTTGGTAAACCCAAGCTATGTGGAGGAGGAATATGCATCATATTCATCCAAGGAAAATCTCTTTGAAAGTCCCGCATATCCAAGCCAAGCGCACTGGAGGCTCAACCAGCAGAACAAAATTCTTTGATGTTGCTAGGCAGCTACCAACCTAGGACTCCAGGCCCCTCAGGTCAATGGCAGCAAAGGAAAGTAGAAGCCAAACTAATGGGCCCCTGTTATGAGTGCGGAGAACCCCATTGGGCTCGTGATTGTCCACATCGCTCAAGGCAAGCAGCTCGATCCAATACAACAGTACCACAGTTTCCACCAATTGAAAGATATTGTCTAGGGTGTTGTGTAGAACACTTCCCAAAGGATTTTTTGCTGAAACCACATGAGGAAGGCACCTCTCAACCAAAGGTCTCACTCAACTTATCAACCTCAACCTGGGCCTAGCGCTAAACAAGATGAGGCTAGTACGACCGAGGATAGTTCTGGGGGTTCTGTTTTTGTGGATAAGGTGAACGGGACTCTAGATGCCATCATTAATGCTCATAGAAGTCGCATTGTAGCTTTATCTGAGCTACCCAAGAAGCTTCAAGAATACCCAAACCCTCGTGAGGAGAAGATCAATCTAGCTGTACATCAGCCATATCCCTTCTATGCTTGTCTCAGCAGCCATTTTATGCTTATTTTGTGACCTTGCAATGGCTGTCCGTACCTAGTGACCAATAGAAGGCTTCCTACCATGCCAAGCTTCCTATGGAGTAACATACTGCAAGGCCTTAGTGGGACACCTGTTGAGTACATATGCAGCACACATGATAGCCTTTAGACATGTACTCCCCCCTCGATCAGAATGGAGGGTGCCCACAGTACAATTAGATACATTTTCAGCCATAAGAAAAAATTGTTTGAAGCACAAAAACACTTCGAACTTTGCCTTCAGTGGATATACCCATGCATGCCTTCATCAATGAAAGTCACGAAGTACAAGTGTTTACCAAATGACGGAGTTTGCATAGGCCCACATACATCACTATGTACAAGTTGCAATTTGCGAGTGGCTCGCATAGAACCATCCTTTGGAAATGCAAAACGCTGCATTTAACCTAAAATACATTCTTCACAAACATGTTTTAATGGTGCCTCAAGAGGGGGCAATGAAGCAACCATATCAAATTTCTGCAAACGCAGCAAACTAGCAAAGTTTAGATGACCAAAACGAGCATGCCATAGTTTTGCTGAAACTGCCTTTTCATCAGAAACTGCATTTGTTGAATCTTCCACACACTTGTCATAAGAATTGAGCCTATACAGACCACGAAACAAGGTGCCAGATGCAATAATCGTATCACTAGTCATGAACAGTACATCCGTCATCCATAAATTTGACTACAAGTCCAAGTCTAGCAAGCATAGAGACAGACAATAGATTCTTCTTTATCCCTGGCACATACAAAGCATCTGAAAGTGGAAAAGCGCTACCATTTACAGCAGTAAGCATAATTTTACCAACGCCCTTCACTGGGTAAGAAGCATTATTGGCACATGTGATATTATTCCCATTAGAGATAGCCTCAAGACAAGTGAACATGTCACAATGCGAGGTAATTGCTTGGTAGCACCACTATCAAAATACCATACATCAGAGTCAATAGAAACTACCAAACATGCATCATGTACAAATGGATCATACTGGCAATACACCCTAAACGCCCATTCTGTATCCTGCACAACATTTGCAGAATCTTCATTTGTGGAAGCATCCGCTATTTTGGCTGCATTTAACTCTTTCTTATTTGCCTCTTTAGCCTTTAGCTTAGGGCAATTCTTAATGACATGATCAGTTGCCTTACAATAGTTGCACCTAATCTTTTTCTTGCCTTTTCTCAGACCTATTTCTTCTCTACTACTGGGCAGCAACAAATGCCTGATCAACTGCATGCTGCCTAGCCCTATTTTGCCTGGACTGCGCTTCTTGCAAGAGCTTGTTGACTAAAGTATCATACTTGACAACATCAGGTCTGTCCTCAGTAACAAGTCTCCACATGGAAGCAAAAGTCTGATATGACTCAGGTAAAGCATCAAGGACAGTCTACACAAGAGAATGATTAGGAATAATCTCACATGCAGAAATCAATTATTCCTTGAGATCTTTAATCTTAGCATTAAAAACATTCATGTTATCATCTTCCTGCATAATCTTCGATTCTAGCTCTTTATGTAGGTAAGAGATTTTTGCCTCGTTACGACCTGCATACAAACCAGCTAGAATATCCCAAGCCTATTTTGTTGTTTTAGCTGAACAAATATGTGGAGTGATATAATGTTTGACAGAAAGTGCAATCAAGGCATGAGCCTGTGCATCTTTACCATATCTAACGAGCTTGTTCAACACTGGGTAAAACAGTAGCAATAATAGAGCTACTAGAACCTGCAGCAACCTCAATAGATCCTACATCCACAGAACCACAGAACTCGGCGGTCCTCAGTGTGTTCACACACATCACTACCTATATATATGGCAACAGTAATTATGTGGAGAAAAATATTTTGATTTTTCCTTTGATTGCAGAGGGTGGTTGAAATTGACGCATTTGCTGGGAGAGGCGGTGGCAGTAGCAGAGACCAGGACAAGGTCCATGGACATGATGCTGCGTTGGCGCACTATCTTGGTCAGCTTCCTATGGATTGCATCACCATTATATCCACAAGGACTACACCCCTCAATCTACCTTCACTCTCTTCTTTTTGAAAGCCCTCTCTAAGGTACTCTGTGTAGCCTCTATGGCATAGAGCACCAAATGTATAGTTTTGATTAAAAAATCCCTTGCCTTCGATGTTTTTGGTTCTGGATTTAGGGGTAAGCTTCTTGCTCGTATAGGTATAGACAAAAGCATAGGCATAGAGGATTCTCAAGAAACAACCCAATCACTCCTTGAGCACACTCTTCCCAAATAACAAGAGAAGGAAGCTCAATATTGTAAGAAAGCTTTTGTAAAGATGATGTATCACTTCTTATTATGAATACAATATAGTTTTTGCAAACTTATTTTCATCAAGTATATCATTGTTTTTTCTAGTTTGTACTATCAATTGTTTTGTAAATGCATCAAAAATGACCTTGGGAGCTTGGGGGTGCAGTGCCAGAATAGTGCGAATTTTGAGCCTACATCGCTGCTGTAGAGCCCAAATTCGCACTGTTTTGGCACAACTTCCCCAGCCCTTCAGGAGCAATTCTGATGCATTGGATGATAAATAATGTATTTTTACACATGATTAAAGGTGTTTTTATCTTGTAAATTACTATTTTTCATAATTAATGTACTCAACTTCATTATAAATGCATCAAAAATAATCCTGAGTGGTTGGGAGAGTAGTGCTAGAACAGTGCAAATTTTGAGCCTGCACTGCGGCTCTGCAGAGCCTAAATTCACACTGTTCTGACATAGCTTCCGCAATCCTCCAGGAGCAATTCTAATGCATTGGATGATAAACAATGTAGTTTTACACATGATTAAAGATGTTTTTATCTTGTAAACTACTATTTCTCACAATTAGTTTACTCAATTTCATTATAAATGCATTAGAAATGATCCTGAGTAGCTAGGGGAGAAGTGCCAAAACAGTGCAAATTTTGAGCCTGCACCGTCTCGCTTTGCAGAGCCTAAATTCACACTATTTTGGCATAGCTTCCCCAGTCCTTCACACGAGCAATTCTAATGCATTGGATGACAAACAATGTATTTTTACACATGAATAAAGGTGTTTTTATCTTGTAAACTACTTTTTCTCATAATTAGTGTACTCAACTTCATTATAAATGCACCAGAAATGATCCTAAGTGGCTAGGGGAGAAGTGCCAAAATAGTGCAAATTTATAGCCTACATCGTCGTTGCTGTAGAGGCCAAATTCGCACTGTTCTGGCACAACTTCCTCAGTCCTCGAGGAGCATTTTTGATGCATTGGGTGACAAACTAGCACATGATAGACACTCCACATTAAACAAACATGATGACACCAAGACGTTGTAAGAGAAACTTAAAATTTTAATTATCAAAAGGTTACAAACTTTAATTATCAGAAGGTTACAAATGAAAGCCAGATAGGCTTGTTAAAAGGGGGGTTTGAAACAAAAGAGTTGCTTCAAAAAGAAGGTTAACATCTAAGATCTCTAGATCGTGTCTCGCTCGCCTCCAATACGCCAAGCTAGTTGCATGTCCTTGGCAGAAATGGTAATCCTCTTTGCATGTATTGCAAGGAGTTTGGTGTATTCAAAAAGCCCAACAAGGTAAGCCTCGGAGGCTTCTTGTAATGCTTCAAGGGCAATCCCCTGCACATGGAACTCTGTTCTATATCATTGGAGAATCTCCTTCATTGTGCGAGTGAAAGGGGCTCTTCTTATCAGCAACTCAGTGTTCCTTTGATAAACCTTGATTTCTTATAGAGCCCTATGCCCTTGGCACATCCTTCTCCTTGGAGCTCTCTATGTTGTGTTGGTGCGTTGGTGAGGTTGGGACTTCCTTGGCTTGAAGAGCTTGACCTTTCTATGCTTGCACGCACTTGCAAGAACCTTCTCTTGGTCTCTCTCATAGTCTGAATCCTCCTCCTCCTACTATTGTGGTACCTATGTATCAAGTTCCTCCCGGGTAGGTAGGTTATCCCGTCCTGGTAGTAGGATCTTGCCACCTATGGTGTTGTGCAATGTAGGAATGTTTTCACCAACCCAGTCGAACTGCTCATCATCGGCCTCTCTGTGTTGATCTTTGGGGTGGCTGCATTGCGGGGTCTTCTTCACGCGCTTGCTCCCACTTGAAGGGCTTGCATGTGTGTGCGTTGGTGTTACTGTGGGAGGAGGGTTGGACTCTGGTGATCCTATTGGGCATGTCTTAGAATCCAAGGGGTCACTCTCTGCCGTGGTGTCGTAGTATGTGGTCATTGGGTGCCTTGCACTGTGTTTTGTGAAGGCATGGTAACATGTGCGGTGTTCTTGGTGCATGCCATATCCATGTACGACTATGCCTATTGTGCTAACGTGGTGATGTGCTAGCCTCCTTACGTGGGTGCCTACATAGATCTTGAGCTCAAGCTCTCCAAAAAAGTGAAATGAAAATGAAGTGAGAGAAGGAACTATTAATAGTTTTTTTTAAGGGCAAAAAAAAAACTAAGAAAACTTCTTTTCTTAGCCTTATTACATCTAGATTTGTGCTGGTGCGTGCACAACCCAACGCCTCCCTTGTCTCCTCATTCGTGCATACCAAAGCACCATGCCTATGGGGAGCATTGGTCTGCAACCATTCAAGCCGAGCATGATTTTTTGCAACCTTGCGTGCCTCTTGCGTAAGCTTTGATTGTTGGGCCCACTCCCTAACTAATACCCTTCCAAAGGTTGTGCGATAAAACCAATTGAACATCTCTTGTAGATAGTTTGTACGTGTTTCTCCTGCAGAAGCTCCACCTCCATGTCTTGTATTTTTGAAATAAACTCCTCTTGCTTTATGATGTGATTTCTCCATCCCTTGGGTACACATGTCGAGCAATCCATACTTGTTCATGAAATACGCATCATGCGCATAGACTATGTGCTGTACACATGACAATAGAATTTAATTAGAAAAAGTCCAGGTTAAAACACTAGTTTATTCTTTTTTATTGTACAACTTACCATATAGTGTGTTACTTTACTCTCTCCCCAAGCACCTAGCACACTTTTGGCGAATTCTACGGTATGTTGTTGGAATGATGCTCGTTCTTGGGCAGTTGTGCTACTTTGATTCATGATGCAAACCATGTTATTGTAATTTATCCAAAGCTATTTGCACATATTTACAAGAGCTGGCATTGGACAATCTACATTTGTGGTGATTGCACACAGGTCTCTCCAGAGTCTCCAAGTGAACTCTCTATGTTTGCTGGCTTCTCCAAAAATCTCCTTGCCTTTGCTCCAGTCATGGAGACCTTTTGAGCAACCTCATATGACATACCAGAGGCCTGCTTATTCACTTCAATTTTCACATTTCCCCCATGGCAACCCAGAGAATTCAAAAGATGCTCTAATTTACCAAGGGCTGCAACTTTCCTCTCTTGGGTAGGCATTGTGAATGCATAATCGATATGGCACTTAAGCAATCGATCAAAGATTCTCATAAATGCATGAAGTGTGCAAAAGTGAATATTCTTTAGTGCAAAATTAATGATGGGGCTCCAATTTGAATTCCTGTTTGGTTCTTCTAGCATATCAGGAGACATGACACCTTCCACCCATCTTGCATTTGGTTGTTCCTCATCTTCATCATCCGTTGACTTGGTTGGATCTACTGCATCTTCATGTTGCTTCTTCCCTTTCTTGGGACCTTTTGAGGCATCCTTACCCAACAGAACCAACCTTCTGCATACCTTTTCCATTTGTCTTTTTTTGCCTAGGAATATCAATCTTAGCATTACAGTATGGACAAGGCCTTCTTGATGTCGCGCCTTGAGCACAACCCATCATGCATTTAATTATCTTCAAATCTCCCCCAAGATGCCAATCCACCTTGAACTTTCCTATGTTTTTTACATCTAAAAGTTGACCATCAACAATTTGCTTTTTGATTACATATGTTATCCAAGGAGTCCTTTCAAACATCCATGTCAATACCTCATGTGTCTCCTTCGGTCCCTCGAATGCACCAAGCCACCAGACCTCTTTCTTAGATTGCACACAAAAACTTGGTTTGGTAGTATTTTTCCATGCACATATCATGGCCTCATTCATGAGCATAATGCTCATACGTTCTAGCTTCCGACACCTTTCACAATTTGGCACTCATCTAGTTTGAGCACAAATGAAAGTGTGCTCCCCAAAATTGCAAATAAACGGTAATTTACAATATTCAAAACAAAATAATCATCTTTATTTTCTACTAAAAAAGATGAATAATAGAAATTGTAAGTTCTCACCTTCTGGTGAAAGACCATGGAACTTTACCATAGCTTGTTGTAGTCTCTCAATATGAACAAAGATGTTATTGTAAACATCATAGTGAAATTCCGTACTTGTTGTCTTGATTTTCTTTCTGCTCGACCCTATGTCTAATGTTAGTGTGTCCTCAACGTGATAAAACTGTCCTATAGCTCGCTGCACATCATCATTATTGATACGCTTGACATTGTGAATCACCTTGAGTGTAGAAAATAAAGTGCCAGTGATTCATTGTCTTAGAAATGCATCGTTTACAACCTGACGGATTGCTTGGTACCCTTTCATGCTGATTCCAACTGCAACACAAGCATGTTGAATTAATGAAGAATCGATGGAGGTGGTAATCTCGCTCATCACCACATTGCTACAATAGCTTGGCATATTTTAGGATGATGAGGGTCAGTAATAATTGAGAGAATATCCTTGGTATTCAGAATGGCTTTGACCAAATCCTTCTATCCCTCTTCGTTAGAACCACACACCTCTTTTGCAGAAAATTCTTGGCAGAACACAAATCATGACTATTTTGTTTAAATCACTGGAGTGCATAATGAAAGTTTATGTTACTTTGTTGTATAAATCCTTTTCTTCTGTGATCCACCTTTAAATGCAAGAGATTCTATACCAGCCAATGTCTTTTTACATTCACGAGCACCATTTGGTGTTGCTTTGAGTCGTTTGATAAGTTCCTCTAGCCTTTGAATCTTTGCATCCTTCTCCACATTCTCTGATCTCTTTCATTTTATCTGAAGATGTTTTAAGTCCTTCTTAACATTGTAAAAGGGTGAATTGTGATGCTTGAGATTGGAGAATATAGGTTTTCCAAGCTCCACTTATAGTCAATCTTCTGCAGTATCCTAACAAGCCAAGCTCTCCACCAACAAATTGCATAAAAGATGATAAATCGCGAAAAGGAGGGTTTGCCCTTAATGGAGGGTCAATTGGATAGAGACGTCCATCAACCCAAAGATCTACATTTTTCTCCTTAGCTATCCTAGGGTAAATTGTAATGCGCAATAGTCAGTTAGGGATTCTAGGGGATGTCATAGGAAGATATGTCTGTTCGGATCACAGGATACTATTCCTCTATATGGATGTAATTGTATGGACAAATAAATTAATCAAATCTACTGTGATGTTCTTTGTAAATTTTCCATACTTGTCTTAAATCTGTCATGCTGTTATATTAATCTTTATCAATTTGTAAGATAAGTATGCTTTGTATGAAGGTAACCAATCTCGTAATCGCTTACTGTCTGCGCAAGAAGTAAATGCGATTACACTTGGCGAACACGATGTTTGCAAATGCACACGCGTTCTCAGGGGCCTCCTTAGTTGATGGTCCCAGCAACTGGGTGACGGATCCACCATCTATTTGACGAAGCTCATCATGGCTCGACGAGTAGCCCGCCTCTTCCTCGGCAGGGCTAGAGCCCGAGGGCCAGAGACCGAGTCGCGGCGACGGAGCCATTCCTATCCTCCTATCTGCACTCCAAATGCGGGTGGGCGCTCTTTGACACCCCCAACCTCTCCTCGAACGGCTGTGTGACGGCTATTTCCTTCACCACCGGTGGTTACACACCCGCCCGCAACTTGTAGTGATGGCCGTGCTGCCAGCCAACAACATCAAGTATTCTAAGTTTCGGGGGAAACAAGGAGAAGATCTGGATGCACATGTGCGGCAGTTTGACAACTCTTATGGCCTAAATGTGCCTCCACCCCTTGATCCTCTGCATAAGAAATCAGTTTTCAAGTCTACCCTCAGTGGGCAGAGCATCCAGATGGCTGGCAGAGTACCCCATCAGGCATTTTTAGGATTATGATTCGGTACGTCTGTCATTCTTGCGCAGGTTTCGTGTGGAGAAGATAGTAGCTCAAACTCTGGAGCGGCTATGGGTCCTCAAGCAAGGCAAGGGCAGGTTTCAGGATGTTGTGACTCTCATCGACGACATACCTCACCCATTGGGGTAACCTCTGCTACAAGTTCAAAAGGATCTTTTGGAACAACCGTCCCCAACAGCGCAGTTCGGATGAGAGTGAAGGACGGGATGGATTGCTATACGCCCCTATACAAATCAAATTGGGTCAGCTTCTTAAATTGGTTCTGAATTTTCATAAATCACTGCTTGCGTCAGAGAAGATGGGCAAGGTGATCACACCGATCCGTGCAAGCAACACACCTAGAACGCATGGGGCAGCAGTACCCATGGCTGATATAAGAATTCTTGAAATTTTCGTAGTCTTTCGAGGCCTTATGATTGATCAAGTGTTGATCAATAGTGGGGCTGGTGTCAATATTGCAACACAGAGCCCACCTGTAATTAAGCGCATGGGTTGGCAAGCATGGGATCCTACGCCATTTTTGGTATGCATGGCTCATCAGAGGAGAGTCCAGGCGTCTTGAAGGGCGTGGTGATTGAGGTGGTTGGCATATCCTTTGTCATGTCCTCTGTAGTGCTCAACATGGAGGATTCTGCTCAGGAGAGTACAATTTGTTGCTGGGTCATCCTTGGTTGCACCAGGCAAAGGTCCGGCATAATTGGGAGCATAATCTGATGACCATCCGTAGGGGTTGCAGGAAGGTTGAATTTGCTTTAAGGGAATGCTGTCAACTAGCAATTCAGTTTGGCGTGTCATTGCAGAAACAATGAATATGGTAGATGGCTTGGATGAAGACGAAGAGGAAAAATTCATACAAGAAAATGAGGACTTGATTCCATTCTGCTCAGTGGATGTGGCATGTATTGCAGCAGAATACCTCAGGTCTATGCCTACGGTGTGTTCAGTCACCACGGACAAGGGGAAACTCTTTGGGGAAAATTTGCTGGGTAGTACCGATGAGTATGCACTCGAAGATAACATGCAAGACATTCTAGAAAAGGAGCGCGTTTTTGAGATGCAAATGAGCCGCAGTACCCATGTCAAAGAAGATGACCATTTTCTTAGGAGACGACAAGGAGACTAAGCCGGTGAAAATTAGTACCTTGTTGGAACCCTCATTCACAAAATAGATCTGGTGGAACTTATGCGGGAATTTTGGGATGTGTTTGCCTGGGATTATGCTGACATGAAAGGTCTGGACCCGAAGTTTTACCAACACCGCATTTACCTAAAGCCAGATGCGATACCCTCCAGGCAGCAGCATTATCGTATAAACCTGCATGTAGCCAAGCAGGTCAAGGAAGAGCTAGACCGCTTGCTAAGGGTGGGATTCATCGCACCTATATCAAAAACCCGGACTGGATTTCTCCTATAGTCATTGTCCCCTAAAGAAGAACAAAAAATTACGTATCTGTGTGGATTACAGAAAGCTTAATGCGGCCACAATCCCGGATCCTTTTCCCTTGCTCTACATGGATTCCATTCTCGATGATGTAGCAAGGCATGAGATATACTCGTTTCTTGATGGATTCAGCGGCTACAATCAAATTTGGATGGCACCAGAGGATCAAGACAAAACCGCATTCATCATCGCATGGGGGGTGTTTGTGTGCACAGTAATGTGGTTCGGATTGCACAATGCACCTTCCACCTTCCAACGCGACATGTATGAGATATTTGGGCCCTTTATCACTAATTTTATGTGCATTTTTTTGGATGATCAGAGTGTCTTTGGCACTTGTGTGTTGCATTTGGGGCACTTGTTTGGGGCACTTGTGGCTCTGTTCTCAGCACTGCCGGGAGGTGTCCTTCAGTCTTAATCCAGTCAAGTGTTTTTTGCGGTGTGAAGTGGCAAACTGCTGGGTCACATCATTTCCAAGGATGGCATTGCGGTAGATCCAGATAAAGTGGCGGCTATTATGCAGGCACCTACACACCTGTGGATCCTAAAGGCTGTATGCAATTTTTGGGCCAAATTTGATGTCATGGTTGTCATTTGCGGTTCTTGGAGCATTTGACAATTCCTTTAAATGCAGCTGCTCATTCAGAGACTGCTGGCTGCTCATTCAGAGACTGCTCATTCAGAGACTGCTGGCTGCAAGGAATTTCGATGGTTTGAAGACTGTGATTTGGCTTACGCCGACTCAAGATTCAACTTTCTAAAGCACGAGTGATGATTCCTCCTGTGTGATTGAGGGGTGGATTTTCACGTATTTGTGGATGCTTCGGAGGTGGCCATTGGCAGTGTTTTGATGCAGTCCAGCAGACTACGGGGTGGTTTTGCCCCATTTATTATGCCAGTCGCCGTTTGTCTTCTGCTGAAAAGACGATAATAGCCACAATGTCCCATGAATATTTGTACCCCTTTAGGGTTGATAGGCCGAGGTAATGAGACAATGACATCAATTTTATCCATATCTATTGAAATCCCATTACGAGAAACAATATGGCCCAAAATTTTCCCTTGTCTTACCATGAATTTGCACTTGTCAGGATTCAAGCATATACGATAAACTCGACACTTTTGAAACACAAGTTTGAGGTGTTTGTTCTATATGATCATCACGCTCTTGTGAGTGAACACATAAATCATCCATGAAGATCTCAAGACATTGCATAAGGTACTCCTTGAATACATGACTCATTAACCGCGCTGAAAGGTTGCTGGTGCATTTGTTAAACCAGATGGCATAACACGATAGGCAAAGATGCCATCTTCAGTAACAACGGCTCTATTGTGTTGATCCTTTGGATCAATTGACACTTGATTGTAACCGGAGAATCCATCCAAGAAACTATATGCCTTTTTTCCTGCAACTCATTCCAGAACATGATCCGTGATGATTGGAAGTGGGTAATGATCACATACAGTAGCTGCATTTACCTTCTTGAGGTTTACACATACTCAAAGTTTTCCATTTTTCTTGGGCACCACTACAATAGGGGAGACCCATTCTCAGTGTGCTCAATCTCATAGATAAATTCTACCTCTAAGAGCTTGTCTATTTCTTCTTTTATCTTTCGTGCAAAATTTTGATTGTAAGTATAAGGACATTGCTTGGAAGGCTTTGCATCCTCTCGCAATGGAATTGTATGCTGACATATGCTTGGATCAACTCCTTTGAGGTCTTTATAACTCCAAGCAAAAACATCGCGATACTCCTTTATTGTTTGAATTAATAACTTCTCCTCATCTAAGGACAAGTCTGTGGCAATCCACACATAGCGAGGCTCTTCTCTTGGCTTAGCGATATCGATTTTTTTTGCATCTTCTGGACCATCATATGAAACCCCTGGCATGCTTGGCTTTTGTCGCATGGGCTGTTGAAGAACAATCTTCCGATCTTGAAGAGTGTACTGTGTGAAGTTGGGGGGAACATTGAGACCTTGTTCTTGTCCACTTGAGTCGTCACTCATTGAAGACCATGCGGTTTTGAGCTCTCCTTTGCAATCTTGCATCAGATTTTTTTGTTCAACCGTTATCTTTGCACTTCTGACATTCTCTTTTGAATCGGTTTTAGACTTGAGTTTTGGTTTTTGTTTCTTCGTTTTTTTGCAATTTTTGCTAATAGTTTTTAGCTTTTCTCCTGTTGGAATCCATCTGATCGTTTTACTTGGTCTTTGATACTATCTTGTGCTTGGACATAGTATAGATATCCATTCTTTCCTGAGAAGTGAGGTGGTGGTCGAGAGTGTTCATTCTTAAACTCCTCCTTTTCTTTTTGTAGTCTCTCACGTTGTTCCCTCTCATCTTGTTTACGGATTCTTTTATGGCTCTTACAGCATTTACGTTTAGGTCGGCTTCGAGGGATCTCTACTTGAACCTCCCTTCCTCTCAAGAGCAGGCGTGCCTTTCCTAACTCTTCCTCAGGGATTATCACATCATTATCAAAATCAGAGTCCCATCCATCTTCCTTATCAGCATCATTAGCAGATTTGAGTGTTAAATCCTCCACTGAGACTTCCTCTACATGCAGTGCTATTGTGGATGCATCCCCATAGTACAAAACATCTAGAAGGTCACATGGTTGTACCATTCGTATAGGAATAATGTCATATCCATCTGAGTCACAAAATTGAATTGGCTTAGGTAAAGCACATGTCGATAATGTTGCAAGGACATGACTCCATTCTAGAGGATCAATTAAGTGCTCAGGGAAGGGTTGTGGAATGTATGCCTTATCTGATACACTTCGATTACCCTTAAGTCTCTCAGTGTTGAAATCCCTACATGAGGCTCCACACATCCACAGATCTTCTTGCCCATCTGACAATGTAACTCTTGAGCCCTCGGATGAAGCAGAATCAAACTCATCTATTGGAGACCTTATTACATCATGATATGAGTGATTCTTTAGGTTGACCCTTGTGATGACAAAATCATGTTGGAGGTACAAATAATTGTATCCCCAATCTTGAATCATTTGAAATTTTCACATAAATGGTCTACCCAATATCAGTTCATAGTTTGGATGTTTTCCAAAATCCACTACTGCAAAGGTGTGCTCATATTCAATCCCACATGTGGTGACCAATATGTTCTCAAGCAGCCCAAGGGGATGTTCTAAGCTTCCATCTGCTAGCTGCAAGCGCATCCTGGTAGTACTCCTAATAGCTGGTTTGTCCCACTTTTCCCAAATGGACCTTGTCACAATGCCCACTCGTGCACCACTTTCAAGTATTGCAGTTGAAGCTACTTTTCGCACTTCTAATGGGAGGGTAGCATTTCCCTGATCATCCTCACAAAATTTTCCTACTTTGTTGATAGGAACTCGCATAACATGCTTTGTCTCAGGTTGTATAGTACAATGATGGTGACCCTTTTTTGTAGCAATACCTGCTCTGACAAACATGTGGCAATATCATTCCACAACTCAGGTTAAAGCTTTATCAAATCAAGCAAAGGTAAGGTACAAGCCACTGGTGCTGACAAAATAGCTTGCACGATACCCATATCCATCTGCTTTGTCAACCTTCTATGCATGGAGGATATCCTCAAGGTTTGAGAACAGTTCTCATATTCTCCCAAATATGATGGTAAGGTTTTCATTGTATGCTTACTTCTAGGAGAAACAATTGTTTGAACTTCCTCTTGGTGGATGCTTGGGCGTCTAAAGTTATTTTCTGTGCCCCTGGTAAAATCCACCTCAGAGAATGGAGGTGAAATAATAGAGGACATATTCTCATTAACTTTCTCATAAACTGCTGCCCACATCTCATTTGCCATGTCCTCGTTAGCATCAATAACTTCATCATTGCATGGGAAGGCAAGGCTAGGTGGTGGCAGAATACCTTCTTTCAATGGGGGGGTGGCAATTGGTGCAGACTTCTCGCTATGAGATTGTGATATGAGCTCACTTTTCATTTCCCAACTTGATGACACTTCTGGTATGGTTTCTAATGTTGGCTTAAGAGAGGTTGGGAAGAGAGGTTGGGCCCCGAGGGATAGGTGGAGGTGGGCCCTCAAGTAGTGCAACAACATAGAAAATTGGATGATAAGGCTGTCAAATGCATTTTTGTTGGTTACAGTGCTGAGAGCAAGGGTTAGAGATTGTATCATCCACAGTCAAAGCATATCTTGATTAGTCGAGATATTGTTTTTGTGGAAGATGCTGTGCAGCCTTTGTTATCATGTACCAAAGAGACAGGTGTGAGCTCACGGGATGTATTTAATACATTATTGTCTCTGTTTACAGGTGGGAATTCAAATGTAAGTCCTAATGAGGCAAATATTCAGCCTATGCAGATTTCAAATGACATCATAGATTAGCCTATTTTTTATGCAGATTTATAGGATGTAATTTATGAGGATAGGGTTGAAAATGAGCAAGCCTGCCTACATGGCTGGTGCAAACCTTGCGTGATAGTAAAATTGATGCACCTATTTCACAGCTCCATCTTTGGGGAATGGTTTTCGTTGCATCTTTCCCAAAATACACCCCTCATATACATGTCTTGGTGGAGACTCAAGAGGCGGCATATTATCAACCATATGATGCTTCTGCAAAAGCATCAAACTCTGAAAATTTACATGCCCAAAACGAGCATGCCATAGCTCTGCATCATGCATAGCAGTCCTGAGTGTGGGTAGCCACTGTATTTACATCATAAGTGCGCTTGTCAAAGCTGTCTAGCTTATACAAGCCTTTGTATAAATCCTTGGCACACTTAGAGGTGAAAATAGCAAATATTCAAGTCAAGGGCTTGCCTCTTATGCTTGCTAGAAGCTTGTGGGCGATTGAGAGAGTTTGGAGAAGCCTAAGATCCGAGCCTCCTTGCTAAAGATGTGGGCCACTTACCTTAAAAGCCCACTATGTGTGAGAGAGTGTAGTCCACTTATAATTGGTACAATTGTAAGAAGAGAGAGAGTGCATGTGCATGTATGTGTGAGAGGGTTGTGTCAATGCATGTGATAAAGACATAGAGAGAATGCATGTGAGAGAGACGTACAGATACATGTCTATATGAGAGAGTCAAACACAGACACATACACACACACACACGTACACATACACACATGCATGCCTCTTATGCATCAGATTGTTATGCTTTGGCTGTGTCTAGTATGTGTGAAGAGGAAGAACCTCTTTCATTTGATGAGGCACAAAAATCAGAAAATTGGTTGGCTACAATGCAAAGTGAATATGATGCTATAATGAAGAATGGTACATGGTCTTTGTATGATTTGCCTATTGGTAAAAAGTTCATTGGATGTAAGTGGGTTTTTAAGTTGAAATGAAAGCCAGATGGCAGTGTTGATCACTATAAGGCTAGACTTGTTGCAAAGGGTTATGCTCAAAAAAAGGGCATTGATTTTGATGAGACCTTTGCTCCCACTTGTCGTATGACTACCATTCGTAGCATTTGTGCATTGGCAGCTCATAATGGTTGGAATGTACATCAGTTGGACATAAAGACTGTGTTCTTGAATGGAGATTTGCATGAGGAGGTGTATGTATCATAGCCTCGTGGTTTTGTTCAAAGAAGTCAGGAAAACAAAGTGTGCAGGTTGAAAAAGGCTTTGTACGGTTTAAAGCAAGCTCCACAAGCTTGGTATGAAAAGATACATGCATATTTGACTGCACATGGTTTTCAGAATAGTCCAACAGAAAGCACTTTGTATGTTAAACGTATAGATGATGTACATCTAATCATTGCTTTCTATGTCAATGACATGCTGCTCTCACAGGACCAAATGAGAGTCATATTGCTGATTTTAAGGCTGATTTGAATGCCTCTTTTGAGATATCAAATTTGGGGCATTTGCAGCATTATTTGGGGATACAGTTTAAGCAGGGTGATGGAGGTATTGCTTTGTGTCAGACAAAGTATATTGAGGCATTGTTGCGGAGATTTGGCCTTGAAGACTGCTGCAAGCCTATTGCTACTCCAATGGAGACAGGTTTGAAGTTGAGTCTTCATGATGCTGGAGATCACTTTGATATCACACTCTATCAGGCAGCTGTTGGTTGCCTCATTTATGTTTGCATTACAAGGCCGAATATTCAGTTTGCAGTCTCGCAAGTGAGCAGGTTTATGCATAGCCTAGGGTCTCAGCATTGGAAGGCAGTTGAACGCATCTTTCGCTACTCTTGAGTGGCACCATACATCTTGGGCTGTTTTATCCCAAGGGAGGATCGTTGCCGCCGGATTTACATGCTTTTTCGGACTCAGATTGGGCTAGTTGCTATGACACAAGAATGTCCACAAGTGGTTTTTGTTTCATGCTCACGTAGCTCATGCATATCTTGGTTGAGCAAGTGGCCACTTCTAGTTGTGAAGCTGAGTACAAGGCAGCTTTCATAGCTACGGTTGAGTGTGTGGCTCAAACGGCTTATGGCTGACTTGGGTGTTGGATAGGAGTCTGCCACCTCTATTTACACTGATAGTCAGAGCGCATTGGCAGTTGCGAGAAACCCAGTTTTTCATGCTCGCACAAAGCACATTGAGGTGCATTATCACTATGTCAGGAAGAGACTCTCAGCAGGAGAGATGAGCTTGGCATATGTGCCAACACAGGACAACCTCGCCGATCTAAGGCACTTCCTCGGTCATGAGAAGTTTGAAGCTTTCCGCAAAGCTTTGGGCTTGCTCCCCTTTGTGGACTGATCTACTTTGGGCATGGCACTTCCCTATACATGAGTGCTAGCTCTCGTTCACACCATCACTCCCAGGGGAAATTTGTTGCCATATATATAGGCAGTGATGTGTGTGAACACACTTAGGACCGTCGGGGCACTTTTTCCCTCTTTAGGAGGTTTTTTCCCCCGGCTTGTATATATGCCCATTCTTCTAGGGCTAACTTATCTTTGTACATTGACACAATCTAATACATTGTGTGTTGTATGCATTCTTGCTTCTTCTTCTCCAAGCTTTGTGTGCAACCCTAATTCCAATAATTACAAATGTTTCTAAGTTGTAAAAGGTCGATTATTACATCTTGCTCAATGTCTTCTTTTGCCAAAGTGCTGGTGGGGGCGGAGAGGTCAATCGAGGACTTAGCCTCATCCTTTTTAGGTGCTTTGGTCTCCTCCATCAATCCAGGAGCAAGGGTATCCTTTTCAGCCTCTAGCTTGTCTTGTAAGGTTGTGAATTCCTCCTCTGGAACTAGGGCTTGCTCCGCAGTCTCAACCACAGTTCCCTTGACCAAAGCAACTGTCTCTTGCGAGATAGATTCTCCAAGGGATAATATAACTCTATCTAGGTGAGAACTGAGGTTGGGACGTATCAATTTAAACTGAGTGCGATAAGTCCTAATGCTTTCTCATTCCTACTCTTCCATTCATTTTCCCCACTCACCTCTGGGCATTCATCTCTTCCCTCGACTATCCCCCACATATTTTTCCTCATGAGCAGATACATGGTTTTTGTTTGCCATGTATAAAACTGCTCCCATTAAATTTGGCTATCTCTTGTGCCGTGCTCATTGATGATGTGAAGGGGGTCTTACCTCTTGATCCAATTTCAAGATTCAAGGGCAGTGTCTACCCTTTTGCAACTCAATCTGGTGTTTAGGTGATGATTACAACAGATTTATCAGCATAAATTTACCAGAAATTACATAAAACTAAGGGTAACAAATCTGTACTGAATGGTTGGAGTATCAAACCATCTCTGAATTGCAATCTGAAGTTATAGGGATCTGTATCAGATACCCAATGGTTAATTTGAGCCCTCAATTGTACCAAAATATAGTGATTAGTATTGATTAATCACTGATTAGCAAAATAATCCTTTGTTTTGTGTGTAAAAACCAGAGTATGTGGGGAGTCTAGATCTGGGGCCTTAAAGTTCAAATGAGCTCAACTCCTTTCAAAGCCATCAATAGCAATTAGTCTAGTAGAGGATTAAGCCAAGAAACACAAGATTTGACCAAACATTGAATGCTTAATCTCCATTTTACCAAAGTCACCTACAAATTTGATGTGCAGAGCTTGGATCTCATTGTAGACTCGATCAAATCAAAAACTATCTTCACCAGCTTATAGAGCACCCTTGAAAATCCCTAGGGCTAAGAGTAATTAGACCCATTGTATCTGTGGAAGACAAGATCTCCATTTTTCTTCAGAAAAATGACGTTTAAAGAAACGTGGAATTCTGCAGCTGCTCTGCTGCTGCAAGCGGCGGTTTGATGCTTTGAGTTGATGAGCTCAAGCACAAGGAGTATGGCTACATGTGGCTAAGAGCTTTTGGCCCAATGCTATGTGTGAAGGGAGAGATAGCTTCTCCACTAGTTGGGGGTACAGAGGTTAATTGAAAAAGAGCTAAAATTTTGATGTCTTTTCTAATCCTAATTAACTAGGTGATTAGCAAGATAATGGGCTCATAAATTTAATGGATTCTAAGCTAGGCTCTGATACCATGTTAAATTTGCAGCAATGTGATGAGCTATGATGGATCAAATGCAAGAATCAACATCATTAACAAAGAGATTAGATGATAATTAAGATGTGATTAGTGAGCAATTAACTGATAGCGTAATGTAGGCATGGATAATCAAAAACCAGCAAATTCTCATTAGGCCAATGCCTCAATTTATAGAGTTTACATCCAAGCATCTAATCCCACTGATCTCTCCTTGATTAACTCCACCTTCAAGCAAAAAATTCAAAGATAAATCTATTAATGCAATTCTACAAACTGGATATGGAGGAAAGTGAATCTTTAATCACACACGAATAAATATAAAAGCATTAAGCAACAACTAGCAGCCATTTGCAAGAAGGTAGAAGATGATGAGGCATTAGCAGTGCTTCTGAAGAGTGTGGACAAAGGTGAATATGAAAACATTGTAGAAACATTAAAGAATGTACTTGAGAAACATTAAAGAATGTACTTGAATTGAAGTTGCATGAGATAGAAGGAGCTCTACTAGAGCAAGAGACCAAGGTCAAAGAGAAGAAATGGCTAGACTCAATAGCTGGAGAGGAAAAGGCATTTTTCACCCCAAGAGGATTCTCTCGAGGATGAGGACGAGGAAGAGGCAAAGTAGGAGGAAGGACCTTCACTTGCCACAACTATAGGAAGCCAGGACACATGGCAAGAGACTGCTACAACAAACCCAGTGGAGAAGGAACCACATCAGCAAACTTCATGGAGGCTCTTAAGGAAGTGGAGTCAGATCATCTTTTCTGAGAGAGAGAGAGAGAGAAACCTCACAACTCAATGTAGGCTCTTAAGGAAGTGGAGTCAGATCATCTTTTCTGAGAGAGAGAGAGAGAGAGAGAGAGAGAAACCTCACAACCCAATGTAACCTACCCCAACAGAGTAAAACCACCTCTCTGAGCCACCGATGATGTAGGCCATGTGGTAGATGTATATCTAAGCACTTTAGTCAAGTTCACGGGGCACTTGTAGTAGCCTTGGACACATAGAGAGAGAGAGTGTCATGAGTTTAGGGACTTGAGGCACTGGTCGCGGACTATTAAGTAAGAGGGAAACTTGGGATAGAGTCCATGTGTGCTAGGAGTATTCACTTGAGGGGAGGTGTTGAAATATATAAGTGAATAGGGTGTGTGCGAGAACAAGCCCTTAGCAAGAGGCTGTAAAAGAGAATCTGTAAATGAGTGAGAAGCTATGAAAAGATGAGAAGTATCTACTGGGAGAGAATAAAGGATAGCATGAGAGGATTTAGGATGTGTGGAGATATTCTGGGAAGAGGTGGAGAGAATCAAGCAAAAGAGGTGGAGTGAATCAAGGAGAGATCAGTGGGATTAGATGCTTGGATGTAAACTCTATAAATTGAGGCATTGGCCTAGTGAGAATTTGCTGGTTTTTTATTATCCATGCCTACATTAAGCTATCAATTAATTACTCTCTCATCTTAATTATCGTCTAATCTCTTTGCTAATGATGTTTATTCTTGCATTTGATCCACCATAGCTCATCACATTGCTGCAAATTTAATAGATGTGACCCCTCATCAACCTCCCAACCCTCTCCTAGTAATCCTTGAATGAGGTCAGACCGTATCTCCTTATAAATATACATTGTCTTTGTTTGGTGCATTAGCATGGAATTGAACATGTGCACAAAAATATGTGAAGGACAAAACCAATTTAGCCCTACTGACCTGGATGCCTTTGAAAACTTGAGTAATGTCTTGATATCACTTACCATCTTAAACTTTAAGCATAAGATGGTCCAAGCATCAGGTTTGGGTCATTCGGGATTGTTAAGAGGGGGGTTGGGGATCTCTTCTAGCTTGCCAAATAAACCTATTTTTTTATCTACAAAATATGAGTGAGAAAAGAAAAAGATATTATTCTGTTGTACAAGATCACTTGGGCTTTGAGATACAAACATTACCCCTCCAATGGATGCATGCATAACATAGAAAACTCCAGTGAGGCTTTGGAGTGGTTGTTCCTCAACAAAATTAGAGGGGAAAATATATGCAGATACAGACATAAGAAAATGGAGAATCATAAGAAAATTTGAAACAAAAAATCCAATATTAGCATGTTGTTAAAGCTGTGTTTATATTACACTTACAATTTGAAGGAAACCTTGGTCATTGGCCTTGAATGTGTAGGTCTCCAAGGGTATACACATGTTGCACCAGGTGACAATCTAGCTTCATCGGAGCTCTAGCTTCTTGTGCAAATCCGATGGTAAGGTAAGGTCTTGTTAGGCCGGATAATTTCTTTGTGATCACCCTTAAAGGGGTACCAAAGAAACTCTTCTACCACCCTGCACATATGCGGAACAATACATATTTTGCATGACTATGGTCGTCCTTCCTTATGGAATCTAGTAGATAGTCGATCAAGAAGTACTTCATTTTTCTGATAGTTCCCTTATCAACAGAGCAATCCACATATCTATCAACGGGAGGGCCAGAGTACGTAATCGATGCTGGTGCAATTTTTGATCGGATTAGTCATGAGACACTTTCCGATGGACCTGATACTTCTCCCATGGTAAGGATGCAGGTAGCTTTGTGGCTAGAAGCAGCAGGAATTTTGGTTTCTCGACAAATACCTCTTTCCTGGAACAAGTGAAGTAATCTTTCCTCCCCTTGGCCAACACTGCATTTCACAGACTATTCATCCTGATGCTTAAGAGTCAGATAGAGGAAATCTTCGTTCAAAGGGAAAATGGGGAAGATACACGGTTTCAATCCTCTCTCATCAGATATGCTGATGGTCTTGTGGTCTTCTATTTGAGTCTAGGAGTTATCAAGCCCGTGAGAAAACTGAGCAATGGCTCTAGCCAGCATAGCCGATCCGACTTGCATGTGTTAGGCATGCCGCCGACGTTCATCCTGAGCCAGGATCAAACTCTCCATGAGATTCGTAGTTGCATCACTTATAGCTTCTTTCTACATAGATGAAGCTGATTCAAAATTGCCATAGATGAACATGATTGAGAGTAGTTCCCTTTCTCTAGGCACAACTTGGGTTTCTCCATTTCATATTATCTTGAATCTCACCCACAGTAAGTGTATACAACCCTACCGCTTTATGTCAATCCCACAAGCCTCTTCCAATCCATCGAGGAGGACAGGAATACAAACGTTTGGATTAAGTTTAGAGAAATCAGGCTCGAACTGGTGACTCACACCGTGCCAAGGTGACATTCTACCACTGGGTTCCCTACCTCGCTATTCCTCCATTTCTAAAAGTCCAACAGGTGTTAACATCAAAAAGAATTGTCAATTCTCTTACGTGTCAAAGGCTTCGAAATAGAGGCTAATTCGCCTCTTCTTGAAGGTACTAGATTTGTTTCACCAACCTTCGTAATATATTGTTAGACATCCATTTTGTTCAAGAAAGTTAAAGATTGTTGTGCCTCAAATATCGGCACATTAGAGGAAGCCCGAAGATCAATGTCATCATTCACCCTCGGCAACAAGCAGGAACATAGAACATGGGCTTCCGACAAACGCCGCATGGTTCCGACGAGCAAGCCGCTCGATAATGGGTGGTAAGTGAGCCGGTATACCTGCCCATGAATCTGCAGCAACCAGTCCTTCCTTCTTAGTATTCTTGAAGCCTTGTAGCCGCCCCTCCCAATGATGTAGCATATTCCCCAATTGACGTACTCGATGTGGTCCCTTAGAGCTTGGCTACATGTAGACCCAAGCCCCAACCACCCTGAATCTTGTTGGAGCCCAAACTCCATTCTCATCTCTTGTGTTATGCGGCACAAGCTCTTCCACCTTCTCCCTAGGTCTTCTCACATTACTAGAAGAGGCCATGGTGGTAAGAAAAGAGAAGAAGGGAAAAGAAAAGCTTGTTTTTTTACAACAGAGGAGTGGAGAGGAGAGAAAGTTCAGGGTTTTCAGTGCAGCAATGGAAAGCTCAAAAGAGGGTTAGAGTTTGAGAATAGGCTTCGTGAACCTAGAGTAGACTAAAGAGGTATAGAGTTTCTACAGCAATGGAGAGAGAGGGAGCTTGAGAGAGAGAGAGTGTGTGTGAGATCCCTGTCCCCACTGTGCAACAGATTCGGGGTTGCTAGCAGCGGAAGTAGCACTTCTTGCGCGCGGTAGGGTCCCAAACTCGAGGCCTCGCCCACGGATATCTGGACTAGAGACTAATCCATCGGTTTTTCCAAAACCGAACCCGAAAAACTTCCTTTTGCCCGGAAAGCACAGGCGATTCCACCCGGATAACTTTTTCCTAACGTAGTCAAAAGCCTTAACTAACTGAACTGATCTGACCAAACTCATAAGTTCCATAGTTAGATCAAGGGACAGATTGCACTTGGATCATAGAGACCAACGCTTTTTTCCTCATCGAGAGGCACAGCCGTTGATCCTTTTTCCATAGAACAATTTTTGTCTGGGATTTACTTCATCTATCGAACTTAACAGAAATTGAGTCTCGATTTAAGGATCCATCATCAGTCCAGCCTAACCCCATGGGTTAGCCAACCGCCCAACCACTGTAGTGATGGGATCCAATTAGGAATTTGGTTAGGTTTTGTCCCGGGTACCAGGGAAAAGAGTTCCCAGGCCCCCTAGCCAGAAGTTCATGCAAACATAAAACTAGTCACACCACTTACACACCCAATATGAAATTGCCTTTTTCTCAGCATCAACTAACTTTAAAACAATCCTTTAATGAAACCATTATGTCACTGATGATAATCCTCAAAATCTCTGGTTGAATCCATATTTCCAATCATATATTCATCGGTGCACTTATGGCATCATTGGCAATCAGAATGCTCACCACCTGTTCACTCAGGGGCCTTTTCAATAGTTCCTAGCTCATAGTACCCGACAATATTTTCACATATAAAAATCAAGATGGAATCCTCGTTGAAGATCAGCAAGATCAATCAACAGATCCATAAAAGAGAGCCATGGACTCATCCATTCAGGACCAACAAGGTCAATCAACCATATCCATGCCCGGTTTTAGAAAACAACTCTTACTCCTTGTTCCAATATCTTCCACGACACACGTGTGGGTATCTTTGGCGACCCAGAGCCCGAGCACCGTATGGTCAGCACCCTCTAGGATCCTTCGCAGGTCACCTAGCGCTTCACTCATAGGCCGCTTCCTAGTCCCTCATCCACCGTATCGGAAGCTCACCATTTAAATCAAACCGAGGCTGGTCAAGACCTCGGCCGACCTTGCTACGCGAGACGTCCTCCATTGACTCTCCGTCTCAGCAGTTGCAACTTTATCAGTTAGGTCTCCACGACCTTAATCACAAGATGGTCAAAATGCTTCCCCAGCATTCTTGACATAAAACAGTCATTTACAAACAGGTCACAAATACAGTTTCTATATTGAACTCTCGTCTTTCCACATTATTCCACATTAATCCATATTATTTAATCCAATTCCAATTCATATATGTATCCATTCTTGACCAGATACATCATTTTCTATCCCATCACATAGGATTCATTCACTTCACATAACATCCATTCCTATCTTTCTTAATTTACATTACGTCTCCTCACATCCATTTCTCATTATATCTCATTCGTTCAGATCTTATATTATTCATTCACATTTTGATTCACATGACATCTCATCTCATCCATTCGCTCATATCGACTTCATATCCATTCACATTCATATTTGCATTCATTATTCCACACATCCACATTTGTACATCCACATTCATATCTACATTTATACATCCATTTTCACATCCACATTCATACATCCACATCCAAATCCACATTCATACATCCACATCCACATCTACATTCATACATCCACATTCACATTCACATCCATATCCACATTCCACATCCTCATTCACATTCACATACATCCACATCCACATTCCATATCTACATCCATATCCCCATTCACACATCCACATTCATATTCACATGCATCCACATTCACATTCCATATCTACATCTCCATATCCCCATTCACACATCCACATTCACATTCACATACATCCACATTCACATTCACATACATTCACATTTACATACATCCACATCCAGATTCCATTCACATCCAGACATTCATATCCACATTCCACATCCTTATTCACATTTACATACATCCACATTCACATTCACATCCATATCCACATTCCACATCCTCATTCACATTCACATACATCCACATCCACATTCAATATCTACATCCATATCCCCATTCACACATCCACATTCATATTCACATGCATCCACATCCACATTCATATTCACATGCATCCACATTCACATTCCATATCTACATCCATATCTCCATTATATCCCCATTCACACATCCACATTCACATTCACATACATCCACATTCACATTCACATTCACATCCAGACATCCATATCCACATTCCACATCCTTATTCACATTTACATACATCCACATCCACATTCCATTCACATCCAGACATCCATATCCACATTCCACATCCTTATTCACATTTACATACATCCACATCCACATTCCATATCTACATCCATATCCACATTCACACATCCACATTCACATTCACATACATCCACATTCACATTCACATTCACATTCACATTCTCATCCATACATCCATATCCACATTCCACATCTAACATATAACTACATCTATTCTTTCACATACATACATCTCCATCTATTCCTCGTTCATTTTCATGAATCTCTACTTACATAATTTCTTGGAGCTTTTCTTTGGCTTGATGGTTTGAGGGTTCAACTCTTGTTTGTAACAAGAGTGGCCACACCAATCTTTGGAAGAGGCAAATATCAAAAATTAGTGAATTCATAGTTCTTGGCTTGGGAGGAGCAGAGTAACAGTGCATAAAGCACTATTAAGTTTCAACAAAGGGGAGGGCTTCTATTTATAGGGAAAAGTGAGCCTCTAACCAAGCCAACTGATTCTAGAATTTTCTAGATCAGTTTGGTCAATTTTTGACCCTTTTTTGGTCAGTTTTGGTCACTTTTTGGATCTAGTTGAAACAGGAGAGAGGAGAGATGAAAATATCTCATTATTTGGGAGTTTAAAACTCATTCAAGCATGTGAAATAGGCGCCCTCTTCATGAGGGGAATTCCCCCATGCAGAGGTGTCAAAAATGCATCATTTCACCTAAATATCTCTCTTTTTTAACTATTAACCTTGTCCTTAGTCAACTCTTCTAGTCAACTCTTCATCTTATATGAGTATTTACTCATTTTTGGGGGATTTTCCTTTTATTCTTCTATTTATCTCCTCCCTACATTTGGATGAATCTTATTGGTCTATAGGAACCTTAATTTAAAATTTCAAAAAAATCTTCACCCCCAGGATAATGCCTCTTGAACAGATTATACTTAATTTCTAATGCACCTTCTGAAAATCTTTTTGAACTTTTGTTTCAAGGAAACTTATTTTAATAAGATGAGGTATTTTTCTATCCAAAAATATTTAAAATTTGAATATTATCTCTCTAAAATATTCTCTCTCTCTAGGCCAAAACAGGTAGAAACAAGATCTTTTATATTTCTGAAGAGGGGAATGAATTACAAGGGAAGATACTGGACATCATGAGGGCAGGGGGGAGGAATCTTACATTCTACCCCACTTAAAAAATGCGAGATGTCCTCATCTCGCCGGTGGAGTATGATCTTTTTCATCTTCTTCTTCTTCTTGAATCACTTCCAGCGTGGACGGCCGATTTGGGAACAACTCTCTTTGACTTCCCCTATTCTGAGGTGGAGGTCTTGCATTACTTTGGGTTGAAACTGCAGGTTGGATAGAGGGTCTACCTCTGGGACTTCCCTAATTTTGGCGGATAGAACCGTGATTACTCTGGACGGAAGGGGCTGGAGTCTGGAATCTTGATCCCTGATATTCTTGCCCTGAAAACCTTGATCCAAAAGGAGTTGGGCAATCCATGCTGCGATGTCCAAATCCTTGACAGTTATAGCATTTCACTCTCTTGCTCAAGGGTGGAACTTCTGAAGTTGAATTCCAGGGGATTGAGTTTCGAGAAAAGGACATTTCTTCTATTTTGGAACTTCCCATATCCTAGGTTTGACCCTGATATCTCTTAGGTGGAGGAAGGCTAGAATCACCTTCTGGAAATAAAAATCTTTTGAAAGGCGATGGTGTTGGCTTTGGCGGGACTTTGACATCAAAGGCTTTGGCGAAATCCTTCGCCATCCGAATTGCTTCGGCCATGGAAATAGGTTTGGCATTCTTAACTAAAGTATCTAATGGCTCGTTCATTCCCCGAATGAACCTGGCCATGAGCTGCTCTTCATCCAATTGAGGGGAATATTTAAGGAGAAGGACAAAAGCCTGATGGTACTCTTCAATTTTTCGGGTTTCTTGTTTTAGTTCCAAGAACTCATTCATTCATCTTAATTTCAAGAAAGCCTGGGGGACAAAACCTCTTTTTGAGGTAAGCCTTGAGATCGGTCCAAGTTTGGGTATTTCGGTCGAGACGATTTGTCTCGCAATGGTTTCTCCACACCACTCTAGCTATCTCCACTATCTTTAGCATTGCAAGAGCCATTTTGCTCTTCTCATTGTACCCGGTGACATCGAAGTATTCTTCCATTGATTCGATCCACTTCTCCACAGTCTCGCCCAAGTTTTCCCCTTCACCCTTGAAAGGTCCAGGCTGTGAACTATGAAGAGTTTTACGTACATCCAAGTCGAGCTCTTGTTCATCGAGTTGGGGGTTAACATTTCTACCATGACGACCTCAGTCCATGTTCCTATCAATACAAAAATTCTTGTTAAGTCTCTTTATTTATGATTCAATCCGAATTTTGATTCAATTGATTCCGGGGTTCTCTAAATAGGTTAGCTCCCCACAGAATCAAGGGATAAAGATACTCATATAGAATGCATTATCAGATAACAAATCATTCAGAATATCTCATTAATATCTTTATCATAATAATGGTCCATTAGACTAAATTTTTCCATCTGAACAGTCCTCCGTGGGGATTTCAATTTTTCAGATTTTTAATTTATCATCCCTTAACTTGATCCACTGATCAAAAGTTAACAGTAGTAATCTGCCAGCACAATCCACTAATCTCATAGTGATTGGCTGAAGTCATTAACGTCATTCAAGCTACTACTACGAACATTATCACAGGGACTCGTCCCATTCATCCTCATTGCGGTTTCGCTCAGCTTATTACATTTCAACCAATTTTCAGGGATCATCATTTTTCAATCAGAATCCAAATCAACTCATCAGTTCTCAACCAGAATTTAAAAATCATATCAACCACATTCAAATTCAGACTGGATAGCATCAATGCTTATAATTTCAAGTCTTAGATTTACTCGTATATATAGCCAGTAAAGAGCTGCAGTTATACCCTCGGTATATACGGGTAGTCATGGTTCTTGGAACTATAAGGTAAATACCATCATGTCTAGGCCTCAAGCAAGTCAGGGATTCCATACAATTGTCGTACTTTCGTCTGAAGACCCAATTATCAATTTACGAATTTCAGTTTGAATATCAAATTGTATGAATTTTATCACACAATTACAACCTTTTAGTGCCTCTTGATAAATTTTTGATATAATTGGCTTCTCGGTTGATCCTCATTAGCCAAATAGCTCTGATACCAACTGTGGGATCCCTGTCCCCACCGTGCAATGGATTCAGGGGTGCTAGCAGCGAAAGTAGCACTTGCGCGGGTGTCAAAACCCTAAGATCTCTCTAGATAATTGTTATGCATAAACATGCATAAATCAGGCATAAACTCAACCACCCAACCACCCCCAAGCCCAAGGGATGCACACATGAATAATAAATGAAATACATCATACCTCTACCTTGATGTCCCATACCATCAAGAGGTATAACTCCAATCCAATAGCATGTAGCTAAAGTGTGAAATGATAGATGAGTAGATATGAACCTCTACAAAAGAGAGCATAACATAGCCTTGGCCTCATAAGCCCCCAGGCCCCTATTATATAGGAGGGTCCTCAAGTGACTCTTGACTTTCCATTCCTCATGTGTGATCCTTGGATGCCTGACCCTAACCTTAATCCTTAAGGTTAGTCCTAACCCATGCTTCACTAGAGCTTGTTCCCATGCTTCACTAGAGCTTGTTCCCATGCTCCCATGCTCACAAGCCTAATGTGGGTTAGCCTCCTAGTATATGCACACATAATATGTATATAACATAGCACACATAATGTACATATAACATACTTGCCCTCTCTCAAAACATTGCACTCTTGCAATGAAAAGAAGGAGAACTGCGCTGAACAATCTCAACTGACTCCCAAGTCGAATTCTCAATTTCCCTATCTTTCCACCTAATTTTAACCTCAGGGATTAGTCAACTACAAAGTTTCCTTTCCCTGAATTCAAGTACCTTATTAGGTTCATGTGGAACATAGGATAATTCATCGACTTCAACGAGTTCTTGAGGAGTGACTGTGTCATCCTCACCTCCCAGTTTCCCTTTCAATCTATCGATATGAAAGACTGGATGAACTCTAACAATTGGAGGTAGTTTTAGTTCATACGCAACCGTGCCAATCCAATATATAACTCGAAATGGACCACAATATCTAGGAGATAAATTTGAGCATTTTCCATTGATAAAGTCTGAGAATCTTTAGGAACATTAAAATAAACCAATGCTCCTGGTTCAAAAGACCAAGATGAGTGTCTCCTATCAGCATAAAATCGTGCCCTATCATGAGCACTCCTGATAGAATTCTGAGCTTCGGTCAGCATTTCCTGCATATCTTGCAAGAAATCCCTCGATGCATCAAGCTCGATGTCCTTAAGACCGACATCAATAGGTGCCCTAAGTTGAAACCCATACATAAGTATGCACGAACTAAAATAATAGCCATAAATTTAGAACTGTTATAGGCAAATTCCATCATTGGAAGATATTTTCCAATATGATGATTTTCTAGAGACATGCACGAAGCATATACTCTACAATTTGATTCATACACTCTATTTGCCCATCAGACTACGGATGATCAGAGCAATTCACATTCAAAGTAACTTCCTTGTTGTAAACCTTTCGGAATAAAGTAGGAAAGCATGGCATTATAACAGCAGAAACCAGGGATTCATCGGTGCCCCGACATACCCACATCTGCATATGGAATAATTGACGTCTCGGGTTACCCATAACAACATAGAGAGTCATCAACGTCTCGATGAGTTACATATGTCCATCCGTAAACCTATCAGGTTGATTTTGTAAATCACCTAAAGTACGGAACTAGAGAAAGAAATGCCAACAAAGGAAGAATCCAAATTTCCTTATCCGAACACAACAAGATAAACTTGTTTGAACTGTAAAGAAAGAGATTTCAACAAGTGAAAATGCCGATGAGATTACCCTCATCAAAACTTGTTTGAACTCTAAAGAAAGAGATTTCAACAAGTGAAAATGCCGATGAGATTACCCTCATCAAAACATGTAGGCTATAGATAAAAGATGTTTATCTAGAGAATGCCCACACTATAACTTCTAGTGAATTTAGAAAATAAGATTGTCTTTGAATGTTGAGGTCAACATGCTAAGTGATGTAAGCAAAGCAACAATCTTGAGCCCAAATTATCCCATAAGATAATATATGTGAGGGATCACTAGCGTCCTATACCACCATGATACCACCCATACATACCTTAACAATTTGAAACTCCCTAGTATGCCGTCTAGGAAAATATGAATAAAATCCTGTATAAAAGGAATAAGATGGCCTTATCCAGACTGTCACATACTAAACCTGTCTCTATATACTTGAGACTACATCAAGGAATAAATCCTTCTGAGTACATCATTAGAAAAGAAATTGAATTATTGGCGCCTTTCTAATGATAACTACCCAAAACACAATAAAGTTAGGGTAGAAAAATAACTCACCTAGATATATAAGCAACTAGGTATCCGAGTTGGAATATGTACAAGAGTACAAAAAATATACTCCAAAATTACATGCAAAAAACGAAGGCAAATGCTACCTTCAAAGCACATGTAATTATTCAAAAAATCAAAAGATCCTTATAAAACAATGGATAAAAGCATAGAAGCTACTCCAATCCATAAAAACCATAGTTGATCATAAGAATCAATGCATACCATCTATTGGACATTAATCATGCCAAAAGAAGCATTAAAATTGGTGGCCAACTCATCAATCCAGAGTATATGAACGTTGTGTTGTTCAAATAAAACTCCAAAGTAAGAAAGTGAAACACATGTGTGTAGCACTCAATATAGACATAAGTGATCTAGGCAGAACTTGATGAGTCCATATAAAACTTGGAAAACATCCAATAAAATTCACCAAAATATACCGATCAACTAACCCATGATAGAGTTTGTCTGAGGCTTAAGAAACTAAGCACAATCCACACTTTAATAAGTGCCAAAATAATTTATCATGGAAAAATGTCAAAGGTGAAACACACTTTGAACGAAAATTATAGCCATCAAAAGAAATTAAGGAACATGTCCAAAAAGAATGGCTAAACAATGGTAAAAAATCATGAATACATCGTTTAGAATTAATCCAAATATAAATATCCATTAATACGAGATATAATCATATTAATAATATGCGAATAACTCGCATCTATCTAATGTCAGCACGAGGAAACGTACTTCAACATTAAATAACCCTCGAAAATATTAAATTCTCGAGAAAAAGAATTATCATGATTTTTTCTAATTTTTCCAAATTTTACAGGGCCTCAAAATATAATAATTTTGAATTCCACCAAACCTATCTTATGGCATTCCAAACCTATATTTTTTCAAAAAAAATTTAGTAATTAAATTTACCAAAATACCATTGATATTTAAAAAATACCATTGATATTTAAAAAATACCAATTTTTAGGATTTCTAAAAAGAATTTCTAGAAATTTCTTAATTTTTTTTGAGAATCCCATCGTTCACGAAATTTCCAATTTCGCTCGACAATCCTCAAATCCAATGAAAATTTTTAATTTTAATGGATTTTTCTAATTTTTTGGGTTAAAAAATATAATTTTAAAGGAATTTGAATGGTCACGGGCGCCCGAATGGACACACCACATGCCAAACACCCACCCCACATTTTCTTGAAATTTAAAATAACCTTTGTCTAATTTTCCACTAATTTTTAGGAATTTTTTAAAAATTTTAAATTACCCTGAACGCATTTAGAATACGAACGGTCAAAAAATTTCCAAATTCCAATGGTTTTCCCGGAATACGGAAAGCCAAAAGTTGGGAAAATGAAAAGATAAAAAAAAAATCGGAATGTGAAAGATCAAAGGTTTCTGGAATACGGAAGGTCTAAAGTTTTTCCGGAATTCGGAAAGCCAAAAGGTTTCGAGAAAACGGAAAGCCAAAGGTTTTCCGGAAGATGAAAAGCCAAAAGTTTTTCAATAAGAAATTTCCAAGAATTTTCAGAGATTTTTTTCCTCAAATCCCATAATTTTCAGTAATTTCCAGGCTTTTTCTAAGCTTTTTTTTAAATGAATTCAAAAGCTTTTTTTAAAAAATAAAAAACTCATTTTTTTAAAAAAATAAAAAAATAAGCTTTAAGCTTATATTGCATTTTGATTTTTTAGGGAGGGGGGCGTTTTTTTTTCGCCGGCCTGCTGTGCGCAGCCCCCCCTCCCATCGCCTACGCATGGAGAATGAGAGAGAGAGGACTCTCTCTTCTCCCCTCTCTCCTCCCTTTCCTCTCCATTTCCATCTCTCCTTCAATCTCTTCTCTCTCTCTCTCTCTCTCTCTCTCTCTCTCTTAATCAGAGAGAGATTAGCTTAATCTTTAATTAAGCTTTTTAATTAAATTTTTTTAATTAACATATCTTAATCATAATTAATTATGATTAATGTTAAAAAAATCATTTTAAAGAGATTTTCTCCGGGAAAAGAGAAAGAAAAATCAAATTTGAGAGGCGGAGAGAACCCCACGCACACGGGAGAGCAATTCATGCGTCAACACGCTGTCCCCTACTGAATTTCAATAGAAATTGACAGAAACTTGATCGTATTCTCGTGGAAAAAACCCGCAAAATGCATTTTTAATCATAAAAATGCTCAAAAAATTCCTAAAAAATTAGAAAAAAATTTCTAAAATTTCTAAAAATTCAGGGAATCCATTCTACAAAAATATCCACCATAAACTTTATGGTATTTTTGTAAAAAATTCCATTAATGCTCGATTTTAACCATAAAAAATAGAGAAAAATAGCATTAACTCACGGTATTCCCCCGCAACGTCGATTCGTCCATTGAATTGTAGTTACACACGTTCCAATCACCATATCGATGATCCATGTGCAATCCATCAACAGAAATCAACAAAAAATAACATTTTATTAGTAAATATTAAAATTTACTTAAAAAAATCAACAACAATTAAATAGAGATTGCTCTGATACCACTATTAAAACCCTAAGATCTCTCTAGATAATTGTTATGCATAAACATGCATAAATCAAGCATAAACTCAACCACTCAACCACCCCCGAGCCCAAGGGATGTACACATGAATAATAAATGAAATACATCATACTTCTACCTTGATGTCCCATACCATCAAGAGGTATAACTCCAATCCAATAGCATGTAGCTAAAGTGTGAAATGATAGATGAGTAGATATGAACCTCTACACAAGAGAGCATAACATAGCCTTGGCCTCATAAGCCCCAAGCCCCCCTTGAGTGTGCCCCATGCCCCTATTATATAGGAGGGTCCTCAAGTGACTTTTGACTTTCCATTCCTCATGTGTGACCCTTGGATGCCTGACCCTAACCTTAATCCTTAAGGTTAGTCCTAACCCATGCTCCACTAGAGCTTGTTCCCATGCTCCCATGCTCACAAGCCTAATGATGGATAGCCTCCTAGTATATGCACACATAATGTGTATATAACATAGCACACATAATGTACATATAACAGCAGGGTAGGGTCCCACACTCGAGGCCTTGCCCACACTCGAGGCCTTGCCCACGGATATCCGGACTAGAGACTAATCCATCGGTTTTTCCAAAACCGAACCCGGAAAACTTCCTTTGCCCGGAAAGCATAGGCGATTCCACTAGGATAACTTTTTCCTAACGTAGTCAAAAGCCTTAACTAACTGAACTGATCTGACCGAACTCGTAAGTTCCATAGTCAGATCAAGGGACAAATTGCACTTGGATCATAGAGACCAACGCTTTTTTCCTCATTGAGAGGCACAGCCGTTGATCATTTTTCCTTGATCCTTTTTCCATAGAACAATTTTTGTCCGGGATTTACTTCATCTATCAAACTAAACAAAAATTGAGTCTCGATTTAAGGATCCATCAGTCCAGCCTAGTCCAGTCCCATGGGTTAGCCAACCACTGTAGTGATGGGATCCAATTAGGAATTTGGTTAGGTTTTGTCCCGGGTACCAGGGAAAAGAGTTTCTAGGCCCCCTAGCCGAAAGTTCATGCAAACATAAAACTAGTCACACCACTTACACACCCAATATGAAATTGCCCTTTTTCATACATTCATCAGTGCACTTATGGCATCATTGGCAACCAAAACGCTCACCACCTGTTCACTCAGGGGCCTTTTCAATAGTACCTAGCTCATAGTACCCGACAATATTTTCACATATAAAAATCAAGATGGAATCCTCGTTGAAGATCAGCAAGATCAATCAACAGATCCATAAAAGAGAGCCATGGACTCATCCATTCAGGACCAACAAGGTCAATCAACCATATCCATGCCCGGTTTCAGAAAACAACTCTTACTCCTTGTTCCAATATCTTCCACGACACACGTGTGGGTATCTTTGGCGACCCAGAGCCCGAGCACCGTATGGTCAGCACCCTCTAGGATCCTTCGCAGGTCACCTAGCGCTTCACTCATAGGCCGCTTCCTTGGTCCCTCATCCACCGTATCGGAAGCTCACCATTTAAATCAAACCGAGGCTGGTCAAGACCTCGGCTGACCTTGCTACGCGAGACATCCTCCATTGACTCTCTGTCTCAGCAGTTGCAACTTTATCAGTTAGGTCTCCACGACCTTAATCACAAGATGGTCAAAATGCTTCCCCAGCATTCTTGACATAAAACAGTCATTTACAAACAGGTCACAAATACAGTTTCTATATTGAACTCTCGTCTTTCCACATTATTCCACACTAATCCATATTATTTAATCCCCTGATATCTCTTAGGCGGAGGAAGGTTGGAATCATCTTCTGGGAATAAAAACCTTTTGAAAGGTGATGGCGCTGGCTTTGGCGGGACTTTGACATCAAAGGCTTTGGCGAAATCCTTCGCCATCCACCAGACTGCTTCGGCCATTGAAATAGATTTGGCATTCTTGACTAAAGTATCCAATGGCTCGTTCATTCCCCGAATGAACCTGGCCATCAGCTGCTCTTCATCCAATTGAGGGGAATATTTAAGGAGAAGGGCAAAAGCCTGATGGTACTCTTCAATTGTCCGACTTTCCTGCTTTAGTTCCAAGAACTCATTCATCTTAGTTTCAAGAAAGCCTGGGAGACAAAACCTCTTTCTGAGGTAAGCCTTGAGATCCATCCAGGTTTGGATATTTCGGTCGAGAAGGTTTGTCTCGCAGTGGTTTCAAATCTGATGATAATAACCAAACACATGCACAAGATGAAATGGCTGAAGCCGATACAATAGCAACAGATTCCCCTTTAAGCTTTACATCCAAAATGTTCTCTTTACCCCGGTGAGTCAAAGTAATCTTCCTATTGTACGTATCCACCATCGCAAGATCCGTGGAGTCAAAGCTAAGGTGAATTTTACTGAGAGCCTTGTGGTCGAAACGCGAGAAAAACAGAAGAGGGCATCAAGCCATGAAATGGACAGTACCAGAATAGCTTCTCCTTTGACTCCATCCTCCTTGAATGCTAAAAATGCTCATAGTTTTTTACTAATAAACCTTGTACATTTTCAACTCTTCATCTTATGTGAGCATTTACTCATTTTTGGATGTCAAAAATATCTCATATTTTTTATATTACTATGGCACGATGGCATACCCAACAAAACATCACACCCATCAAGTGGCATGATATAAAACTCTGCACTGTCATAAAACTCATAAGGAAGTGGCTTTACAAGATTGCTACCCCTTGAATTCATGCCCATACTAGGGTCAACACTTCGAGCTCCCACACGCATGAACTCATGCTTATCCACATAGCTCCAAATGTTCGCCATTCATCCAAAGATCCAACATCAATCAATGAGGTAATACCATATACCAATGATATCAATATCCAATTGGTATCACTTCCATAAGCATTGCTTATATGAGTAATTGGCATCAAATGGCATTCAAGGGCATCAACTTGCATTTGAATGTAGCATTACCAATTGGTTCCAATCACACATCAAGCTCTTCCAATGCTCAATAGCATCATACCAATGCATAAAAGCATAATGTCCATAGCAAAAAACCTTCTCATTATTACCCACAACATCCACTCCATGCATGTGGCTCAATCAATGCATCTAAGCATATGCATTCCTTCATCCATTTATGAACGGATTCATCAAAGAATCTTGCATTTGTCTCACAAATGGCCACATGACATCCAAATGGGTGTGATTAAAGAAAGATGTGAGCAATAAGAGCATGTAATCACTTTCCAATAGATCATGAGTTATGTAGGAATGTTAAAATTCTGTAAATTAGGGTTTCCATTCATGAATAACCCCAATTTGTCCATAGCATGAGGATTAATCAATCACCAATGCTTGAGAAAATGGCCATAGCAACTCACCAATGGTATTCCAAAAGCTTCAATGGTTGGATTGTTGCTTGATAGAGTCTCCAATAGGTACAAATCTTGAAGATTTTTGCAATTTCTGAGGGCTGCTCAAACCTCCTCTTCTCACTCCCCAAAATCCACCAAAAAGATGCCAAACTTCATAGCTAACAATGGAAGAAATGGAATGTAATGGAATCTCCTTCTTGTGATTTTTGGCCGTGAGGATGCGTGGGAAAACGGAGTCCATGCCTAGCCTCATGGTCAAAAATCAAGGACAACACCAAGTATAGCCCTCATTAGCACTAGGATAACACTTGCAGCCATTTAGAGTGAGTGGAGTGAGCTAGGTGAGAGAGATTAGGGTTTGGAGCAAAGGGAAAGAAAAGGGAAACAAATTTTCAGAAAAATGCATGTAAATTGGTACTCTATGTGTCCTCAAAGATCAACAAAAGCCCTAGCAAATGGGAGCAAAATGAGGGAAAAATTAGAAGTAATGGCTATGGAAAGCTTGGAAAAGAAGCACAAAAGATAAACATGATTAACAAAGAGATTAATAGGTGATTAATTTAAAATTTTTCTAATTTTTGTACCTCGTCCCAAATATTTGATCTAGGGTGCCCAAATTAGGTCCAATTGAGCTAAATCTCCATGAAATCACATGAAATCACATGAAATGATGCCTCCCCTCCACTAATCTCCAAAGATTAAGTAGAAATTAAGCAAGATTAAGCCAAAACTCCAAGAAATCAAGAGAAAATTCAAAAAATTATCAAGAAAATGACTAATCTCTGCCCAAAATCTTGATAATGGATCAAAATCAAGGCTCTGATGCCAAATGAAATGGATCTAGAGTAAAATATTGAATCAGACACATCAAAGAAAGAATCTAACATCCATTAATCATGAGATTAGTGATCAAATGGCTCATCACATGAATATGCAAGAGAGAGAAAATCTATAAGTGCATGTAGCAAGAGAAGATGCACAAATAGCCTAAGTGTGCTTAACCTCTCACCAAGAGGATGGCTTTCAAGTTAGCCACCATGAACTTGACCATGGAAGTCCAAATCTCCATAGATGGAGCCCAAAGGTACAAGATGACCAAAAGTAGTAAAAGTGTCAAAAGATCCTACCAATGTACCCCAAGCCCTATTTATAGTCACTTTCTCTTTTTGCCCATGGGCCCCTATGTACATGTGGAAATCAAGCTCCATGGTTCATGACATGTTGCTATCTTTGGCATGTTTGCAGGGGGGGAGACTCCATCCTCTTCTAATTGTAGACAAGCATTGGCTGCACAAAGGTTTCTCTTATGGATGCTTAGAACCCTTGCTACCTTTGCTAAGTTGATAGAATCGTTGTCGCAATCATGTCCATTGAATCCATCACCATTAGGTACCATCATTAGAGATGAACTCTTCAAGAAAAGCTCATATTTTTATTGGGGCACTTTGACTTGTGTCAAAGTATTTTAAATGTTGGTCACCATAATTCTTACATAACCCATTTCTTTACGTTCAACATCCATAAAATTTGGATGGAGGAGGATATTTTGTTTAAATATCTGCTTGAGCGTTTTCAAGACCCCTTGTGTGCTCATATACCAAGAGTTAGCTACAACTTTACAAATCTTCTTTCTTTCCTTCTCATCGAGACAGACCTACTCTCTTCAACCCTTTTCTTCTCCTTGGCTTTTTTTCAATGCTCCCTTTGCTTTGCAGCTCAATACTTCCTTATTTTCTCAATACCTTCCTGACCAAGAATAACACTACCTCCATTTTCTTGCACCTTTGGATTGTGCAAAAGCTGATCTTGTCCCATTGCATGCCCATCAATATTCATCCTGAAATGAGGTGAAAGTACTACTCGACCATTTTGACCCTAACCAACCATACTATGCAAATTTCTTTGACCTTAAAACATTATTAAAAAATAGGTATTCAGGTTCAATGGGTATGGGGGCGTGTTTTAGAGAGGGAAAGAGAGAGAGAGAGAGAGAGATCTAGAGGTAGTGTGCTTTAGAGAGAGAGAGAGAGAGAGAGAGAGAGAGAGAGAGAGATACATACATACATACATACATACATACATACATACATATATATATATATATATATATATATATAATGTAGTACATCTCCTTACAGCCACCTAGATGTCTTGGGAAGGAAAGAGCACATGGAGATAAGCAGAGGGAGACACACTTTGTTTGTGTGTAGCAGAGAGAGAAAGAGCTCATGAATGTACCACAACTCTTGTGAGCCACAAAGATGGAGATGAAGAAGCCAACCACAAGATTAAAAGAGCCTATTATGCTAGTATAGTCCACTATGGGATCATGAAGATTTGGGAAGAAGATTGGAAACATTTAGGTTTTATTTGTAGATTTTTCTCCTATTGTCTCCATAGATCTATCAAGACAATCAAATAAGAAGAGAGAGAGAGAGAGAGAGATCTCTATTGTAGTTACACAATCGTATGAGTAGAGAGAGAGAGAGAGAGAGAGAGAGAGAGAGAGAGAGAGAGAGAGAGAGAGAGAGAGAGAGAGAGCCAGCATCATATATACACGATTAAGCTCCATGACTGCCTGAGATAGATGATCATGCTCCATGACTGTGTATTATTTCATGATAACTATTCGGCCTTAAATCCTAAGTATTATTTTTTATAATTCATAATATTCTTTCTTACGAGCTTGTTATTACTTTTAACCACTCCTTGTTAGCACTTGACAAAGAAATGCCACCCCACTTTTTGAACCACCTAACCATGCTTTGATACGTAAGAGAATTGACAATTCTTTTTGACGTTAACACCTGTTGGACTTTCAGAAATGGAGGAATAGCGAGGTAGGGAACCCAGCGGTAGAATGTCACCTTGGCGTGGTGCGAGTCACCAGTTTGAGCTTGATTTCTCTAAACTTAATCCAAACGTTTGTATTCCTATCCCCCTCGATGGATTGGAAGAGGCTTGTGGGATTGACATAAGGTGATAGGGGCGTATACACTGTGGGTGAGCTTCAAGCTAATATGAAATGGAGAAACCCAAGTTGTGCCTGGAGATAGGGAACTACTCTCAATCACGTTCATCTATGGCAATTTCGAATCAGCTTCATCTATGTAGTTTATGGCTAATGGAGAATTACATTCACATCATGTTATTTCCTATACAAAAGTATTCTGCTAAGATCTTTTGACTACTAACATTACCATGATGGTTGTTAGCAGTCAAGTACTCTTTCTAACAAACATTGCAACAAATGTGGTTTGATGGTGACAAACTTTGCAAGAGTATATATGTGGATCCCACCCTCACTCTTACAAATTTTGGTCACCATTATACCACATTTGGTTCTAATGTGCATTAGAAAGGCCCAATTTTTAGGGGGGGGCTCTCTAACACATTGAAAGTTGGGCCTTTCCAATTCACATTGCACACAAATGTGGTCCGATGGTGACCAAACTTTACAAGAGTGTATATGTGGACCCCATCCTCACTCTTAAAATTTTGGTCACCACACACCACATTTGGTTGCAATATACTTTGGAAAGTCTCAATTTTCAATGCGTTGAGGCCTTAGAGAGCACCCAACAAGTTGTGCCTTGGGCACGCACCTTGAAACCAAATGTAATCCAATGATGGTGACGAAACTTTGTAAGGATTTATATGTGTACTCCACTCTCACTATTGAAAAATTTAGTGACCATAGAACCACATTTGACTGCAATGTGCATTGGAAAGGCCCAATTTTTAGGAAGATCTCTAAGGTCACAACACATTGAAAATTAGGCCTTTCCAATGCACATTAAAACCAAATGGGGTTCGATAGTAACCAAAATTTACAAGAATGTATATGTGGACCCCACCCTTTCTCTTGCAAATTTGGTGACCATTGGTTAGAATGTGCATTGGAAAGGCCCAATTTTTAGGCCACAACACATTGAAAATTGGGCCTTTGGCATGCACATTGCAACCAAATGTCATCCATTGTAAGACTATATATGTGGACCATCGGACCACCACATTTGGTTGCAATGTGCATTGCCAAATGCCTAATTTTCACGGGGCTCTCTAAGGCCACAAGGCCACAACATATTGAAAATTGGGCCCCTTTGGCATGTATATTACAACCAAATGTGGTCCGATAGTAAGAAAACTTTGCAAGGGTGTATATGTGCAACCCCACCCTAACTCTTGAAAAGTTTGGTCACCATTGGACCACATTTGGTTGATATGCATTGGAAAGGCCCAAGGCCACAACACATTGAAAATTGGGTCTTTGGCAATGGATATTGCAACCAAATGTGGTCTGATGGTGACAAAACTTTGTAAGAGTATATATGTGGACCCCATCCTTTCTCTTGCAAAGTTTAGTCACCATCAGACCACATTTGTGTGTAATGTGCATGTCAAAGGCCCTATTTTTAGGGGACTCCCTAAGGTCACAACATATTGAAAATTGGGCCTTTGGAATACACATTGCAACAACTAAAATAGAAGAGACAAATCATTAGGAGTGTGTGTGAATGCATGCGCATTATGTAGGCTTGTGTGTGTGTGTGTGAATGCATGTGTATTATGTAGGTGTATGTGTGTGTGTGCATGTTTTCCTTGGAGAGATAGGGAGATATAAGAGAATAATACATGGGATGAATCATAAAAATTTAACATAAGGGTTCTAGCCTAGCTATGCTAGGCTTAGTCACCACTAAAGAACAGTGAAAACACATCATATAATGACTAAAAGTAAGTGCTAACCCAACTACTTTGGGTTTAGTCACTATCCAAGTGTAGCCAATCTGGATCATCATTTACAAAATAACCTCACCATTGAGTATCCTTTATAAGTCACTGTGCAATAGTATAATCCCATTGTGCAAACTCCACACCCTAGGTGCACGCAGTAGTATGCCTATTTGCATTGCCTCAAGAGCCATTTGTGCCTCTCTCTCTCGTGATGGTGCCTGCAGTCTAGCCTGTCTCTTTTTCCAAAGAGTGAAGTCATCACGCACACATGTCTCCCACTCCATATGTGTAATATTCTCAACTGTCATGGCTCTATGTTGATAAGTCTTGGTAGATGTGCCACTAGGTCAAGAACCATCAACGCGCTCAAGTGTTATGCACTAGAACAACTTGTAACTACTCAAACTTTATCTCAATCCACTCCAACTTTGATGGCTCCTCGAATCCCTCTGGGAGGGTCTTAGTAGTGCCCGATTTATGAGCAATGGCTAGCAAGTCCTCTCGGATCATCATGTGAGAGACTGACTGCCCTGTCTGTGCCATGCCAAACGGATATTGTTTCTAGATCGCAGAGCGATTGTACCAAGGAAAAACTAAATGTTATCTAGCCTGATGAAATGAATTTTCTAGGTCTGTGGGTTCTCAATTGATGTCTCTGACCACTTTTAAACGTTTGGTTGCATATACTCTGGGCCATAACACTCCTTAGTTTTTTATTTTTATAATGTGTTAAGAGTTTGATTTGATTGCATATCCTTCTCTTCTAGCTCAACAATGGCATCCTCAAAGTGATAATGAGGAGGGATTTGTGGTGGGTTCTCACAAGAGTAATAATCTAGATGCTCCTTTCTTTCATTGGTATCACAGCTTGGTCGTTGATCGACTTTCATCATGGTTTCAAGAAAATTTGAGAAATTGTTGAATTTCTTGATTTTCTTGATCAAAAAGAGGGACATGGTGATCTTGATTGGGTGAATTTGATGTTCTTGATTCATTTTCCTATGTTTTGGGGCCATGGGTTAGGTAAAGATCAAATTTTGAGGGAGCCGCTCATTTCAAATCACAAGACCAAAATTGGAGAAAATTTTGCTAATCTTGATTAGTATTAATCCAAAAACATTTTTCCCCTTTCTCTCTTTCTTGGTTGATTTTGGAGTGATTAGGGCTTCAATCCTTGGCTAAGAGCTAGCATTAACTTAGGGTAGGGTTTTGTTCAAGCATGACATTCGCTTCATTTCAAGCTTGACATTGTTGATTTTCATAAAGAACTCTTGCCCGTCAAGCTGCTGCCCAGGCAGCTGCACAAATGTGTTGAGCTTATTATGGCGATTAAATCTTGCTAATATTTTGTTTACAGCTTGGAAAAGCCTAAGGTTTGGATTTAGCTTGGAAGAGGCTTTATTTCAACTCTATTATGTTTGATTTCGCTATGCATTTTCAGAGAGGATCTGGCCACCAAAGATTGAGTAAAATATCTAGCAAAATCAAGAGGTTCAAGCTTCATCACTTCCTAATGTAAGATTCCTCCCTCCAACTTTGGATGATGTAAAGATGTAAGAACCTCCCCTTTAGTCTCTTGTAGTTATCTCCCCTTTCAGAATGGAAAAAGATCTTGTTTGACCCTGTTTTGGACTTAGAGACAGAAAATATTCTAGAGAGAGATAATACAGTTTTGAGATATTTTTGGATACAAAGTTACCCTCGAATTTTAAGATTAATTCCCCTGAAATAGAAGTTTAAAAAGAGTTTTCCAATGTGCATTAGAGATTAATTGAATATGTACACACTAGGACACCTTAACCTAGGGGTGTCTATCAGAATGGAAAAATATCTTGTTTGACCCTGTTTTGGACTTAGAGACAGAAAATATTCTAGAGAGAGATAATATAGTTTTGAGATATTTTTGGATACAAAGTTACCCTTGAATTTTAAGATTAATTTCCCTGAAATAGAAGTTTAAAAAGAGTTTTCCAATGTGCATTAGAGATTAATTGAATATGTACACACTGGTGGACACCTTAACCTAGGGGTGTCTATTTTCAAAAAATTATGGATTAAGGTCCAAAGAGTGTTCTAATGGGCCTATGGGATTAATCCAAGTGTTTGAATAAGAAAAATGCAAGAAGAAAAGAAAATCCACAAAAAATGAGTAAATTTTCACATAAGATGAAGAGTTGACTAGTATTCGCACTTAGTATTAAAAAAATGTGAATTTTGACACCTATATGGAGAGAGAATCCCACTTCAATGAGGTGCCTAGAAATCACATCAAAGGGGTCATTTTTCATTCAAAAAATACATGAGGTGGCTAGATATTTCATCCCTCATCTCCCCTCTTCCAAATTAGATCAAAAAGTGGGCTTAGTAGTCTAAATCTTGTCCAAATTGGCCCAAACTGGAGCTGGAAGCCTCTAGATCCCAATTGGGCTTGGTTGGTGGCCTCCCTCACCTATAAACAAAACCCCATTCTTTTGTATTTTCATCTTAGTGTATTTCCATGATGCTAGTGTAATTTTTATTCTAGTGTGATTCCTTCATCCCTATTCCTTGCCTCTCCATTATGAAGCTTTGGTGCTTCACTAAACCTCTTCTCTTGATGGCCAAGCCTCTTCCTTGAGGTCGAAACATCTCCTTGCCAAATAAAGAATCAAGCTCAAATCAAGAGTAAGCCTAAACAATGATGCTTATACTATCTTCTTCTCCTCTATATTCTTGGGAAGCATTCTATTTCATGGTTTCTTCTTAAAAACATGTCTTTCTTTATTTATGTTATTGTTTAGATGAATTAATATTAATCTCCTATTCTTAAGTGTATTGTTTATGATTTATATTCACTCTTTATGAAGGAATACTCACTTCTTATGGCTAAATCCTTCTTGGAATGTTAAACCTTAATTCTAATCTTATTTTCTTACCCCTAAACTCTAAGCTTATCAAGCTAGAGATAAAGGTTAAATATTGTTATGTTTATTAATCTACTTAGAATGAGGTTAATTCATTTAAGCTAATTTTTTTTAAGTGGATAAAGTTTTTTTTAAAATTCAGTTATGCTTGTTTTTATAATAAGAAATAGGACCATATTAGGGAGTTTGGGAAAATCCCAATTCCCATTTTACAAGATCAAAAAATAGGGGGCACGGTAATCCCTTTTAAGATTTTGTTAAAACCACCTCATGTAACATATGAAGAGTAGGTTCTAAATCCACATTCTCCAACAACTTTAGAATTGGTATGCTAAAGATACACCAAAACTAGGTTGAAAGGAAAATTTCCAAAGTAATGAGATTTTCCCAAACTCCCTAATATGGTCTTAAATCTTATATTTATTCATTTTATGATGAAAGAGAGCTTATGATAACATTTATATATCTATTTTCATATGGAAGTTATATTTGAATATTTTTATTAAATGCATAAATTAATTTTTATATTAAAAGTGGTATTTTTACCATATTAGATACTTGAATAATGCCGAGAAGCTATGGCAAAAATTTTATCATTAGAAAATGAATTTAAATTTATGCATAATAAATTTTATGCTAAAAGTGGAGTTTTGAGCATTATTCAGTTGCCAGAAAAATAAAGAAGGTTATGCACAAATTTTTCTAGATTCATTCAATTTATGGAAATTATGGAAAGAATCACACAAATTTTTCCTTTAATAAAAAATGGACTTTTGAGTATATTATATTTTTGAAATTACGAGAAGGTTATGTACAAATCTTCTCTAATTTTCAAATGAGGATTATGAATATAATTCATTTAGATAAAAATGAATTAGTATGTGTGCATAAATATTTTATGCTGAAAGAGGAATTATGGGTATAATTGATTTTGTAAATCCCATAAGGACGTATGCATAAATCTTTTATTCAAAAAGAAGAATATTGAGCATTATTTATTTTGGGAAAATTGAGAAAACAATGTGAAAATATTCATAGGAATGCATCGAGAAAATATGGATAAATTGTTCATCAGAAAGAGGAATCACGAACATATTTAACTTTTGGAATGATGTTGAATGATGTGAAATAATGTTGAATAATGTGGAATAATGTGAAATGATGTAAAATAATGTGGAATGATGTGGAATGATGTGGAATGAGGAATGATGAGGAATGATAGGAAACGATGTCAATTGATGAGGAATGATATGAAATCATGAGGAAAGATGTGGAACGATGTGAAATGATGTCAATTGATGTGGAATGATATGGAAAGATGGGAATTTTGCTTGGAAACTGTTTTTACACATGAAACCTGTTTTTTCAAAGATTATTTTACGTCAAGAATGCTGGGGGAAGCATTGTGACTATCTTATGGAAAGAAGTTGTGGACCTAAGTGGAAAATGTTGTAATAGCCAGACAGAGAGTCAAAGAAGGACGTCTCGCGTGGCAAGATTGGTCGAGGCTCGGTTCGGTTAAAATGGTGAGCTTACGGTGCGATGGATGAGGGACCAAGGAAGTGGCCTATGAGTGAAGCGCTAGGTCACTCGTGAAGGATCCTAGAGGGTGTTGACCATGCTCGGCTCTGGTTTGCCTAGGATACGCACGCGTGCATTGAGGAAGAAATGGAACATTGAGTTGGAGTTGTTTTCCAAACATGGGCATGGATCTAGTTAGTTGACCTTGCTCGCCTTTTCGGTAACTGGATCTCGATGGTTGATCTAGCTGATCTTAAACAGAGAGTCCATATGGATTTTATGGATAAAAGAGATTATACTCCTGGGTACTATGAGTTAAAAACCATGAAACGGCCCCTGAGTGAAGTACTAGGTGAACCTAGAGGGATTGACCAGGTGGTGGACGCTCTGGTTGTTGTTGATGATGCCATAGGTACGCTGAGGAAGATATGAATGAAATTTGGATTTTATGGTTAGAAATTGGAAAAGTTGAAACTTGGACCCTGAAACTAGAATACTGAGAATTATGATGGAAACACTGTGGTTTCATTGCAATTCTATCTTGAAAATAGTTGAATCTGAGAAAAAGTAATTTTATTGGGTGCGTAAGTGGTGTGTCTATTTAATATTTTTCAATGAGTTCCCAGCTAGGGGGCCCAGGAACTCTTTTCCTTGGTACCCTCCTGGACAAAACACAACCAAATTTTTATAAAGAGGGATCCCACCAATACAGTGGTAAGGCAGTTTGCTAACCCATGGGCTAGTTGGGGTTAGGCTAGATCGGTGGATTCCTACAATAAAGTTCAATTCTATTCAAAGTAACGATAGTTAACGTAAGTCACATGATAATTCTTGTTATATGGAAAAGAATCAACGGATGTGCCTCACTTGAGGGGAAAAAATCGTTGATCTCTATGAACCAAGTGCAAGTCTCTCCTTTGATTCGGCCATGTAACCCGCCCACCACGGGTTTGGTCGGAATACAAAGGATAGTTAAGATTCTTGACCTTGTTAGATAAATTTTCGTTAGAAGATTTTCTTGGAGGAATTGTCTATGCTTAGAAGATTCCTCCCTCCAAATTTTTAGGTGTGCAGGTATAAGAACCTCCCCTTCTAGTCTTATCATTATTCCCCTCTCTAAAATTAAAGAAAGATCCTATTTTACCCTCTTTTGTCTTGAAGAGAGAAAATGTCTACAGGGAGGTAATTCAAAATTGAGATATTTTTGAATATAAAAATCCTCCTAGTGTCTAAAATGGTTTCCCTTAAAACATAAATTCAAAAAGAACTTTCCAATGTGCAATTGGAAATAATTGAAAATAGGTAAAAAGGACGTTAGCCTAAGGGTCCAGATTTTCAAAAAAATTTAGATTATGGTCTAATTAAGGTTCTTATGGACCAATAAGATTAATCCAAATGTAGATAAATTGAAGAATAAAAGAAAAACCTCCAAAAATGAGTAAATTCTCACATAAGATAAAGAGTTGAGTGAGTACAAGGTTTATTAGTTAAAAATTAAGAGATATTTAGAGGAAATGATCCATTTTTGACACCTCCTCAGTGTGGGGATCTCCGCTCATGAAGGAGGCGCCTATTTCACATGTGTGGAGGAGTTTCAAACTAAAAAATAATGAGATAATTTCATCTTTGGGGGTGGTTGCAAGATGAGGTTATCTAGTTTCATGTAGTGGGCGCCCTTGGCTTTAGCTGGAAAACATGCATTTTTTCAAGAAGAATAGCCAATCTCTCATAGTTAGCCAAGGAGTTTCACTTCAAGGTCTTCTAACAAAACATCATATGCAAAGTTGGGCACCTAAAACTATAATCTGATCGAATATCCAATAATTATAAATCCCCTTTTCTTTGGGAACCAAGTTTGTATACAGGCCCTGTCCTAGGTTTAGACAGGTACAGTGAATGTGAGTAAATTGCCTATAACTTTTACATTATTACTCATATGATGTTCCCACTTTGCATATCACAAATACAAATAACATAGAGCTTAACTTGATTTATTGAGTATTTTTTGATGTGTTCTACTATTTTCTATATTATTTAAAAGGTATTAGAATTGTTAAAAAATATACTATTTTATCTTCCTACCACATCTACCATTTAAAATGCTCAAATTGTATGGATCTAGTGATGATTAGATTGGGAAAGATTAGTATAATGTGGGTATAAGGTAAAATTACAAATCTAACGGTTGGATTTTGTAGATTTACTTTGGAAAATTTATTATGACTGTTAGAGGCCCATTAAATCAATAGTAATTTAATTCTAGAAAATTAAATATTGAATCTTTCAATCTAAAAACTCAAGGGATCAATACTCTTGTTGCCATGAATTTATTAAAAAAAATTTGGCTTGAATTGAGTATGGGAATGTCCATTTTCAATCCTCCCAAGTGAAAATTCCCATATTGTGTCCACTCTCCCCTTTTCAAGTCTAAAACCAATCCTAGTTAGGTTTGGAAATCTAGGCTTGGTAAACTTCATAGCTTAGGTTTCATTCCATGTGTGAGGCTTGGGTAGGCACAAATCTTATATATGCATGCCGCTTTATGTCCACATGAGCATCGAGAGGATCCACATAAGCAGCTTGCCACCTCAGCTTGCCACCTCCACCCTCCATGTCAACATGGTCAACCTAGTTGACTCCCCACCTCATCATCCTAGTCATCATTAATGCCACATCATCTTGCCACCTTTGCATGCCACCTCGCACATGGTGACATGGCATGCCACATCATGGAATTACCACATCAACCATAATAGTGCCACATGTCAAGAGAATGCCACGTATCATGCACGCTTGTGACACGTGGCATCTCCTTCCCACCTCCCCTCTTTTTTCAAAAACATATTTTTGGAAAAGTTAATTTAGTAATTTAGAGAAATAGAATATAGAAATTTAAATAATAAAATATATGTAACTTATTAAATAAAAGAATTTAAAATCACTAATTTTAAAGGATTATATTTTGGGATTAGATCAATAAAAATATTATTAAAGATCATATTATTAATTTAAGAAAAATAAATTTTTTAATTTAATATTTCTTGAAAATTTTTTATGTAGAATAAACTTTTGAATAAAATTTGAAAAAAAATACTTTATTTAAAAAAAGCAGTTATATAATTATAAAATAAAAGATATCTTTAAAAATATATTTATATATCTAGTAATGATAAATATTTAGACTTGTTAATAAATATTATAAATAATATTGATTTTTAAGTGGATAATAGTTTATCTTTAATTATCTTTATGTTTATCTTAGTTATCCAATCAATCTTAGATAGGAAATCCAATGAGATTTGAAGTGGATAACCTATTTTTCCTATATAATCACACATCTCTAGTACTATCTCACACTTATCTCTAGTACTATCCCATCATTGAGCCTTTATAATATTTTCTCTCTTAGCTTCCTTGAGAATGGGTTCTCAAAGTCGTAGGAGTCGGAAACGTGATAGGACTAGACTCTCCCCCATCCACCAAGTTCAAGAGGAGGAGAGGAGAAGGGTAGCTCGTGAGAGAAAGAGAGAGTGGAGAGCACGTCAACGAGCAACACCTTCCGTTTGGCGATGATCCAAGCCTTGCTCCTCCTCTTCCACTTCCTCTCCCTTCACCCTCTTCCCCTCCACTACCCCTTAGTTTAGATAATCCACATGAACCCGCCCTTCTTGAGTCCTCTCGTCTACAAGAACCCACCCCCCCTTCCTTTGGGCGCCCTTCGTGTGGATAGGAAAGAACTATCAAAGTCAGGGGCACATCGTCGTGCCCATGCAATCTTCCATTCCTATTTCAAAGACCTCACGCCTTCATCACAGGCATGTGTGCTTGATGCTTTGATTGATCTGCCCAACATGGCCAACTGCAGGGCGCTTTCCGACATTGGAGGTCGAAGAGAGAGGAGAGCTGGCATGGTGGTGCTACAAAGTGTTCGTCATTCCTATACAAGAAGAGGAACTCTGCGGATGCTTTGGCTGCTCGACGGGCTATTGTGGCAGCCATAAGTAGCTCCCAAATGAAGGGTAAGGTTAGTGCCACATCTCGCATCCTTTCCATAGCACCACATGCACTTAGAGTTGGGTCTATTAGGCGACAAAGTTTAGATGCCAATGAGGTTGGTGCTATGTGGGCGAGTAGTGGTCGTGTAGCTAGGCATGATCGCCTACTAGATGAAACCACTAAAACCTTGATAGAAAGTTTTTGGGAGGAGAATTGTCGTGCATCGCCAGTTTTCAAGAAAGCTTTGTGTAAGAGAGTGACAAGAGGAGTGTTCATTGAGCACGGTGCTTGCTTTCTTGAAATGACCCAAACTGAGTTGTATTCTCAGTTTGTGGCTTCGTATCCAAAGCTTAAAATTGGGCAAAGGTCATTTGAGGGGTGTAAGCCTTGGTTTGTGAGGTACTCACGTCAGCGTGACACATGTTGTTGTCGCTACCATGTTGAGTTCAAACTTTTTTATGATGTGTTCCGTTCTCTTAGTGGGCATAGAGAGTTGCCTCGTAGTCCACGTGATTTCATCCACTCTCTTTTGTGTGCACGCACGGAGGATGCCCAGTTCCGTAGGATGCCTTGTGTGGAGAGCAATTGCACATCATGTGGTTCACTTGCACATCTACAGATGGTAGATCTTGATGCAAGTGACCAAGAGATAGTGGCATGGCAACGTTATGAGTATGTGACACACCAGCTCCAGAGTGGTGGACAGTCCAGGAAGTTGCAGCTCGTGGACAAACATACACCACGTTGTCACTTCACAGCCACATTTAGGGAGCAGATCTACCCCTACATATGGCACAGTCATTGTGCCAAGTGGCAGGATCATCAGTTCCGAGCATGCCTAGCAGAGTTTCCTATTGGTGTGGTCGTCTCTGTGATTGATTTTGCAGAGAACTACACTTTCACACCTTTTCAGGAGATACAATCTGAGTATTACTTCTCAGAGCAGGTAATGGTTATATTTTGTAATATTTGTTTTATGTTTGGGCTACATTACTTATTTGATTTTTTGTGTCCTAAACGTATGTATTGCTTACCTCACCAGGTTGCTATTATGGTCCACATTAGCTATGATCGTTCACATGATGAACGTTTTGTGCAACACTGTTTTCGTCTCCATGACAATTTTTTATGAGATTTGTGGGATCAGACATGTCCAGCGATGGGTTTGGTCGGATGGTTGTGGCGCACAGTTCAAGTAATCACGTCAATTCTATTGGCTCTACAGGTAGTACTTATGGCTTTCTTACATTTACAATTAAACTAAATTCACTAGAACATCTTAAAGAAAACAATAACTAAGACTATCTTTTATGGATTTATAGGTGGCATGTGCAGTCTAGTATCCCAGTGATTTGGTCATTCTTTGAGACTGGTCACGGGAAGGGAGAGCATGATGGTGCGGGCGCATGTGTGAAACGTGCCTTGAGGCGTCATCAGCTGCGAGACAGGATGCTCGGCGGTTCAGAGATGCGAGCCACGTAGTCGAGTGGTGCTCCCAACATTTGTGTGGGAGTGCAGCATCATCATACCCCAAACGTGATGCTCGAATTGTCAGGAGATTTTTTTGGCATGTGGATGGTGGCATGATTGACCGTAGAGCCTCCCATGATTGTGACACAGTACCTGGCACCTTGGGCGACGGCCCCCATGATTTACACACGACGGTTTGCATGCTTCTGTGGAGCATGTATGGATGGCGATTGGTCACATTGTGTCTCGAGAGGATGGGTAGATGCATGGATACAGACATTCCTCTCCCCCGAGCATCCTTCACATCCAGTGGTGTCTGATGAGCACACAGGTTGTCCTGCGTTCATGGTCAGTTATGATGACCTGATAGATTTGCTACAGGAGGGTGATGTATTTGCTGTTATTGCGAGTGAGGGAAATAGCGAGGGAGTAGACTACTATCTGATGAGTTGCACTAGGCCAAAGTGCATGCTTGACCATGATACATGATCATGGGTTTTCTTATGACGCCCATAGCATGATTGTGGCAGGCCGGTTCTACCAGCAGATTCGACTTCATCGGGGGAGTTCCAGCAGTGGAAGTGGGAGTTAGAGGCATTTCAGTTCTCTCATCTAGTGGTTGCTACCAGGCTCACTCTTGTTCGAGTACAGACCCGAAAACACAGTTCTCACCCTCGTTTTCGGCTTTGAGTGGATGACCATGAGAGCATTCTAGAGCAGTTGAGAGCATTCTAGAGCAGTTGAGAGCTAGAGAGGGTGCTGCTGACTAGATCTCTATCTTGATAGTGACTAAACTCAGACTAGCTGGGTTAGCTCACTTACATTGTACTTAGATTTTTGGGCAGTGACTAATCTCAGACTAGCTGGGGTAGCTCATTTTCATTCTGATGTACTTATTTGATGTTTATATCATTATGAGTTTTCTCATTATTGAGTATCATTACATTTTATTTGATGTTCTTGATTTTATTATATTTTTTAACACTTTGGCTATCATATTGTTTGTTGAAAATCTCCATGCCATCGTACCCAAACATGCTCCGATAGGGACCAAACTTTGCAAACAAGCATGTGGGGGTGGGTCCCCCCCACATGCTTGCAAAGTTTGGTCACAATCAGAGCATGTTTGGAATGGTAATTAGCGCCCAGTGTGGGTTTTTGAAGTCTCTTGGTGCTTAAGAGGCCATGGAAAATCCGGGCCTTCCCCATACCATTGTACCCAAACATGCTCCAATGGGGACCAAAATTTGCAAGCATGGGGGGGACCCACCCCCACATGCTTGCAAAGTTTGGTCACAATCAGAGCATGTTTGGATTGGTAATTAGCGCCCAGTCCGGATTCTTGAAGTCTCTTGGTGCTTAAGAGGCCATAGAAAATCCGGGCCTTCCCCATACCATCGTACCCAAACATGCTCCGATAGGGACCAAACTTTGCAAGCATATGGGAGGGACCCACCCCCCACATGCTTGCAAAGTTTGGTCCCTATCGGAGCATGTTTGGGTACGATGGTATGGGGAAGGCCCGGATTTTCCATGGCCTCTTAAGCACCAAGAGACTTGAAAAATCCGGACTCGGCACTAATTACCAATCCAAACATGCTTTGATTGTGACCAAACTTTGCAAGCATGTGCGGGGGACCCACCCCCACATGCTTGCAAAGTTTGGTCCCTATCGAGGTATGTTTAAGTACGATGGTATGGGGAAGGCCCGGATTTTCCATGGCCTCTTAAGCACCAAGAGACTTGAAAAATCCGGACTGGGCGCTCCAAACATGCTCTGATTGTGACCAAACTTTGCAAGCATGTGGGGGGGACCCACATGCTTGCAAAGTTTGGTCCCCATCGGAGCATGTTTTGGGTACGATGGTATGGGGAAGGCCCGGATTTTCCATGGCCTCTTAAGCACCAAGAGACTTCAAAAACCCGCACTGGGTAGTAATGACCAATCCAAACATGCTCTGATTGTGACCAAACTTTGCAAGAATTTGGGGGGGACCCACCCCCACATGCTTGCAAAGTTTGGTCCCTATTGGAGCATGTTTGGGTACGATGGTATGGGTAAGGCCCGGGTTTTCCATGCCCTCTTAAGCACCAAGAGACTTGAAAAATCCGGACTGGGCACTAATTACCAATCCAAACATGCTCTGATGGGGACCAACCGATGGGGACCAAACTTTGCAAGCATGTGGGGGGGGACCCACTCTCACATGCTTACAAAGTTTGGTCCCTATCGGAGCATGTTTGGGTACGATGGTATGGGGAAGGCCCGGATTTTCCATGGCCTCTTAAGCACCAAGATACTTCAAAAATCCGGACTGGGCACTAATTACCAAACCAAACATGCTTTGATTGTGACCAAACTTTGCAAGCATATGGGGGTGGGTCCCCCCCCCCATGCTTGCAATGTTTGGTCCCCATCGGAGCATGTTTGGGTACGATGGTATGGGGAAGGCCCGGATTTTCCATGGCCTCTTAAGCACCAAGAGACTTCAAAAACCCGCACTGGGCACTAATTACCAATCCAAACATGCTCTGATTGTGACCAAACTTTGAAATCATGTGGGGGGGACCCACCCCCACATGCTTGCAAAGCTTGGTCCCTATCGGAGCATGTTTGGGTACGATGGTATGGGGAAGGCCCGGATTTTCCATGGCCTCTTAAGCACCAAGAGACTTCAAAAACCCGCACTGGGCGCTAATTACCAATCCAAACATGCTCTAATTGTGACCAAACTTTGCAAGCATGTGGGGGGGACCCACCCCCACATGCTTGCAAAGTTTGGTCCCTATCAGAGTATGTTTGGGTAGGATGGTATGGGGAAGGCCCGGATTTTCCATGGTCTCTTAAGCACCAAGAGACTTGAAAAATCCAGACTGGGCACTAATTACCAATCCAAACATGCTTCGATGGGGACCAAACTTTGCAAGCATGTGGGAGGGACCCACCCCCACATGCTTGCAAAGTTTGGCCCCTATCGGAGCATGTTTGGATACGATGGTATGGGGAAGGCCCGGATTTTCCATGGCCTCTTAAGCACCAAGATACTTCAAAAATCCGGACTGGGCGCTAATTACCAATCCAAACATGCTCTGATTGTGACCAAACTTTGCAAGCATGTGGGGGTGGGTCCCCCCCCCCATGCTTGCAAAGTTTGGTCCCCATCGGAGCATGTTTGGGTACGATGGTATGGGGAAGGCCCGGATTTTCCATGGCCTCTTAAGCACCAAGAGACTTGAAAAATCCGGACAGGGCGTTAATTACCAATCCAAACATGCTCTGGTTGTGACCAAACTTTGCAAGCATGTGGGGGGGACCCACCCCCACATGCTTGCAAAGTTTGGTCCCCATCGGAGCATGTTTGGGTACGATGGTATGGGGAAGGCCCGGATTTTCCATGGCCTCTTAAGCACCAAGAGACTTAAAAAACCCACACTAGGCACTAATTACCAATCCAAACATGCTCTGATTGTGACCAAACTTTGCAATCATGTGGAGGGACCCACCCCCACATGCTTGCAAAGTTTGGTCCCCATCGGAGTATGTTTGGGTATGATGGTATGGGGAAGGCCCGGATTTTCCATGGCCTCTTAAGCACCAAGAGACTTCAAAAACCGGCAGTGGGCGCTAATTACCAATCCAAACATGCTGTGATTGTGACCAAACTTTGCAAGCATGTGGGGGGGACCCACCCCCACATGCTTGCAAAGTTTGGTCCCCATCGGAGCATGTTTGGGTACGATGGTATGGGGAAGGCCCGGATTTTCCATGGCCTCTTAAGCATCAAGAGACTTCAAAAACCCGCACTGGGCACTAATTACCAATCCAAACATGCTCTGATTGTGACCAAACTTTGCAAGCATGTGGGGAGACCCACATGCTTGCAAAGTTTGGTCCCCATCGGAGCATGTTTAGGGACCAAACTTTGCAAGCATGTGGGGGGGACCCACATGCTCTGATTGTGACCAAACATTGCAAGCATGTGGGGGGGACCCACCCCCACATGCTTGCAAAGTTTGGTCCCCATCGGAGCATGTTTGGGTACGATGGTATGGGGAAGGCCCGGATTTTCCATGGCCTCTTAAGCACCAAGAGACTTCAAAAACCCGCACTGGGCACTAATTACCAATCCAAACATGCTCTGATTGTGACCAAACTTTGCAAGCATGTGGGGGTGGGTCCCCCCCCATGCTTGCAAAGTTTGGTCCCCCATCAGAGCATGTTTGGGTACGATGGCATGGAGATTTTCAACAAACAATATGATAGCCAAAGTGTTAAAAAATATAATAAAATCAAGAACATCAACTAAAAAGTAATGATACTCAATAATGAAAAATCTCATAATGATATAAACATCAAATAAGTACATCAGAATGAAAATGAGCTACCCCAGCTAGTCTGAGGCTAGTCACTGCCCAAAAATCTAAGTACAATGTAAGTGAGCTAACCCAGCTAGTCTGAGTTTAGTCACTATCAACAGTAACCCAATCAAAATCGTCATCTCTAACTGTCGGTCGACGTGCGCGTCGAGGCTGCTGTGCACGTCGAGGAGGCTGTGCCGGCTGGGGTCGTCGACGAATGTCTGCGGGGGGGTCTGCCTCAACAAAGGCAGGATCGTGAGCTGGTGCCGGTGTACTCGGGAGCTCACAAGTCCCAAAAGCTGCTATGGCCCTCTCTCTCTCTCTACGTCGTGCTAATGCAAGACGCCTCTGTATGTAAACCCAAAATCTATAATCTGCAATGGTACGTGTCTGCCACTCTGCTCGTGTAAGCTCCTCTGCTCTGTAAGGACACGCTGCTCATGAGAAGCAGCACTGCTGCTAGCACCATCACCCGAGGTGCCACTAGGACCAACACCACCCACGCGCTCATATGCTGTGATCTGGCTCTCATGTAGGACTCTCTGGTAAAGCATCAAACTCATGTGAGCTCCACTCAATCTCTGGAGGCACCTCAGGCTCCTGGGCTCTATCGTCGAAGGCATCGAGTCCCAAGTCAATAGCTGATGTAAAATCAATAGGCCTGCCAGTCCTAGCATCTACTCGAACGAGGCCTGGGTGAAGATCATCAATGCCCAAAACTCTGTACGTCGCTAGGTCGATGCGTGCATGGCAGGAGGGGCATGCTGAGAACCATACTAGCTCCTGGGTGATGCAAGACAAGTGGAAAAAATGTCCACATCCCAGGGCATATCCACCTGTACTATCAATGTCCTCGATACATAAAGCGCAGCACGCATCACGTAGGAAGGGTGGTGCATCCTGCGGGAGAGGTCGTCGAAAAACCTCTGTGATGAACAGGCCGTGGATATAAAGGTAGGTAAGGCACTGTCACGTCCGAGGATCTGCGAAACTCTCGAACATGCAGCATTAACTGCTCTGCCCTATGCTGGGCAATCTGCTCCATAATCTGATGATGCTGTGCCTCAGCTCTAGAGCTCTCTACCTCGGTCCGAGCCTACGCAAAAAAGTAAAGCATTAAAATAATTGATTAGTCTCTCATTAGGTATTACTTAAAGAAATTTATAACTTAGGACCTTAATTATAACTTAATTATAACTCTTTTACGTGCAAGAGAAACCTACCTGCTGAATGTCGGACTCTCTCAGATGCTGTGCCTCTGCAGTAGCTGCCTCTGCCATCTGTAATGCAGCTCTGAGGCGATCAATCTCCGCTCTCGCCTCTACCAACTCCTGAGTGAGTCTCTCAGTGGTAGGTGTGGGAACCTACGTGACACAATCAACCATGCTGCTCATGTAAAAATATAGAAAAGTATATATAAACATGTAGATAAATGACCAAAAAAACTTAAGACGTAATATATATGTAAATACCTCGACATCTGTATAGATCGTGAGAACAGGCACACCACGTGCTCGATGCTCTCCGTGGTACTCCGTACGTCAATGCCGACCTGGGTGCCAAGAGCCTCTACTGTCGACAATGGCACAAATGAAGGATCTGTGGTGGTAGGTGCTACACGAGGGGCTGGTGGAGGCCGCCTACCCTGGTCCTGGAGACGGCCTCGGCCAGCACCACCACCCGGACGATGGCTGTTGTAATCCACCTCCTCTCCTAAGACAAACTCCGCATATAATTGCTTTGCGAAGTATATGGGAATCTGGTGGTTGTTCGACATCCTCCCATATGCGGTAACATATCGACTATAGATATGTGCCGCCATACGAGGATGCGAACACCTCGAAATAGTAAGGGGCTTGCCCGCCCCAGGCCTCATCCCATGACTATATCGAGGAAAAGATCTAGGTAGGCTCCATCCCTAATAGGAGCAAGATCATAGACCTGATGATATGTCAGGCCATGTGACACAGGAGCAGTGCGATGGTGGGCTATCCACTCATCTACATAAACAATATCGTGAAGGCTACGAAGGGACAAAAGCATCGCCTCCAAGTCTGCCACGATATGTAATGTAGACGGTGTGTCTCTAGCACTCCTACGGATAGCCGCTAACTCGCGGTCTATCTCCGCGACGATGAGGTCCGCTAATAGATGAGCGGCCCTCCTCGTGGCCCTCCTCGTGTGACTCCATGCTAAAACCTAAGCCAAACACAAAGGTCCAATGTGAAGGGTCTAATGTGAAGGGTCTAATGCTTAGTGCTAAGTGGCACTAATGAAGCTATAAAACAATGCTAATGGGCTCACTAATGCTAATCCAAATCAAGAGAGCAAGGAGAGTGAAAACGACAATGAGGCAAAAAAAAAAGTTTTCCGGTTTTATAACCTCGATCGAGGTTCGGTAACATCATGCAATTTAGGGTTTGCAAGATTAACGCTCTGGATATTAGGGTTAGTGCAACATACGGCCAAGATACACACTTAATTTTAGGGTTGGGGAAGGATTGACGGCTGAGATTTGATATTACTATCTCGTTCGAGGTACATGGACGGCCACGATTTAAAGTCATTACCACGACAAGGTATGTCGACGGTCAAGATTCATTATATACCTCGATCGAGATATTTAAACGGCTGAGATCGCATCTTCCAACGTACGTGAATGGACAGTATAGATTGCGTTTACGTATCTCGATCGAGATATTTGGACGGTGGATATTGCATCTACATATCTCGATCGAGATATTTGGATGGTGCAGATTGTATCTCTGTATCTCGATCGAGATATTTGGACGGTTGAGATTTGATCTCAGTATCTCGATCGAGATACGGGGACGGTGGAGATTGTATCCCATTACCTCGAACAATGAATGGTCGCGATTTGATGTTAATTTCTCGTTCGAGATACGTGGACGATGGAGATGTGCTAGTCAAATATGCCTAGGGGGATACAACGTGGCCCTGATGTGGATCCGAGTGGCATAGATATCTCGATCGAGATAATGTGGTGGCGATGACATGTATTGGTGACATGGATGACGCCTGGAAACCCGGACCTGCTAGCGTGGCATTAGTTGGTATCTCGATCGAGATATGTCGATTTAGGCTTGGGAGACACGTGTCGTGTTTTAATTCGCGGCACTATCACGATCAAGGTACTCTGCCCAAGATGCATGGATGTCCCAATTTTAGAGAGAGATTTACGACCAAACTGATCTGGAAAATTCTAGAATCAGTTTGCTTGGTTAGAGGCTCTTTTCTTCCTATAAGTAGAAGCCTCCCCTTTGTAAAAGCTTAATGGTGTTTACACACTATTACTTTGCTCCTATCACATGAGCCATTTACATTGAATTTTTTAATAATTCAATTATTTTTGGCCTAATCCTCTCCAAAGTGAATTGGTGGCCACTCTTGCTTCAAACAAGAGTAGAACCCTCAATCCCTCAAGCCAAAGGAGAGCTTACAAACTGTATGTAAGTTAATTTTCTTACTTGCTTAATTTTAAATCTATGGTTTTCTTGATTTTTATATTTTGTAAAAAATTGAATGAAATTCAAATGCTATGCGTTGATGAAAAGGCCACCTCCTTCTCTTCTTTACAATCCAACCTTTCTTAATCCTAGAAAGATTAACTAAAGGATTAATTAAACTCTTCTTATTGTTTACTCTCTTGAATTTGGAAAACTGTGTAGATTAGAATTCTATCAATCTAATTTGGATTAATATAAGTCAATTAAAGAATGATAAAAATGATAAATGGTCAGCCATACAAAGGAGGTTATGGCAAAATTTTCCAGAACTTTGGAAAAGAAAGATCATTTTTATGTTATTCCAAAAGAGTAATTCCGACCATTTTTGCATCTAAAAGAAATATTCTAATTACTCCATGTACATATTCACCTATGAATATGCATGGATATCACTGATATTAATTATTAAATTTGATTTTTATGCATAGAAAGATGCATAAAAAATTTATTTTTATTTCAAAAGTGATATTCTTATTAAAATTGATTTTTATGCATAGAAAGATGTATAAAGGATTTATTTTTATTTCAAAAGTGTTACTCTCATTAAAATTGATTTTTATGCAGAGAAAGATGTATAAAGGATTTATTTTTATTTCAAAAGTGTTACTCTCATTAAAAATGATTCTTATGCATATAAAGATGCATGAAGAAATTATTTTTATTTCAAAAGTATTACTCTCATTAAAATTGATTTTTATGCAAAGAAATATGCATAAAGGAATTATTTTTATTTCAAAAGTGTTACTCTCATTAAAATTGATTTTTATGCATAGAAAGATGCATAAAGGATTTATTTTTATTTCAAAAGTGTTACTGTCATTAAAATTGATTTTTATGCATAGAAAGATGCATAAAGAATGTATTTTTATTTTAAAAGTGTTATTCTCATTAAAATTGATTTTTATGCATACAAAGATCCATAAAGGAATTACTTTTATTTCAAAAGTGTTATTCTCATTAAAATTGATTTTTATGCATAGAAAGATGCATAAAGGAATTATTTTTATTTCAAAAGTGTTACTCTCATTAAAAATGTTTTTTATGCATATAAAGATACATAAAGGAATTATTTGTATTTCAAAAGTGTAATTCTCATTACAAATGATTTTTATGCATAGAAAGATGCATAAGGAATTATTTTTATTTCAAAAGTGTTACTCTCATTAAAAATGTTTTTTATGCATATAAAGATACATAAAGGAATTATTTGTATTTCAAAAGTGTAATTCTCATTACAAATGATTTTTATGCATAGAAAGATGCATAAGGAATTATTTTCATTTCAAAAGTATTATTCTCATTAAAATTGATTTTTATGCATAGAAAGGTTCATAAAGGATTTTTTTTTCAAAAGTGTTATTCTCATTAAAATTGATTTTTATGCGTAGAAAGATGCATAAAGAAATTATTTTTATTTCAAAAGTGTTATTCTCATTAAAATTGATTTTTATGCATAGAAAGATGCATAAAGGAATTTTTTTATTTCAAAAGTGTTATTCCCATTAAAATTGATTTTTATGCATAAATAGATGCATAAAGAATTTTTATATCAAAATTAGAATTCTCTTAAATTCTATGTTTAAATTCTATGAATAGATGTGATGAGATGTGATGTGAATCAGATAGATGTGAAAAATGGATGGATGGATGTGATGTGAATAGAGGTGATGAGATGTGAGGTGAATAGATGTGATGTAAATCCGATAGATATGAATGAATGGATGGATGGATGTGATGTGAATAGAGGTGATGAGATGTGAGGTGAATAGATGTGATGAGATGTGATGTGAATCCGATAGAGATGTGAATGAATGGATGGATGGATTTGATGTGAATAGAGGTGATGAGATGTGAGGTGAATAGATGTGATGTGAATCAGATGGATGGGAATGAATGGATGGATGGATGGATGGATGTGATGTGAATAGAGGTGATGAGATGCGAGGAGATGTGATGTGAATAGAGGTGATGAGATGCGAGGAGATGTGATGTGAGTTAGATAGATGTGAATGAATGGATGGATGGATGTGATGCGAATAGAGGTGATGAGATGTGAGGAGAATAGATTTGATGTGATTTGAATCAAATGGATGTGAATGAATGGATGGATGGATGTGATGTGAATAGAGGTGATGAGATGTGAGGTGAATAGATGTGATGAGATGTGATGTGAATTAGATAGATATGAATGAATGGATGAATAGATGTGATGTAAATAGAGGTGATGAGATGTGAGGTGAATAGATGTGATGAGATGTGATGTGAATCAAATAGATGTGAATGAATGGATGGATGGATGTGATGTTACTTGCTCCACAAGACATAGGCGTTTTTGGGGTAGGGGATAATAACTAATAACTATGTCACACAAACTGTTTTTTTGGGGGGTTAAGGAGACATAGGCATTTTTGGGGTAGGGGAGAATAACTAATAACTATGTCACACAAACCGTTTTTTGGGGGGTTAAGGAGATTTTGCGTAATGCAAACCTTGGGGTGGCGGAGATTCACTATGTAATATAAATCTTATAGAGTGCCACTTATTTGTGCATGTATGAGTATTTTTAAGGGGGGGGGGGGAGAAAGCGGGATGCTTGAATTATTCAAGGTCCATGAGAGGATATGAACCTTGACAATGGGGTGCAAATCTTAGAAAATGTAATTAGGAGTGCACTCTATATACTAATAGTTTTGGGGGAGATGGAAGATGCACTTTTCCATCACAGACCATGTGGGAATATTGAGCCTCTCAATGAAGTCTCAGAATAAAGTAAGGAGTAACAAAAGGGTAGCACTCAAATTGGAAGATAAAAATATTATTTGGGTGCATATTAAACCTTATTTCTATCTGAAGAGATTGAACGACCATTTACGTGTGTTCAAAATTAGGTAGCTTTTCTTTTCAAGGGATAATTTTTTAATTAGTAGTTCTTGTAGTTATCATGACTAATTGAATAATTTGGGTGCATATGATAAAGTGATTAAACCTATTACAAATTTTTATCTAGCTATTTAATACTTGATGATACTTTTATCTTTGAAATTATGAAAATCTTATCTCACTAATGGTTAGACATGTGACTTGATTAACAAGCCTTGGTGGGGGAGGTTCAATATCATGAGAGGATATAAATCTTAACAATGGGGTAAGGATCTTAACAAGTTCTAGGGAGGATGGTGGGGTTTCAAGATCCATGACAGGATATAAAACTTACACTATTACAGGCGGGTTGATTGTTGATGGATTTGAACATGTAAAAAATCCCAAAAGCATCGAAAAAAGTATCGATATGGAATCTTCGATATATACATTGATATGCACATCGAAATACATGGCGTTAAAAACGTCAAAAGTAAAAGTTATTTATCGACTACTAAGTACATCCATGTTCTCTACTAAAAGGTCACGAAACATAAAATTTTATTAAGTAACAAAAGTTACATAGCCCATAATGGAGTCGACAAAAAGTGCACAAAAGAGGCATAGATAGAGCCGACAAAAAGAAGTACACAAAAGAGGCCTGACTCTTGTACATAGAACCTAATCATTGCCCTCAAGGTTTGGCATTGGGGCTAAAACTTAAAAATGACAAGTGACGAAAAAACTAATTGATGGGTGGAAAATGTAGAGGTTTATCATATTCACCACATCTGTCCAGTTCATGTTGTGGCCCTCTGCCTCAAGTTGCTCAAGGAGGGAATATGTCCTGTGCATTAGGGTGTACCTTTCCTCCACATCACTCGCAGCACGGCTGACCACTCTTTGCTAGAAGCATGAAGCATGAGTACTTATTTTAAAAAATGAAATTCCCATTATGCGAGAAAAAGTAAGTGATGATACTATTTACACTTTTTACAAAGTGGGTGTGGAAATCATCCCAGCCACAGCTTCCAAAATGGGATCTCCTTATGCTCTCCATTTGCTTTGCTACGGCATCCTCCTGCAACTTATAGCTTTGGGGATTTTTATGGTGCTTTCTACACTCCTGTTACCAAATCTCTTATGTGCAATACCAAGGCTTTTATCCCCCTGACTTTACCTTGTGTGTGATGTTGCTTGTTGCCATATATAGAGGCAGTGATGTGTGTGAACACACTTAGGACCGTCGGGGCACTTTTTTCCTCTTTAGGAGGTTTTTTCCCCCGGCTTGTATATACGCCCAGGGCTAACTTATCTTTTGTACATTGACACAATCTAATACATTATGTGTTGTGTGAATTCTTGCTTCTTTTTCTCCAAGCTTTGTGTGCTTTCCTGCAACCCTAATTCCAACAATTGGTATCAGAGCAGGCATTGGCTGCCACGGCTACGCCGCCAGCATCCTCCGACTCACATTCTCCGATTGAGGTGAGCTTTCATGAGCGCTTGCAGGTTCCTATACTCTGCAAATCTGCCCGTAGGGCTTTGCGTTCTCAAAATTTGCATCTGAGGTCATTTCGGGCTTCGTTTTTGCATTTCAAGTTCTGCACAGGTGTTTTCGTCATTTTCTGTAGAAATTTTGACAGTGCAGTTTTTTGCAAAACAGGCATACGTGTTCTATTGTAGACTGTGCTACATAGCACAAGTTGTCTTCTGTTCAGTCTTTGCTTCATTACAGGTAGCTTTTGCATCAATTTCAGTCAATGGCCATGGCTGATAACAACAATGATGTATTTCGCATGTCTGCTGAAGACAAACTAGATGAAGACAGCAACTACCCACTTTGGGCATACATGATGCAGCATGTTTTGGTTACAAAAGGAGTGTGGAACATTGTGCAGGGTATGGATGTACGTCCAGGTTCTGTGGATATAGGATCTGTTGAGGATGTTACAGGATCTAGCAGCTCTACTGTTGCTGCTGTTTTACCCACTGCTGAACAAGCTCGTTGGGATGGTAAAGATGCGCAGGCTCATGCCTTGATTACACTTTCTGTCAAACGTAACATCACCCCACATATTCGTTCAACTAAAACAGCAAAACAGGCTTGGGATATTCTAGCTGGTTTGTATGTAGGTCGTAACGAGGTAAAAATCTCTTACCTGCGTAAAGAGCTAGAATTGAAGATTATGCAGGAAGATGATGGCATGAATGTTTTTCTTGCTGAGATTAAAGATCTCAAAGAACAGTTGATTTCTGCAAGTGAGATTATTCTTGATCATTCTCTTGTACAGACTGTTCTTGATGCTTTACCTGAGATATATCAGACTTTTGCTTCCACGTGGAGACTTCTTGTTGATGAGGACAGACCTGATGCTGTCAAGTATGATACTTTAGTCAACAAGCTCTTGCAAGAAGCGCAGTCTAGGTAAAACAGGGCCAGGTAGCGTGCAGTTGATCAAGCATTTATTGTGCTGCCCAGCAGAAGCAGAGAAGAAGTGGTAAGGCAGCCCCTTCCACTGTTTCTTCTCCTATTAGTAGGTCTGCAACTTCTTCTCCTTCCACAGGTAACAACAATAAGTCTGAGAAGGCTCTTGATAAAGGCAAGAAAAAGACTAGGTGCAACTATTGTAAGGTAAATGATCATGTCATTAAGAATTGCCCTAAGCTAAAGGCTAAAGAGGCAAAGAAGAAAGAGTCAAATGCAACCATAATAGCAGATGCTTCTACAAATGCAGATTCTGCAAATGTTGTGCAGGATACAGAATGGGCGTTTAGCGTGTATTGCCAGTATGACCCATCTGTACATGATGCATGTTTGACAGTTTCTGTTGACTCTCATGTTTGGTATTTTGACAGTGGTGCTACAAAGCACATTACCTCACATCGTGATATGTTCACTTGTCTTGAGGCTGTCTCTAATGGGAATACTGTCACATGTGCCAATAATGCTTCTTACCCAGTGAAGGGCATTGGTAAAATTATGCTTACTACTGCAAATGGCAGCGCTTTCACACTTTCAGATGCTTTGTATGTGCCAGGGATAAAGAAGAATCTATTGTCTGTCTCTGCGCTTGTTAGACTTGGATTTGTAGTCAAATTTATGGATGACAGATGTACTGTTCATGATTTGACTTATGGTGATACGATTATTGCATCTGGCACCTTGTTTCGTGGGCTGTATAGGCTCAATTCTTATAACAAGTGTGTGGAAGATTCAACAAATGCAGTTTCTGATGAAAAGGCAGTTTCAGATGCAAAACTATGGCATGCTCCTTTTGGTCATCTGAACTTTGCCAGTTTGTTGCGTTTGCAGAAATTTGATAGGGTTGCTTCACTGTCCCCTCTTGAGGCACCATTGAAACATGTTTGTGAAGGCTGTATTTTGGGCAAAATGCAGCGTTCTGCGTTTCCAAAGGATGGTTCTGTGCAGGCCACTCGCAAATTGCAACTTGTACATAGTGATGTATGTGGGCCATGCAAACTCTGTCATTTGGTAAACACTTGTACTTCGTGACTTTCACTGATGATTACTCAAGGCATGCATGTGTATATCCACTGAAGGCGAAGTCCGAAGTGTTTTTGTGCTTCAAACAGTTTTTTCTTATGGTTGAAAATGTATCCAATTGTACTATGGGCACCCTCCGTTCTGCACTCATTTTATGGATTACAAGCCATAGTAAATATTGGGTTCCAAGAGTTGCACATCCCTCTCGAGGCAACCTCTAATCATGAGGGGGAGGAGTTCTACATACTTGAGGACTCTCTATCAGCCAATTACTCATCAGCAATAGTTGATACTTCATTGAACTCAAACCCACAACCAATAGCCATCTAAGACAACCCACCCAGAGGTAGATGCCCCAAATCATTTTGTAATGACTTTCTCAAGGGTGTCAAAGAAATGAACATAACTTTTGATGTGTAGCTTGGATTGACGAGCTATAAAAAGAAAAAAGTGTTTGATTTTTCATGCTCTATACAACTATGAATTCAAAATTTATTCAATAGAACATATTTTATATGTTGCTTATATGAATATATTACTAATAAATAAACATGAATTGCTTAATAAAACACGTAGACCATACTTCATATTGTTAGTTCTTTAATATATATAAAAACTAGAGTGTTTCTATCTCATTTTCTCATTTGCACTTTCTACCCCCAATAATTTTGGAGATATGTGAAAGAAATCACTTTTACTACTGAGATATGTTAATGAAATGGTGTCATATTATATCATGGAAAATTTATGTGTGAAAATAAAGTAGAATCACTTCAACGTGATTCGATGGTCACAATCTTGTTGGATGCTCCAAATCGCTTTGTAGTGACTTTCTCAAGTGTGTCAAAGACATGACCATGACTTTTGATGTCTAGCTTGGATTGACGAGCTATAAAAAGCAAAAGTGCTCAATTTTTCATGCTCTATCTAAATATGAATTCAAACCTAACTTAATAGAACATATTTTATGTATTGTTATATTAATATATTATTAATAAATATGAATTTCTTAAGAAAATATGTAGATCACACTTCATATTGTTAGTTCTTTAATATATATGAAAACTAGAGTGTTTCCAATTCATTTTCTCATTTGCACTTTATACCCAATAATTTTAGAGATATGTCAAAGAAATCACTTTTGCTAGAGTGAGATATGCCAATGAAATGGTGTCATATTACATTATGGAAAACTTGTGTAAAAATCAAGTAGAATCACTGCAACCCGATTCGATGGTCACAATCTTGTTGGATGCCCCAAATCGCTTTGTAGTGACTTTCTCAAGAGTGTCAAAGAAATGACCATAAATTTTGATCCAGAGCTCGGATTGACAAGCTATAAAAAGAAAAAGTGCTAGATTTTTCATGCTCTATCCAAATATGCATTCAAAGTTAACTTAATAGAAATAAAAAGTTGGGAATCTATGTGTGAGAGGATGAGAAGTCACTACCTTAGAGGAGTCCCAACATGTTTTTTGGAGTAAGTACAAATATTTAATGCCTCAAAACTTGTTAAACATTTGTAGGTTCTTGGAAAAATCAAGGAACACATATCATAAAGAATTTTCTTGCATTTTCACATAGTCTCATTGGGATGATCAGTAAGACTTGTAAGTCATAAAATGATGCAAAAGAAGTTTTAACTATATACTGGCAATCCTTTTTGTATCTCATATTCAACTTTGTAAGAAGTAGCCTGTGTGGATGGGATTGAAGATGAATGGATGAGATCTAACCACTTGGAAAACTTTCAAGAAGAATTTGCAAAGGTTTGAGCTTTGTGTCTTCGTTGTAGAAAATTTATTCTAAAACCTTCTTATTCCAATGGGCCTTCTACATTAAAAGATCCCATCAGTCACCATCCATGAAAATTTAGGTGGTTATTGGGTTGAGGGATCAGGTGGGTAAATTGATTCTTTTACCCATATATCAACATGATTTCTCCCTAATGCGCTATCTTGTTGCATTACATAAGGGTTGACCTTAAAAGCCTATATTATCTCATAGAGAGGAGCATACTCATCATCCAAGTCCACATGTACAAATCACTTCTTAGAATTGTTTCTAATGTTCTACAAACTATAAAGCAATACTGAAATTCTAATTAACTCCTTTATTTGTAAAAACATAATGTAGTAAAACAATATTCATAATTTCAAACACTTTCATTTTCAATAACATAAATTTAATTCTCTCTAAACATATACATACCTCCATTGAGTACTGTAGAAACACTTCTTGATACAATAACACTTCCTGGTAGTAGAGAAATTGGGTAAAAAAAATCAATGAAGAAAAATATGACTTTTGGTTCCACTTGATGGCACAAGAAAATCAAATCTCTTCATTGTTGTCCATGCATAAATATTATGTGGAAAGTGGAGATTTAGGTGAAAGCTTAGAGGCTGGCTTGAGAGATTAAAGTGAAAGCTTAGAGGCTTGCTTGAGAGATTAAAGATTTCAATGAAGGAAAATTCAAATGGAGGATGAGCTAGAAGAGTGGCTGTTGAATAAGGAAAACTCACCCAACAACAACCACCATAAACTCACCCAATAAGGAAAACTCACCCAACAACAACCACCATAAACTCATGAAAATGCACTAGAAAAGAACTTAAACATGTTTCTATGTGCTGGAAAAAAAAACTTTCAAAATACTAAGTTTTCTTCAAGATATATTCGAGTTTTTTTTTAAATGACACTTTTTCCAATCGACATCTTTGAATTCCATGTTCTACTTGAAGTTACATAGTTACTTATGTTAGAAGTATTCCCATACTTTTTTCCTTACTTTATAGAGTACTAGCTCTTCACATTTATGAATTTTGACTTACAGTGATTGAAGTTACATGGAGTTGAAGCACATTAGAATAAAATAAGCATTGAATCTCTTTAGAGAATATGGAAAAATGTGAATTTAGATCCTAAAAGAAGAGAGTAAACCCAATATAATAATATTATTTTTGCACTTTTCCTAAATTCCCAAGAAGAGAGAGAAATCCCTTAAAGGGACCATTTAAGTACATGCCCACTTTGGTACTAATCAAAGATATCTTAGCACTTGTGGATTTTTCTTCTCATAATACGAGTTGAATGAGCTTCTGACTTCTTACAAATTGTGGGTGAAAGCTAAGTATTATCAATATTTCATCAATTTTCATTCCTACATTTAAATTTTACACCTTTTATCTATCAACATCTCTCTTCTCATCATGAATCCTCTACACCCAACCATTTAAGAGAAAATTTAGGCACTCCAAAACCAAATTCTAGTTGAGAAGGAGTTGACAAGGGATCTAGAGAATAGGTTATCCTATAAGAAGAGGCATAGAGGTGCTAGTTATGGTGAATCCTTAGTCTTCGATAGTTGAGAAGGATTTGAGAAGGGACCTAGAGGATAGGTTATCCTCAGGCAAAAGGTGCTAGTAATGGTGGCGAATCTTCAAACTCCGATGGTGATCAAATTTAAAGAACCATACAAGCTACTCTTAGAGCTCAGGAGTCTAAGAAGGAGAACAAAATTAGTCGCAAAGCTTTTTACCTTTTAAAATTTTGATGGTAAGAAAGATGCTAGCACAATACTTCCATGGCTTAGTCAACTTGATGAGATTACTTTCCAGAGGAGAAATTCTCTAAGAAGGATAAAATCAAGTGTCCTAGTAATCATTTAATAGAAAATATAGATTTATGGTGGAACATGGCTAGAAGTATAAAATGAAGTGTGCTAGTAATTATTTAATAGACATTGTAGCTTTATGGTGGAATGTGACTAGAACCAATAATCACAAACATAAATCTGGGAAAAAATTACAGAAACTCATCACCCACGAAGAATTTATTTCCCACATAGTACAAAGCTAGGGCTAGATAATGATGGGCCATCTTCTCATAGCTTGAAAAGGCAACTATGCATCATCAAGTAAATAGGGATAGAAGTGAGTAGCTATCTATGATACAACATATGCTCAATTCCATAAAAAATAGGAGATGTATTAGGATCTAAAGATGTTTAGTATGTGGATTCTGGTGCCTCTAACCACATGATGAGTCATGTGGTGAGTGTTTAGAGATATGTAGAAAATGGAAAAACTAGGCTATGTAGAAACAAGTGATGATATTGTGCCTCCCATTGCACATGTTGGTGAAGTGTCATTATCTCTATGGAGATGGCAAAATGAAGTACTTAACAGATGTACTTCATGTTTCAAATATTACAAAGAACCTACTGTGTACATTATGAACATGTCTCCCACCACTGCAGCTGTTCATGGTATAACACTTGAACAAAAGTTTACAAGCATAAAACTAGATGTGTCTCACTTAAAACTATTGTGGGTGTATTTCCTATGTGCATGTTCCCATTAGGGGAAATATGGACTACAAAAAGGGCCCTGTAAGGATTAGCTGTAAGGATTAGCTTAAGTTTCTATTTTTTTGGGTTTAGAATGCTAAACTTGGCTCCATATTAGAGTCCATTCTCATTTTTGAATTTTTTTAATGTGTGACATTCCTTAGACCACTTTCCTTTTTTATGTGGCCCCACACCTCTCTCTTCCCCAATTTTTAAAAACGTGGGTATAAGGGATCCTTAAATTAGGGTTTTTTTAAATGTTTCAATTTTAGCATTTTTAAGTAAAAAAGGGTCCCACCATATCTCATGCATATATATGTGGTCCCACTCCCCAAATTTGAAAAACACGGGTATAAGGGATCCTAAATTAGGGGTTTTTTTTAAAGTTTAAAAATTTTAACATTTCTTAAATAAAAGAAGGGTCCCTCAATCATATGTAACCCCCCCCCAAAAGTACTTTTCAAGGTTATTTTCAACCATAACTACCTCATCTTCCTTTAATCATCCTTTCATCTTTGTAAGATCCCTCTCCCCCACCGCGCAACGAATTGAGGGGTGCTAGCAGCGGAAGTAGCACTTCTTGCGCGGGGCAGGGTCCCACACTCCGGGCCTCGCCCCCACGGATACCGGGACAAGAGACTAATCCATCGATTCTTCCAAAACCGAACCCGAAAAAACTTCTCTTGTTCGGAAAGCACGGGCGATTCCTCTAGGATAACTTCTCACTAATGTAGTCAAAAGCCTTAACTAATTAATCTGATCTGACCAAACTCGTAAGTCCCATAGTTAGATCAGGGAAAAGATTGTACTTGGATCATAGAGACCAACGCTTTTTTCCTCATTGAGAGGCACGGCCGTTGATTCTTTTCCATAGAACAATTTTAATCCAGGATTTACCTCATCTATTGTACTATACAGAAATTGAGTCTCGTTTTACGGATCCATCAGTCTAGCCTAACCCCATCCAGTCCCATGGGTTAGCCAACCACCCAACCACTATAGTGATGGGATCCAATTAGGAATTTTGTTAGGTTTTGTCCCGAATTTAGAAAACAACTCTTACTCCTTGTTCCAATATCTTCCCCGACGTACTTGTGGGTATCTTCGGTGACCCAAAGCCCGAGCACCGTATGGTCAGCACCCTCTAGGATCCTTCCCAGGTCACCTACTAGTGCTTCACTCATAGGCCACTTCCTTGGTCCCTCATCCACTGTACCGGCAGCTCATCATTTAAATCAAGAGGCTGGTCAAGACCTCGGCCGCGACCTTGCTACACGCGAGACGTCCTCCGATGACTCTCCGCCTCAGCAGTTGCAACTTTAACAGATAGGTCTCCATGACCTCATTCATAAGATGGTCAAAATGCTTTCCCAGCATTCTTGACATAAAACAGTCATTTAAAAATAGAATTCACATACAAATATAGTTCCAACAATATTTCCATCTTTTCTCATTACTCCGCATCCTTTCACATTAGTCCCCATCTTTTCTCATCTTACCACAATTTTATTTTCTTCATCGATTCCTATCATATCACATCATTCCCACATCAAATCACATCCAATCATATCATCCACACATCAATCCACATCATCCTCCATACATCCATCCACATCATCCACATCGATCCACATCATCCATACATCCATCCACATCAATCCACATTATCCACACATCCATCCACATCTTCCAGACATCCATCCACATTAATCCACACGTCAATCCACATCATCCAAACATCCATCCACATCATTCATACATCCATCCATACATCAATTCACATCATTCATACATCTATCCATATGTCAATCCACATCATCCAAACATCCATCCACATCAATCCATATGTCAATCCACATCATCCAAACATCCGTCCACATCAATCCACATTATCCACTCATCATACATACACCAATCCACATCATCCACATCAATCCAGATCATTTACTCATCATACACACACCAATCCACATCATTCATACATGCATCTCCATCAATCCATATTATCCGCGCACATCAATCCACATTCATTTCATAAGCATTCTCATTCTCATCTAATCACATCTTTTTCTAACTCATCACTTATTTCCTCATTTATCCTCATCAGATCTCATCCACTTGCATCTACCTATATATCTCATCACTTCACCCCTTATCATTCATTCACATCTCGATTCACATCACATCACATCCATTCACATCCCTTATCATTCATTCACATCTCGATTCTCATACTAACACATTCATTCATATCCTATATCATCCATTCACATCTCGATTCACATGTTTACATCCTGATTCACATGCTATCACATTCATTCACATCCCTTATCATTCATATCTATCCAATTTACATCACATCTCCTCGCCTCAATTTTTGTTCATATCCATCACATTTACATTCACATGTATTCTCCCACATACATCCACATCCATACTTATCACATACACATCCATATCTATCCTTTCACATACATCCACAACCATACTTATCACATACACATCCACATCTATCCTTTCACATACATCCACATCCATTCTTTCACATACATCCACATCCATTCTTTCACATACATCCACTTCTACTCTTCACATGCATCCACTTCTATTCTTCACATACATCCACATCCATCCTTTCACATACACACATCCACAATCATTCTTTCACATACATCCACTTCTATTCTTCAGATACATCCACATCCATACTCTATTCATTCCCATCTATCTGATTCGCATCCCATCTCATCACACCTATTTACCTCTCATTCTCATCACTTCTATTCCCATCACATCCATTATTTATTCATTCTCATCTATCTGATTCATATCACATATCATCACATCTGTTTACCTCTCATTCTCATTACTTCTATTCTCATCACATCCATTTATAGAATGTAAGAGAATTCTTGTTTTTTGATATAAAGATTCTTTACACATCTATTTATGCATAAGAACAACTTCAAAGGAAAATAACACTTTTATAAAAATTCGTTTATGCATCTATTTATGCATAAATTCAATTTTAAGGAGAATAACACTTTCGAAATAAAAATAAATCTTTTATGCATCTTTCTATGCATAAATTTAATTTTAATGAGAATAACTCTTTTGAAATAAAAAATAAATTTCTTTATGCCTCTTCCTATGCATAAAATCAAAATTGATGAGAATAACTCTTTTGAAATAAAAATAAATTTCTTTATGCATCTTTCTATGCATAAAATCAAAATTGATGAAAATAACTCTTTTGAAGTAAAAATAAATTTCTTTATGCATCTTCCTATGCATAAAATCAAAATTGATGAGAATACCTCTTTTGAAATTAAAAAACTTCTTTATGCATCTTCCTATGCATAAAATCAAAATTGATGAGAATAACTCTTTTGAAATAAAAAAATTTCTTTATGCATCTTCCTATGCATAAAATCAAAATTCATGAGAATAACTCTTTTGAAATAAAAAAGAATTTCTTTATGCATCTTCCTATGCATAAAATCAAAATTCTTGAGAATAACTCTTTTGAAATAAAAATAAATTTCTTTATGCATCTTCCTATGCATAAAATCAAAATTGATGAGAATAACGCTTTTGAAATAAAAATAAATTTCTTTATGCATCTTCCTATATGCATAAAATCAAAATTGATGAGAATAACTCTTTTGAAGTAAAAATAAAACTCTTTATACATCTTCCTATGCATAAAATCAAAATTGATGAGAATAACTCTTTTGAAATAAAAATAAATTTCTTTATGCATCTTTCTATGCATAAAATCAAAATTACACTTTTAGAATACACAATTAGTGGGGATTACTCTTTTTGGATAATAAAAGATAAAACTTATTTCAGCAAATTTTAGAAAACTTTGCCATAACCTCCTTTGTATAGCTAATCATTTTTTAAATTTTCCTAACTTAAAATTACTTAAAAATTATCCCCAAATGGTTTTAAGCACTCTAAACTAATCAAATTTCACTTTTAAAAGAGAAACAATATGAAAAGTTTAATTCCAACAATTAGATTACTCAACTAGGATAAAGAAGGGTAGAATTAAAGAAAGAAGAGAGGGGGAAAGTCTTTCCAACAATGCATAGCATCTGTTTATCATTTTAAGATAACAAAAAATTAGAAAACCATTACAAGAATAAAGAAAAAGTAAGATTTCTAACTTACATGAAATTCTAGGAGCTTTCCTTTGGCTTGATGGTTTGAGGGATCTACTCTTTTTTGCAACAAGAGTGGCCACCAATTCTTTAGAAGAGGGAATGGTCAAAACTTAATGAATTATTAAGAAATTCATAGTTCTTGACTCTGGGGTGAAGTAGAGTAACAATGCATAAAACACTATTAACCATTTACAAAGGGGGAGGCTTCATTTATAGGAAAAAGTGAGCCTCTAACCAAGCAAACTAATTCTAGAATTTTTCACATCAGTTTGGTCATGTTTTTACCATTTTTAGGTCAGTTTAGCTCACTTTTTGGATCTAGTTGAAGCAGGAGAGAGGAGAGATAAAAATATGTCATTATTTGTGAGTTTAAAAATCAACCACATGTGAAATAGGCACCTCCTTCATGAGGAAAAATTCCCCACACTGAGGTGTCAAAATGCATCATTTCTCTAAATGTCTCTTCTTTTTTAACTAATATCCTTGTCCTTAGTCAACTCTTTATCTTTATGTGAGTATTTACTCATTTTTGGGGGGATTTTCTTTATTTCTTCTATTTATCTCCTTCCTACATTTGGATTAATCTAATTGGCCTCTCAGAACCTTAATCTAAAATTTTTCAAAAATCTCGACCCTTAGGATAAGGCCTTTTGAATAAATTATAATTTATTTCTAATGCACCTTCTGAAAATCTTTTTGAACTTCTATTTTGGGGGATTTTATTTTAATAAGAAGAGATATTTTTCTATCCAAAAATATCTAAAAATTGAATAATCTCTCTCTAGAATATTTTCTCTCTCTAGATCAAAACAAGGTAAAACAGGATCTTTCTTTTATTTTAGAGAGCAGAATAATTATAAGATCAAAAGGGGAGGTTCTTACACCTGCACACCTCAAAAGCAGGAGGGAGGAATCTTATGTCCTACCCCACTTAAAAAACGCAAGATGATTAGAGCATAATTCATTTCCTTAAGATCCAACTAATTCTGGGGTTCCCTATAGTCTGGAGAACCCAACGGAATCCTAGGATAAAGATCCCTTATATAAAACTCATCATTAGATAATAATTCACTCAGATCGTAACATTCAAATCCTTATCACAATAATGGTCCATTAGATCGAATTTTCTATCCGAATAGTCCGACATGGAAATTTTCAATTATACAGATTTTTAATTTGACATCTCTTAACTTGATCCACTGGGTCAAGTGTTAACAGCAACAATCTGCCAGCACAATCCACTAATCTCATAGTGATTTGCTGAAGTCATTAACGTCATTCTAGCTACTACGAACATCATCATAGGGATGTGGATGATGTGGATTGGCATATGTATGATGAGTGGATAATGTGGATGGATGTTTGGATGATGTGGATTGACATATGGATTGATGTGGATGGATGTTTGGATGATGTGGATTTACATATGGATGGATGTGGATGGATGTATGAATGATGTGGACTGATGTATGAACGATGTGGATGGAAGTTTGGATGATGTGGGTTGACGTGTGTATTGATGTGGATGGATGTCTCGAAGATGTGGATGGATGTGTGGATAATGTGGATTGATGTGGAGGGATGTATAGATGATGTGGATTGATGTGGATGGATGTATGGATGATGTGGATTGATGTGTGGATGATATGATTAGATGTGATTTGATGTGGGAGTGATGTGATGTGATAGGGATCGATGAAGAAAATAAAATTGTGGTAAGATGAGAAAAGATTGGGACTAATGTGAGAGGATGCGGAGTAATGAGAAAAGATGAAAATATTGCTGGAACTGTATTTGTATGTGAATTCTGTTTTTAAATCCTGTTTAATGTCAAGAATGCTGGGAAAGCATTTTGACCGTCTTATGAATGAGGTCATGGATTATCTGTTAAAGTTGCAACTGCTGAACGGAGAGTCATCGGAGGACGTCTTGCGTAGCAAGGTCGCGGCGACCGAGGTCTTGACTAGCCTCGGTTTTATTTAAATGGTGAGCTTCCGGTACAGTGGATGAGGGACCAAGGAAGCAGCCTATGAGTGAAGCACTAGTAGGTGACCTGCGAAACGACGAAGGATCCTAGAGGATGCTCACCATATGGTGCTCGGGCTTTGGGTCGCCGAAGATACCCACAAGTACATCGGGGAAGATATTGGAACAAGGAGTAAGAGTTGTTTTCTGAATTCGGGCATGGATCTGGTTGATTGACCTTGCTGGTCCTCAACGGATGAGTCCATGGCTCTTTTATATGGATCTGTTGGTTGATCTTGCTGACCTTCAACGGAGATTTTATTTGGATATTCTTATGTGACTATATTGTCGGGTACTATGAGCTAGGAACTATTGAAAAAGGCCTCTAAGTGAACAGGTGGTGAGCGTTCTGGGTTGCCAATGATGCCATAGGTACACCGATGAAGGAATAAATTGGAAATTAGGATTCAACTCGATAATTAGAGGATTATGATCAGTAACACTATGGTTTCATTAAATGATTGTTTTAAAGATTATTGAATCTCTGAAAAAGGCAAGTTCATATTGGGTGTGTAAGTGGTGTGACTAGTTTTATGTTTGCATGATTATCCAGCTATACGGGGCCTGGGATCTCTTTTCCCTAGTACCTGGGACAAAACCTAACAAAATTCCTAATTGGAGGGCTGGATGGGGTTATGCTGGACTGATGGATTCGTAAAATGAGACTCAATTTCTGTATAGTACAGTAGATGAGGTAAATCCTGGATAAAATTTGTTCTATGGAAAAGAATCAACGGCTGTGCCTCTCAATGAGAAAAAAAGCATTGGTCTCTATGATGATCCAAGTACAATCTTTTCCCTAATCTGACTATGGGACTTACGGGTTTGGTCAGATCAGATCAGTTAGTTAAGGCTTTTGACTACGTTAGTGAAAAGAGATCTTGGAGGAATCGCCCGTGCTTTCCGGGCAAGGGAAGTTTTTCCGAGTTCGGTTTTGGAAGAACCGATGGATTAGTCTCTTGTCCTGGTATCCATGGGCTAGGCCCCGAATCGGGGACCCTGCCCCGCGCAAGAAGTGCTACTTCCACTGCTATAGCACCCCTGAATTTGTTTCATGGTGGGGGATAGGGATCTCACAGCTGGTATCAGAGCGAATTGGCTAATGAGGATCAACCGAGAAGCCAAAAATGTTGAAAAATTATGAAGAAGCAGTAAAGGGTTGTAATTGTGTGATAAAATTCATACAAATTGATATGCAAAGTGAAATTCGTAAATTGGTAATTGGGTCTTCAGATGGAAGTACCGCAATTGTATGGAATCCCTAACTTGCTTGAGGCCTAGACATGATGGTATTTACCTTATAATTCCAAGGATAGTGACTACTCGTATATATACCGAGGGTATAATTGTAGTTCTTTACTGGCAGTATATACGAGTATATCTAAGACTTGAAAATATAAGCATTAATACTATCCAGATGATAAATTCGAATGTGGTTGATATGATTTTAAATTTTGGTTGAGAACTGAAGAGTTGATTGGGATTCTAATTGAAAAAAAAATGAACATTCTTGAATTTTGGTTGAAATGTAATAAACTAAGCAAAACCGCAATGAAGATGAATGGGACGAAATGTAGGAAGGAGATAAATAGAAGAAATAAAGAAAATCCTCCCAAAAATGAGTAAATACTCACATAAGATGAAGAGTTGACTAAGGACAAGGATATTAGTTAAAAAAGAAGAGATATTTAGAGAAATGATGCATTTTGACACCTCAGTGTGGGAAATTTTCCCTCATGAAGGAGGCACCTATTTCACGTGTGGTTGAGTTTTAAACTCACAAATAATGAGATATTTTCATCTCTCCTCTCTCCTACTTCTTCAACTAGATCCAAAAAGTGAGCTAAACTGACCTAAAAATGGTAAAAACATGACCAAACTGATGTGGAAAATTCTAGAATCAGTTTGCTTGGTTAGAGGCTCACTTTTTCCTATAAATGAAGCCTCCCCCTTTGTAAATGGTTAAAAGTGTTTTATGCACTGCTACTCTACTCCACCCCCCAGAGTCAAGAACTATGAATTTCTTAATAATTCATTAAGTTTTGACCAATCCCTCTTCTAAAGAATTTGTGGCCACTCTTGTTGCAAACAAGAGTAGATCCCTCAAACCATCAAGCCAAAGGAAAGCTCCCAGAATTTCATGTAAGTTAGAAATCTTACTTTTTCTTTATTGGTGTAATGGTTTTCTAAATTTTTATTATCTTAAAATGATAAACAGATGCTATGCCTTGTTGGAAAGGCTTTCCCCCTCTCTTCTTTCTTAAATTCTGCCCTTCTTTATCCTAGTTAAGTAATCTAATTGTTGGAATCAATTTTCATTTTATGCATAGGAAGATACATAAAGAAATTTATTTTTACTTCAAAAGAGTTATTCTCATCAATTTTTATTTTACTCATAGAAAGATGCATAAAGAAATTTATTTAGAAAGATGCATAAAGAAATTTATTTTTACTTCAAAAGAGTTATTTTCATCAATTTTCATTCTATGCATAGAAAGATGCATAAAGAAATTTATTTTTATTTCAAAAGAGTTATTCTCATCAATTTTTATTTTATGCATAGAAAAAGGCATAAAGAAATTTATTTTTTATTTCAAAAGAGTTATTCTCATTAAAATTGAATTTATGCATAGAACGATGCATAAAAGATTTATTTTTATTTCAAAAGTGTTATTCTCATTAAAATTGAATTTATGCATAAATAGATGCATAAACGGATTTTTATAAAAGTGTTATTTCCCTTTGAAGTTGTTCTTATGCATAAATAGATGTATAAAGAATCTTTATATCAAAAAATAAGAATTCTCTTACATTCTATAAATGGTTGTGATGAGAATAGAAGTAATGAGAATGAGAGGTAAACAGATGTGATGATATGTGATATGAATGAGATAGATGAGAATGAATAAATAATGGATGGGATGGGAATAGAAGTGATGAGAATGAGAGGTTAATAGGTGTGATGAGATGGGATGCGAATCAGATAGATGGGAATGAATAGAGAATGGATGTGATAAGTATGGATGTGGATGTATGTGAAGAATAGAAGTGGACGTATGTGAAAGAATGGATGTGGATGTATGTGAAAGGATGGATGTGGATGTATGTGAAAGAATGGATGTGGATGTGTGTATGTGAAAGGATGGATGTGGATGTATGTGAAGAATAGAAGTGGATGTATGTGAAGAGTAGAATTGGATGTCTGTGAAAGAACGGATGTGGATGTATGTGAAAGGATAGATGTGGATGTGTATGCGACAAGTATGGATGTGGATGTATGTGATAGATGTGGATGTGTATGTGATAAGTATGGATGTGGATGTATGTGGGAGAATACATGTGGATATAAATGTGATGGATATGAACGAGAATTGAGGTGATGAGATGTGATGTAAATTTGAATAGATATGAATGATAAGGGGGGTGGTTGCAAGATCAGGGTGTCCAGTTTTGTCCACTCAGGCACCCTGTAAACAGTAAAAAAGCAGGCAGTTTACCTTTTACCTTTAGTGGCTAATCTCTCCTAGTAAATGAAGGAATTTCGTTTCAAGTTCTTTTGTTGAAACATCATATTCAAAGTTGAAAATATAGTTGCATAATTTGATTAAGCATTAGATAGTCAAAAGTCCTCATTTTCTTAGGTACAAAGTCAATGTATACACCCTGTCCCAAATTTGAACTGATTCCATAAAATGCTAATATCTTTTACATATAAACTCATATGAGATTCCCACTTTGTATCTTAGAACTTCACATAATATGGAGCTTAACTTGATTTTTTGAGAAAATTTTAAGATATTTGTCTATTTTCTTTAAATATTTCAAGGTCTTTAAAGTGTTATAATATACGCCACTTTTTGTACCCACAATAACTACCACTTAAAATCCTCAATCTTGTAGATCAAAAGAGTGGGTAGATACTGAGACATTAGTAGAATGTTGTGGTTAGTAAAAATTACAAATCCAATGGTTGGATTTTTAATGATCTCTTTTTCAAAATTCTTCCAGACTATCAGAAGGCTTGCAAATATTAATAATCTAATTAGTAAAATTACATTTTTGATGTGAATCATGTAAAACCTATAGGGACTAGTGTACTTGTAATGGTGCATCTATAGAAAAATAAATTGGATCACTCTAAGTATGGAAAGATCATTTATTTATCATTTCATCATATTTTTTATTAATTTTGATTAATTAGACTAATTTATATTAATTTAAGTTATATTAGGTTAATTTAAGGGCAAGTGTATTTTCTATTATTTGCTTGATCTCATTTTAAGTACCTTGCCCCCCAAAATTTACTCTCCAAGCATTGTCCCAGTCCAGCATAAACTGGATAAAACTGGACACCCTGATCTTGCAACAACCCAGGGATGTGAATGCATGATAAGGGATGTGAATGAATGTGACAGCATATGAATCAGGATGTAAACATTTGAATTAGGATGTGAATGAATGTGTTAGTATGAGAATCGAGATGTGAATGAATGTGACAGCATATGAATCAGGATGTAAACATTTGAATTAGGATGTGAATGAATGTGTTAGTATGAGAATCGAGATGTGAATGAATGATATAGGATGTGAATGAATGTGTTAGTATGAGAATCGGGATGTGAATGAATGATAAGGGATGTGAATGGATGTGATGTGATGTGAATCGGGATGTGAATGAATGATAAGGGGTGAAGTGATGAGATATATGGGTAGATGCAAGTGGATGAGATCTGATGAGGATAAATGAGGAAATAAGTGATGAGTTAGAAAAAGATGTGATTAGATGAGAATGAGAATGCTTATGAAATAAATGTGGATTGATGTGCACAAATAATATGGATTGATGTGGATGGATGTATGAATGATGTGGATTGGTGTGTGTATGATGAGTAAAATTTTTCAAAGATAAGGCCTTTTGAACAGATTATAATTTATTTCTAATGCACCTTTTAAAAATCTTTTTGAACTTCTGTTTTGGGGGAATTTATTTTAATAAGAAAAGATATTTTCCATCCAAAAATATCTAAAAATTGAATATTCTCTCTCTAGGTCAAAACAGGGTAAAAGAGGATCTTTCTTTTATTTCAGAGAGCGGAATAATTATGAGATCAGAAGGGGAGGTTCTTACACCTGCATACCTCAAAACCGGAGGGAGGAATCTTACAATCTTATTCTAATCCTTGTTGTTGCTAACCTTAGTCCAAACTATGCCTTCTTTTTAGAAGATATTACTAGTTACACAAGAAAACGTAAGATAGATCTTCATATTTGTGTAGAAGAGGAATATGCATCAATCAATCGTCCTTATGTAAAACAACCATTAGATAATGCATCCACTTCTGTACTTAGGGCGGCTCAAGGAAAGAAACATGTAGACTTATGGGTTGATGGTTTGCTCTATCCACGTGACCCGTTAACCGTAGATAACCCACCATTCATTGATCTGACTAGTTTAGTATGTCACATTAGTGATGGGGAAAACGGGCTTCTTGGATATTGTAAATATCTAATAGTTTATGGGGCTTACATGCAACATATATACATATCAAATTTGCATCTTCAATCAAATATTGAGGATTTAACAAAGCTAGTGCAAAATTTAGAGAATAATAATAAAGAAAAGGAGATACAAATCAAGGAAAAAGAGAAATAATTAAACAAGCTTAGAGTCAAATTAGATCATTTAAATAAAACCCCAGTTAATGCAAGGGAATGCCAAAGAAAGCTATCAGAAATTGATAGGCTTACAATAGGCGGTGGTGCTAGGAAAAGGAAATCATGGCAACAAGGTGAATAAGAATAGTTGAGTATTGAATAATTTAAATAAGAGTTCTACAACTAACCTTTTCTTGAACGTTTGTATTTTAGAAACTTTTTGATTGATGCATTGGGGGGAATACACAAACTTATACCTAGAGTCTTTTGAAAGCTTGCATTAGGAAGTAAGACATGTTCACTATTGTTCGTGATCCCAATTACAAGCAATTTTCTGATGTTTGGATGAAAGAAATCATGAATGACACTGAGGGGATTTTGAGTGCAAATGATATTCAAAGTGCTTGTGATGAAGCATTTATAACTCACAAGGGCTATTGTTCGTGACCCCAATTACAAGGGATTTTGTGATGTTTTGAAGAAAGAAATCATGAAGGACATTGAGGGGATTTATAGTGCAAATGATATTATTCAAAGTGCTTGTGATGAAGCATGTATAAGTCGCAAGGGATATGAGTCCATCCGTGCCATCTCACAAAGGAGGCTCTTCACAAGGCAAGGGATCAAAAGCCACTTTCTTCCACCTCCATACAAAGTTGCATTGACAAAGAAGACAAACAATGAACATGTAAGATCACTTGTCGGTGAGTATTTCCATGTAGAGGGAACAAAAGTATTGAAGGAAAAATGAAAGGGTGATATCAAAGTAGATTAGGATGCCTTCAACAACATTTTTGTGGATTTAAAGAGGCTTCAACAAGCAACTATCAAATTTTATATAGTCTCTCATGAAGTTTAGTATGATAAACTTTCTTATTCATGGTGGTGGTGAAAAATCAAATAACACATCTATCTAATCATGTGTTGCTTCATGGTTGTAGAACACTCTTGAATGAGACAATGGCACATGCAACGGACAAGGACAAGGTGCCTTATTTTAATGTTTAATCTGGAAAAGACAATTGGTGGTTAGGAACTTTCAAGGTGCCAGAGGAGAACCATGAAATGCTAGATTGGATGCTTCAAAGATGTCCTTGGATTGCAAAAGTCATCAAGTAACAAATAAATGGTGAGGTGTGGATACCTTTGTAGTGGATTGGCATTTAGAAGGAAATTTGAAAAAAATGCTTGGTTGTGACACAAGTACTACCTCTTTACTTCCTTGGCCTCTATACTACACAAAGAAATCAAAGAAAAAGTACAATAAGGAAGATGACTTACGATGGATTAATGGAGTTATGTCATACAACTTGGAAGCACGGCTAGAAAGGGATGCCAAGAATCATGCATGGAATCCCATTATTTCATTCCCATGGGAAACAATTCACTTCTACACATTACATGCCATGATGAGAATATTTGATAAGTTGCTCAAATTGCAATTGACTTTGCATTCACAATGAAGCGGACTGCTCGATCCATGAAAGCCATTTCCAAAGTGGAGGATATACTCAACTCTCTAGGGGTGTGTGGAGGAAACATCAAAGTAGTGAAAGATGCAAAGATGTGTGGAGATAATCACGTTGTGACACAACAAGTATCAATGAGTGAAGCAAAGGCTAGGCATTTTTTGCACAACATGTTGGGGGGAAAAACTCCAAAGCAAGATGGGAGTTTTGGAAAGAGTTATGCAAGTGTACTATTGACTTTGACGAGGATACAAGTCTTCTTAATAAGCATGTAAAGGTTTGGGCTTTTTTGACAACATGGTGGTGATCATGCTGAACATTAAGTAATACCAATGCTGAAACAACGAAGCATATTCAAGCTAACAGTCATCGAGTTTACTCAATTGGTCATTGACAGTTGGGGGGAAACATCGATCACCCATTACATGGTACTTTTTTGTTACTACTATCAAGTTGTTACAATTTATATGGATTTATAATCACTCACGTAATTTCTTGTTTCCAGCATATTGTTTATGCTCATGGATCATATTACTTCAAAAAGTATGGTTCCCTTGACATGCAGAGCACCTAGGGGATGGAGAAGTCACATTATAGGGCAAAGGGAATCTATTTCAAGAACACTCATCATGGTGAAGGGGTGACACGAACAAATTACCTCATTTAAATGTTTGATTGGTTTTTCCGATACACATTGAGTAGAAGCTTATTGAAAGAGAAAGAAAAGGCATCTCAAATTGCAAAATAAGTCCAACTCCACATGAAGGAGTGTGTTTTTTGAGGGAGCGCTAGCAACCCAAGTTCTCTCTTAAGATGCGAACACTTTGTCTCTAGTCCCTCCACCACTAGCAACCCAAGTTCTCTCTTAAAGATGTGAAAACTCTCTCTCTAATCCCTCCACCACTAGCTCCTCCTGTCTCCTCCCACTACCTCCACCACCACCTCTCAACTCAGCCCACTTCTCCCCTCTAGCCCACCATAGCTCCTCTCTTTCCTCTATGTAGCTCTACTCTCTACCTCTACTCTCTCTCTCTCACACACACACACACTCACCCATTCACTCACTTCATCTCACTCCCATCTCTCTCTCTCTATCTCTCTCTCCCAACCTCTTCCCTCCTCTCTCCCTCTTACCATCCTCTCTCTCTCTCTCTCTCTCTCTCTCTCTCTCTCTCTCTCTCTCTCGCCATTGCCCTCTCTCACCCTCTTCCCTCTCTCTTCCCTCTGCTCTCTCTCCCTCCACCACCCTCTTCCCTCCTCTCTCTCTCTCTCTCTCTCTCTCTCTCTCTCTTCCCCTATACCTCCACCACCCTCTTCATCCTCTCCTCCCTTTCCTCTCTCTCCCTCCACCACCCTCTTCCCTCTCTTCTCCCTTCCCTCTCTCTCCCTCCACCACCCTCTTCCCTCTCTCCTCCCTTTCCTGTCTCCCCCTCCACCTCCCTCTTCCCTCCTCTCTTTCTCTCTCTCTCCTTCCACCACCCTCTCTCCCATGCTCTTCCACCCTCTTCTGTCTCTCTCTCTCTCTCTTCCCTCTCTCCTCCCTTTTCTCTCTCCTCCATCTCCCACCTTCTTCCTACTCTCTCTCTCTCTCTCTCTCTCTCTCTCCCCCACCCACCCTCCAACCTTCCCACTTTCCCTCTTCATCTCACTCTCTGTCCTTCTCTCTTTCTCCCCTTCTTCCCTCTCTCCCACCCTCAGACCTTCCCACTCTCCCCTTGCCTCTCTCTCCCCTTCCCACTCTCCCCTTGCCTCTCTCCCCTTGCCTCTCTCTCCTTCTCTCTTTCTCCCCTTCTTCCCTCCCTCACACCCTCCCTCTCACTCTTTCTTCTCCCATGTCTCTCTCTCTCACCTCATCTTACTCCTATCTTACCCTCTCTCTCTCTCTCTCTCTCTCTCTCTCTCTCTCTCTCTCTCTCTTTGTCTCTCCCCACCTTCTCTCTCTCTTCATCTCTTTGCACCCTCTCTCTCTATCTCTCTATCCCCTCTCTTTGTCTCTCCCCACCTTCTCTCTCTCTTCATCTCTCTGCACCCTCTCTCTCTATCTCTCTATCCCCTCTCTTTGTCTCTCTCCACCCTCTCTCTCTCTTCATCTCTCTGCACCTTCTCTCTCTCTCTCTCTCTCTCTCTCTCTCTCTCTCTCTCTCTCTCTCTCTCTCACATATTATCTCCCACCTTGCCCCCCTCCATTCCTGCCTCTCTCTATCTCTATCTCAACATTTTTTCTTCTATTATTCCTTTGCATGTGTTGGCATGTCATTATCTCTCTCTCTCTTCCTCCCTCTCCTTACATCTCTCTCTCTCTCTCTCTCTCTCTCTCTCTCTCTCTCTCTCATCTTTTCTCCCACCTTGCCCCCCTCCATTCGTGCCTCTCTCTATCTCTCTCTCAATATTTTTTCTTCTATTATTCCTTTGCATGTGATGGCATGTCATTATCTCTCTCTCTCTTCCTCCCTCTCCTTACATCTCTCTCTCTCTCTCTCTCTCTCTCTCTCTCTCTCTCTCATACCCTCTCTTACCCTCTCCCTCTCCTTACATCTCTCTCTCTCTCTCTCTCTCTCTCTCTCTCTCTCTCTCTCTCTCTCTCTCTCTCATACCCTCTCTTACTCTTACCTGGGCTATGCGTGCTCTCTCTCTCTCTCTCTCTCTCTCTCTCTCTCTCTCTCTCTCTCTCTCTCTCTCTATACACACACACACACTGGGAGGCTTCCTTTGCCTTTTCTACCTTGCCTCCCTCGCTTTCTTGCTTTCTCTCTCTCTCACCTCATCTTACTTTCTATATCTTTTCTCTCTCCCTCTCTCTCTCTCTCCCCCCCCCTCTCTCTCTCCCCCCCCCTCTCTCTCTCTCTCTCTCTCTCTCTCTCTCTCTCTCTCTCTCTCTTACCTCATCTTTGCATGTGAGATCTACGTCTTGAACATCACTACCTTGATTCAAACAAATAAAAGTTTTTGGGCAGGTAGTAGAAATACAAGCTTCGTGGTTATTGTTAAGCTCTTTTGACCACCTACATAAGACCTTCTTACACGTACATGGATTCCCTTAAAAATTCTCACTACATATGTCAACCTTATGTTTGGTCTACTATAGGTATTTGTCATCATCTCATGAATACTCTTGCTTGCATCATGAACTAACACCATCCCATTCATATGTAGCTTGGTGGTGATGTCATTCTCCTTATATCAGAAGTATTATGTTACATATTGGTTAGTGTGTATGGGATTTTCCTCATTACATGTGGCCTCCTTAAAACCATGATACAAAACAAAATCTCGTGGACTTAAAACAATCATACATTTATAAAAGCCCTTTAATATCCATTCAATGGTTTTTCTAAAGTTGTTTCTAATCATCTATTTCTTTGCCATATATCAAAACCATAGTAAACCTCTAAGTTTTTTTTGCATAATGTACATGTAATTTTTTATCCATTTTGTCATTAAATAGATAATTATATCTAATCAAAACAATATTGGTAATACTATATTACTTCTACCTTTTATCAAACACGGACATGTGATGATGGAAGTTAAGCCTTACATAGTAAAATAAATATGGAAAGGACGAATCATAGTTAGAGACATGACGATTTATTTAAGTCTTATTCAAAACTTCTCTTATAGCTATGTTTAGATTAACGTAGAGCTATAATGATTGTCGGTACTACTCACACAAGTATGAGATGTGCCCTTTGTCTAAAAGAAAATGATGCCCTCTGTAAAGCTTCTTTAAATCTAAAGAGAATACCAAGGATGACTTTGATGAGACTTTGATAGGAAGGGGACCACCATTTCTTCTCTGGCATGCATATCCACGAGCAGGCTATTATAGCAAGTAGTCTTTTACATTGGCGTGCAGCTTGGCTCTTACCCATCTCAGTTTACAAACTGTCAAAGACTCTTTTTCAACCTTGCGCATTGGGTGGATGGGGTGCCAGATCTTTAGAAGCGTTACGCGCATTTACTCAAGTGCATAGGCAAGCTTCTCTGCCAGCTTTGCACATGCCACTGCCATTCACTCATCTGAGTCGGCACAACAATTGTTGGCAATCTTCACAGCTGAGCTCGTTGCCTTGTTCTTCACCACCACCACCATAGGACCTTTACTGTGCCTAGCCATATGAGAGAGTAATGCAAAAATTGATGTGGAATCGAAGAATAACGTTTCTGCTATATTTGGATAGCCATGTGGTCTTCTCTCAATGCTTTCTCAAGCTACTCAAGGTAAAAATGGGCATGACTCCTATCAAAAAACAACTATGGGTTGTATGAGGGCCTTGAGATAGTTATGGAATGATCCTCCTTCCTGCATAGATTAGAGTGTCTCTTTTCTTCAGCTGCAGTGCCCTTGACTTTAACTCTCACCCCACGTCCCCTGCCATGAGCTCCTTGACCGCTTTTTCCATCACAACGCTCTTCACCATCCCACTTTCCTCTTCCAGCTCCAAGCCTATCTTCCACTTGTCCACCAGCAGCCTAGCTTTTAGCCTCTATTCTGAAAGTTGTGGCCAACATATCATGGGCACACCTCCCATGGCAAGGTTCTCTATTATCAAATTCCGTCCATAGTGACTAAGAAAACCCCCCACTGCACGGTGTGATAAAACATCCACTTGTGGTGCCCATGTGATTATAAGGCCCCTACCTCATGTCCTCTCTTCAAAATCTTCTGGAAACAAATTGGAGACTAAGCCCTGGGTTACGTTAGGATGTAAAACCCCTAGAAACACCTGCCCACCACCACTAGCATCTAATCCCTCAGCAAGCTCCCCCACTAATCCACACCCATAGATGCTATGCTTACAAAGGACACATAGAGGACCAAAGAAGGTAGCACGGTCTCTAACCGCTTGAGACAGCTCGTCTTTAGCCCAAATGCCTAGTGTTCCTTTTGAATCATAGTAAGCGAAGCCAAGCATGAGTGCCGATTGAGTACACAAGAAGCTTCTTGAGATGTTTGCTTTCAAATTGTAACAGTGTTGTGACGATTGAGTACACAAGAAGCTTCTTGAGATGTTTGCTTTCAAATTGTAACAGTGTTGTGACGATGGCATTCGCTGTTGCTTCATGGATGTTTGTCCCTTGGGCCATTGCAAAGTCAGGTAAGGGTTGAATAGATTGGGACACATCAAGAGCTTGGAGTGGTGGGAGTCTAGATGATGATGCTTATTTCCAGTGTAGAAGACAAATCTGGGTATGTTAAATTGGGTGGCCACTAGTCTGAAATGATAAAGGAGGCTTTCCTCGCAGCCAGTAACTTTCGCAAGACGTCCTCAGAAGTTTAGAGCAGAGAGGCGAGTAGCACAAGGACCATTGCTAGAACTAGATTGTTGAACCTTGGCCACGAGGACGCCTTTATCTCCCAGCTCACCGATGACACACGCTCGCAAACCATGAGGTTTCACTTTCACCTTTGTGGCAAAGTCCTCTGATGAATGCGGAGACTGCAAATGAGAGACTTTCCTCATTTTCTTCTTATCATGGTGATCATGCAGCCGCTGGAACAATATTGCAAGCAGAAGCATAACCTGCAAGTGCTTCTCCAGAGGCATCGTGTGCTCCCACCGATATGCAAACTTTGATGATATCAAACACAACCCTTCTGCTGAGGTTCTTGCCATAGGCATATCTTCGATCATGGGTCTAGTAATGAATAACGCTGACATAGGAGTTGAAGGTGCTGTCAAAAGCTAAAGCGTATTGGCCAGCTTCTCACCCAAAGTGGTGGCAAGCCCTTTGATGTCGTGCTGTTGTTGCCACTGTTGTTGGCTATTCTACTTGTTACTATGATAAGCAATCGCCTCCACCTGATCTTTAATAGATGCAGCAGAAGATGGCTCCATCCGCCCCCCTTACACAATACGAGAGATGTCACATGCTCACAAACCCGATATAGGCATGAAACACTTGTGATCCAATGTATAGCGACGGTCTCCCTTAGTGGGGGACCCACTAAGGGCGATCGTTGCCCTTCCTCTAATCAGAAAGCTACCCCCCTCTCTCTCACACATGGACAACCACCCTCTCTCTCACTGACGCAAACAACCCCCCTTCTCTCTCACGTAGACAACCGCGATGTCTCTCTCTTTCTTTCTCTCACTCACACGAACAATCGACCTCTCTCTCCCTCTTTCTCCCACTCACGCGGACAATGCCTCTCCCTCCTCTCTCACGCGGACAACCGCCCTCTCTCTCTCTCTCTCTCTCTCAAATGATTATGTTCTAGTTGGAATGATATATCGTTTTTTAACTTTAAGGCTTCTTGACATGATGTCTTATTCATTTATGACGCACCTTGGTGTGTGAGCCATATTCAAGTGTACATTTGTTTGGGTGGCTCAACAACTTTGGAAAATATATATGACCCCAACTAATGATGGTACCCTATGTTAATAGATAACATAATTCCTCACACACACAAGAGAAATAAGGATAGAAAGGTGCATGTAAGGGTCCAATCCAGTGAATGGCACTTAGCCAACCTTGTGAGGGTTAACTCTTTGATGTGAAGCCGCTAGGAGCTCACTCCACACTCTCTTTGTGTCACCCAAAGAGAGATCCTAGGCTAGGTAATAAGTAAGAGGAAAAGAGATATGGAGAGCTGAGTATCTACCTCATGCCAATTGTATGTAAATGGGACACGCAAGAGGCCTTATCCTAGGGGTCTAGATTTTTGAAAAATTTTAAATTAAGGTTTTGAGGGGCCAATCAGATTCATCCAAATGTGTGGAGAAGATAAATAGAAGAAATAAATAAAATCTCCCCAAAAATGAGTAAATACTCACATAAGATGAAGAGTGGACTAAGGACCAAAGGAATTACTAAAAAAAAAGGATTTTTGACACCTCACAATGGGAATTCTCCCCTCATGAAGGAGGTGCCTACTTCATATGTGTGGTGGAGTTTAAAACTATCAAAAATTGAGATATTTCATCTCTCCTCTCTCCCAAATCAAGTCTAGTTCTAAAAAGTAAGCTAAACTGACCTAAAAATGGTCAAAAGTTGACCAAACTGATCTGAAAAATTCTAGAATCAGTTTGCTTGGTTTTAGAAGCTCACTTTTTCCTTTAAATAGAAGCCTCCCCTTTTGTTGAAGTTTAATAGTATTTTATGCACTGTTACTCTACTCCTCCCAAGAGCCAAGAACTATGAATTTCTTAATAATTCACTAGTTTTTGACCATTCCCTCTTCTAAAGAATTGGTGGCCACTCTTGTTGCAAACAAGAGTAGATCCCTCAAACCATCAAGCCAAAGGAAAGCTCCCAAAATTTCATGTAAGTAAGAAATCTTACTTTTTCTTATTCTTTTATTGGTTTTCTAAATTGTTGTTATCTTAAAATGATAAACAGATGCTATGCCTTCTTGGAAAGGCTTTCCCCCTCTCTCATTCTTAAAATCAGCCCTTCTTTATCCTAGTTAAGTGATCTAATTATTGGGATTAAACTTTTCATATTGTTTCTCTCTTAAAAGTGAAAATTGATTAGTTTAGAATGCTTTAAATCAATTGGAGATTCCTAAGTAGATTAAGGTTAGAAAAATTAAAAAAATGGTCAGCCATACAAAGGAGGTTATGGCAAAATTTTTAAAAATTTATGAAATAAGTTTCATCTTTTATTAATCAAAAAGAGTAATCCCCATCGTTTGTGTATTCTAAAAGTGTCATTTTCATTCATGCATAGAAAGATGCATATTGATTAATTTTTTTATTATAAAAGAGTGATTTTTAATAGAATTAAATTCTATCCATAGAAAGATGCATATTGATTATTTTTATTATTATAAAAGAGTGATTTTTAATAGAATTAAATTCTATGCATAGAAAGATACATATTGATTATTTTTATTATTATAAAAGAGTGATTTTTAATAGAATTAAATTCTATGCATAGAAAGATGCATATTGATTATTTTATTATTATAAAAGAGTGATTTTAATAGAATTAAATTCTATGCATAGAAAGATGCATATTGATTATTTTTTTATTATGAAAGAGTGATTTTTAATAGAATTAAATTCTATGTATAGAAAGATGCATATTGATTATTTTTTTATTATAAAAGAGTGATTTTCAATAGAATTAAATTCTATGTATAGAAAGATGCATATTGATTATTTTTTTATTATAAAAGTGTTAATTTTATCAAAATAAATTTTATGCATAAAAGAATATTTTTTTATTATAAAAGTGTTACTTTCATCAAAATGAATTTTATGCATAAATAGATGCATAAAAGATTTTTTTTTTAAATTATAAAAGTGTTACTTTCATCAAAATGGATTTTATGCATAAATAGATGCATAAAAGAATATTTTTTTATATAAAAGTGTTACTTTCATCAAAATGGATTTTTATGCATAGATAGATGCATAAAAGAATATTTTTTATTATAAAAGTGTTACTTTCATCAAAATGGATTTTTATGCATAGATAGATGCATAAAAGAATATTTTTATTATAAAAGTGTTACTTTCATTAAAATGGATTTTTATGCATAAATAGATGTATAAAAGAATTTTTTTATTTATTGTAAAAGTGTTACTTTCACTAATATTGATTTTTATGCATAAAATGATGCATAAAAGAATTTTGTTATTACAAAAGTGTTGCTTTCACCAATATTGATTTTTATGCATAAAATGATGCATAAAAGAATTTTTTTTATCAAAATAGGAGTTCACTTTAATCCTATGTTTAAATCCCATGAATATTGGAAAAATGAATAAGTAAATACTCACTGAAGGAAAATTATACCGTTTATATTCTCTAGGATGGTAATGAGAAAATTCAAAAAAACTATCAAAGTCGAAATTTTAGATAAATGACTAATTTATTCCTCATAGGAATTCGTGTTTAGTTTTGAATTCAATAAAGTAGTAATTGAATTATTACCTTCGAGAAAGATAGTTCAGGGAGAACCTTTTCAGACTCAAACCTTGAAATTAGACTATGACCAAGACGTAACTCCTTCGTCCGTTTCAAGAAATGACGATGTGACCAGTTCAATAATCTACACTCAAATCACCCACCAAATCTGAAACTAAGTTGAGACCTTTGATTTTGATCTGAGAATCAAGAATTCAGAATTCGAGGAATTCTGCTTGGGAATCTAGACCTGTGATCTAGAAGTCTTGGGATACGGAATGAAGATATACTCATTGTATTCAAAAGAAAATCAAAACTGAAAACTTGCATTGAAACCCTGTTCTCTTAAAGGACTATCTTATGCCAGAATGCTGGATGGAGCATTTGGTATATGTGTGTTCTAAGGAAAGTTCGGTTGCAATAGCTGGCGGGGAGTGTTCAAAGGACGGCTCATGCGGCAAAGCATGTCCAAGTCTTGACCAGCCTCGGTATGGTTAAAATGGTGCGCTTCTCGTATGATGGACAAGGGCCAACGAAGCGGTCCCTGAGTGAAGTGCCAGGACACCTAAGGAGGATCCTAGAGGGTTCTGACCAGGCGATGCACGGGCTTGCGGTGCCGAGGACACCCATGCATATGTCGTGGACGATATATATGTATGATGACGAGAAACTTATTGTAATCTGTAATTGGATCTCGTTGTAGACCTGCTGGTCTCAATGGAGAGTCCAGAGTGGTACTATTTTGTGAGAAACAAGGATTGAATGGAAATTTTGAGTTGTGATATCTATACCTAGTAACTGTTTGTCAATGGATTGTTTTATAAATTAAGGTTTAAAGAGGAGTGTGTGAGTATCTGTATTCTAAAGCAAAAGTTAAGAAAGGCTTTCAATTATGGGTGGGTGAGTACTTGTCTGGTTCTACTATTCCAGTGGTGGTTGGGTGGTGGCTATGGGCACCCATGGGTCGGATGGGGTAGGCTTGAATTAGTAGTAGAGTTTTAATAATAAAATTGATTAGTAGGATTATGCTTAGAACTCTAGAACTCGAGTAGTTAATTAAAAGCCTGAAGTTTTCTCAAATGAATAGATCAACGGCTGTGCCTGATTCAATTAGGAAAAAAGCGTTGATCCCTTCAAGTTCGGTTTGTAATAGTTTTCCTTCTACCTGGTTTATTCAAATGAAGGTTAGTTTAGTATCTGGACCTCATTAGAAAATTCATTAAGAAAATATAAATGGTGGAATCGTCCCGATTTTCGGGGCATGGAAAATTTCCCGATTTCGGTTTTCGGAATGACCACCAGCTTAGTCTCGTGCCCGGACATTCGAGGGCGAGGCCCCAAGTGGGAAACCCTGCCCTGTGCATGGAGGGAGCTGCTTCCACTCTGCCAGTAATCGGGAATCTGATGCGCAGAGGGGGTAGTGGGATCTCACAGTTGGTATTAGAGCGGTGTTGTAAATTTACGTAACCGCAATAGAAATTGCTTAAGAGTTTTAAAGTAAATCTAGGAAATAATGTTTTCACTTGTTTAATTATGTTGAATGAACTTCAAAAAAGGAAAACTCATAAATTGAATTGAAAATTTATAGATGGATACCCCGAATCTATCTGGCATTCCTGAACTCTCCTAGAGTCAGGATATGATAGCTTTTGCATTCGACCACCTCATCAACTCTGCTATGACCCAAGTAAGCAGAGTGAGACTCGCGCGTCATTTTGAGAGTCTTTACTTTCCTGATCCTCTTGTGAGTGACCTCGGTATATGTGGTTCTGTGGAGGATGATGTATTAATGTCAGTACCAGTCAGCATCAGAGCTCAGGCAGAATATTTCCTTAGCCATGATTCTGATAAGGCTAGGGCTTTTGTTCAGCATCATGTGCAACTCTTTGATCATTCATCCACGACCTTCAAAACTTCATGCCGAGTTTTTAGGCTTCTTAGCCGCTTTATCCCTAGAGATAGAATTACAGTACCTCTTTTTGTAATGAATCATGTGTACCATGGCATGTCTCCTTCGTAGTTTCGCTTCTTTATGTGAATACGATTGAGGCAGTGATTTTGGGAGCCGTGATGCTCTACGTATATATCGAATTTTTTTGATAATAAATGACGTTTTACAAAAAAAAATCCAAATTGTTTTCATGATTGTGAATATGGTTAATCTTGTTTCATGAAGTATGATGAAATAATTATCTGTTTAAAGAATAAATCATAAAAATTAAATAATCATAAATCTGTTGTCAAAGTTAAGTTGACAAAAATCTCGTTTTGTCAGAGTCATGAGGCGCACGGCCCGTGCAAGGCAACCGGATCCTCTAACCAATGACGAAAAGTTAGATCCGGATGTTCGAAAAGCCCTGCACAGATCCCAACCTGGTCCCTTCAAGGGTGAAGGGGAGTTAGGTGAAGTAGTGGAAAAGTGGATTGAAGCAATGGAGGAATACTTTGATGTAATTGGCTACAATGAGAGAAGCAAGATGGCTCTCGCCAGGTTAAAGATTCAAGGGTGAAGGGGAGGAGTTAGGTGAAGTAGTGGAAAAGTGGATTGAAGCAATGGAGGAATACTTTGATGTAATTGGCTACAATGAGAGAAGCAAGATGGCTCTCGCCAGGTTAAAGATTGTGGAAACGGCTAAGGTCACTTGGAGGAATCACTGTGAGACTAATCGTCTCGACCGGAATACCCAGACCTGGACTGATCTTAAAGCTACAATGAGAGAAGCAAGATGGCTCTCGCCAGGAATACTTTGATGTAATTGGCTACAATGAGAGAAGCAAGATGGCTCTCGCCAGGAATACTTTGATGTAATTAGCTACAATGAGAGAAGCAAGATGGCTCTCGCCAGGAATACTTTGATGTAATTGGCTACAATGAGAGAAGCAAGATGGCTCCCGCCAGGTTAAAGATTGTGGAAACGGCCATGGTCACTTGGAGGAATCACTGCGAGACTAACCATCTCGACCGGAATACCCAGACCTGGACCGATCTTAAAGCTTAGCTCAGAAAGAGGTTTTGTCCTCCAGGCTTCCTTGAAACTAAAATGAATGAATTCTTGAAATTAAAGCAGGATAGCTGGACAATTGAAGAGAACTATCAAGCTTTTATCCTTCTCCTCAAATATTCCCCTCAGTTGGATGAAGAGAAGCTGATGGCCAGGTTCATTCGAGGAATGAACGAGCCATTGGACACCTTAGTAAAGAATGCCAAACCTATCTCAATGGCCGAAGCAGTAAGAATGGCAAAGGACTTTGCCAAAGCCTTTGTTGTTAAGGTCCCGCCAAAGCGTGCACCCTCTAACTTTAAAAGATTCCAAACCCCGGGAAGCACTTCAAACTTTCCTCCCCCAAAGAGGCAGCAAGGCCCAAATCAGAATCAGGATGCGGGAAGATTCAGAAGTGAAGGAAGACCCTTCCCCCAGAACACTTTCTTAGGAGCCCCACCTATTTCAAGGATTCAAAGGGATGAGCTCAGAAGTGAGAACCAGTGTTTTGGATGCCAGGGCTTTGGTCACGAGATGAAAGACTGCCCGACTACTACGATGTCAAGGAGACAGGGAAGTCAAGGACCGAGAGTGCAAAGACAAACTCCTTGCATTCTCCGTCATTCATACTCCAGCTGAGTATCAGGAGGGTAAGCCTTTTGAGCTTTTGATTGATTCAGGCAATACTCACCTATTTCAAGGATTCAGAGGGATGAGCTCAGAAGTGAGAACCGGTGTTTTGGATGCCAAGGTTTTGGTCACGAGCTGAAAGACTGCCCGACTACTGCGATGTCAAGGGGACAGGGAAGTCAAGGACCGAGAGTGCAAATACCAACCCCGAGCGCGCAGAAGTGAGAACCGATGTTTTGGATGCCAGGGTTTTGGTCACGAGCTGAAAGACTGCCCGACTACTGCAATGTCAAGGGGACAGGGAAGTCAAGGACCGAGAGTGCAACCCCTTCCATCTCGCCCAAATCAGGGAAATCCCAGAAGAACTCCAGCTCAGCCGTCTGCCTATGTCCAGAGTAGCCTTAGCACTCCTTCCCAGAATTGGGGCAACCAAAGAGAAAGAATCCCGCCTCAGACTGCAGCAGCAGCCAGAGCAGTCACAATTGCAGAAGTAGTGGAAGAGGAAAGAGGACAGATTTATGCTGCAATTGAAAGCCAAGGGCCAAACCGTCAATTCTCCGTCATTCATACTCCAGCTGAGTATCAGGGTAAGCCTTTTAAGCGTTTGATTGATTCAGGCAATACTCACCTATTCCAAGGATTCAGAGGGATGAGCTTAGAAGTGAGAACCGGTGTTATGGATGCCAGGGTTTTGGTCACGAGCTGAAAAACGGCCCGACTACTGCGATGTCAAGGGGACAGGGAAGTCAAGGACCGAGAGTGCAAAGACCAACCCCTTCCATCTTGCCACCCAACTCTAGCTCAGCCATCTGCCTCTGTCCAGAGTAGCCTCAGAACTCCTTCCCATAATTGGGGCAACCAAAGAGAAAGAGTCCCGCCTAGCCAGAGCAGTCACAATTGCAGAAGTAGTGGAAGAGGAAAGAGGACAGATTTATGCTGCAATTGAAAACCAAGGGCCAAACCGTTAATTCTCCGTCATTCATACTCGAGCTGAGTATCAGGGTAAGCCTTTTAAGCTTTTGATTGATTCACACAGTACTCATTCTTTTATTTCCCCTGGATGCTTGCGTAAGCTAGTCTTAGATCAGAAATCAGGGAAACCTATGCAAGTTGAATTGGCAAGTGGGAAGATTCTTTTCACTCACCTTGAGACAGATTGTATTCAGTTCAATTTAGATGGGAATTTAACTGACTGTCACTGCAGAGTTATACCTTTGAGAGTTTTTGAGACGGGATTCTTGGAATGGATTGGCTCCACAAAAATCAAGCTGACATTCACTGTCATAATGGAACCATCTCCTTCCGTGACCTTCACGGAAACAAAGTTCAAGGAACCAGAATTTTGGGATCCCCTAGTTTGCAGTTAGTAAAAGCTTCTAAGTTACTAAAAGGACTTAGAAAGAAGCATTGCATTTATCTTGTCAAAATGAATCTGGTAGACTCAAAGCTAAGAGCTAAAGAACCTGAATGGTTAAGTGAATATGATGATTTATTCCAAACAGAATTAACAAAGATGCCCCCAATTCGGAAAGTAGATCATGTCATAGAATTGACCCCTGGAGCTCAGCCACCAGTAGCCTTGCGCACGTAGAATATGCCAGTTCTTGAAGCCATCGAACTCAAGGAACAGCTTAGACAGCTATTAGAACAAGGGTTTGTAAGACCCAGTGTTTCACCTTGGGGTGCACCAGTTCTCTTTCAGAAAAATAAAGATGGAACGCTAAGACTCTGTGTGGACTACAGAGGTCTAAATCAGCTGACAGTTAAGAATAAGAATCCTATCCCCAGAATTGATGAGCTTCTGGACAGGCTAAGTGGAGCCTAGATTTTCACAAAGATAGATCTCAAATCTCAGGGTATTATCAGATCAGGATTAATGAGCAAGATATCCCAAAGACAACCCATCAATACTCGGTATGGGCATTATGAATTCACCGTCATGCTGTTTGGATTGACAAATGCCCCCAGCTACATTCAATTGCTTAATGCAGGACATTCTCATAGAATATTTCGATGATTTCGTTCTTGTTTTCTTTTATGATATTCTGATTTACTCAAAGAATGCAGCTGATATTTACTCAAAGAATGCAGCTGACCATGAAGCTCATGTCAGAAAAGTTCTTGAGATTCTAAGGAAGTACCAACTCTTTGCAAAAAGGAGCAAATGCACTTTCTCTGCCGACCATGTTGAATACTTGGGCTTTTCGGTATCCAAAGATGGAATTTCTCCACACTCCGCGAAAGTCCAAGCAGTCATAGATTGGCTTGAACCAAAGACAGTGAGAAAGAAGTCAGAGGATTCTTGGGATCAACTGGTTGGTATAGAATTTTTATACCAAAGTATGCTCTCATAGCTTCCCCCCTGACTAATCTTCTCAAGAAGAATATCCCGTTTCAATGGTCTCTGCGAGGTGCCAGAGTGCTTTTGATAAGCTGACAACCACCTTGGTAACCAATCCCATTCTCAAGCTGCCAGATTTCTCTCTACCCTTTGAGGTAGTAACTGATGCCAGTGATTTGCCCTGGGAGGTGCACTCATGCAGGAAGGTCATGTAGTGGCCTATGAATCCCAACAACTCAGAACGCATGAGAGGAATTATGCTGTCCACGACCTGGAACTACTTTCAGCTTATTGAAAGAGAAAGCAAAGGCATCTCAAATTGCAAAATAAGTCCAACTCCACATGAAGGAGTGTGTTTTTTGAGGGAGCTTTTGCTAGCAACCCAAGTTCTATCTTAAGATGTGAACACTCTCTCTCTAGTCCCTCCACCACTAGCAACCCAAGTTCTCTCTTAAAGATGTGAACACTCTCTCTCTAATCCCTCCACCACTAGCTCCTCCTATCTCCTCCCACTACCTCCACCACCACCTCTCAACTCAGCCCACTTCTCCCCTCTTGCCCACCATAGCTCCTCTCTTTCCTCTATGTACCTCTACTCTCTACCTCTACTCTCTCTCTCTCTCTCTCTCACACACACACACACTCACCCATTCACTCACTTCATCTCACTCCCATCTCTCTCTCTCTATCTCTCTCTCCCACCCTCTTCCCTCCTCTCTCCCTCTTACCATCTTCTCTCTCTCTCTCTCTCTCTCTCTCTCTCTCTCTCTCTCCATCTCCCCCTCGCCATTGCCCTCTCCCACCCTCTTCTCTCTCTCTTCCCTTTCTCTCTCTCCACCACCGGCTTCCCTCCTCTCTCTCTCTCTCTCTCTCTCTCTCTCTTCCCCTCTACCTCCACCACCCTCTTCACCCTCTCCTCCCTTTCCTCTCTCTCCCTCCACCACCCTCTTCCCTCTCTCCTCCCTTTCCTATCTCCCCCTCCACCACCAGCCTCTTCCCTCCTCTCTCTCTCTCTCTCTCCTTCCACCACCCTCTTCCCTCTCTCCCATGCTCTCCCACCCTCTTCTCTCTCTCTCTCTCTCCCTCTCTCTCTCTCCCTTCCTCTTCCCTCTCTCCTTCCTTTTCTCTCTCCTCCATCTCCCACCTTCTTCCTACTCTCTCTCTCTCTCTCTCTCTCTCTCTCTCTCTCCCCCCACCCACCCTCCAACCTTCCCACTCTCCCTCTTCATCTCACTCTTTGTCCTTCTCTCTTTCTCCCCTTCTTCCCTTTCTCCCACCCTCGGACCTTCCCACTCTCCCTTTGCTTACTTTGATGAGACTTTGATAGGAAAGGGACCACCAATTCTTCTCTGGCATGCATATCCACACGAGCAGGCTATTATAGCAAGTAGTCTTTTACATTGGCGTGCAGCTTGGCCCTTATCTAGCTCGGTTTACAAACTGTCAAAGACTCTTTTTCAACCTTGCGCATTGGGTGGATGGGGTGCTAGATCTTTAGAAGCATTGCGCGCATTTACTCACGTGCATAGGCAAACTTCTCTGCCAGCTTCGCACATGCCACTGCCATGCACTCATCATCTGAGTCGGCACAACAATTGGCAATCTTCACAGCTGGGCTCGTTGCCTTGTTCTTCACCACCGCCACCATAGGACCTTTACTGTGCCTAGCCATACGAGAGAGTAATGCAAAAATTGATGTGGAATCGAAGAATAACGTTTCTGCTATATTTGGATAGCCATGTGGTCTTCTCTCAATGCTTTCTCTCAATGCTTTCTCAAGCTACTCAAGGTAAAAATGGGCATGACTCCTATCAAAAAACAACTATGGGTGGAGTGCAAGCCTTTTCATATCTTGTACGAGGGCCTCGAGATAGTTATGGGATGATCCTCCTTCCTGCATAGTTAGAGAGTCTCTTTTCTTCAGCTGCAATGCCCTTGACTTTAACTCTCACCCCACGTCCCTTGCCATGAGCTCCTTGACCGCTTTTTCCATCACAACGCTCTTCACCATCCCACTTTCCTCTTCCAACTCCAAGCCTATCTTCCACTCGTCCTCTATTCTGAAAGTTGTGGCCAACATATCATGGGCACACCTCCCATGGCAAGGTTCTCTGTTATCGAATTCCATCCACAGTGAGTAAGAAACCCCCCCCCACTGCACAGTGTGATAAAACATCCACTTGTGGCGCCCATGTGATTATAAGGCCCCTACCTTATGTCCTCTCTTCAAAATCTTCTGGAAACACATTGGAGACTAAGCCCTGGGTTGCGTTAGGATGTAAAACCCATAGAAACGCCTGTCCACTAGCATCTAAACCCTCAGCAAGCTCCCCCACTGATCCACACCCATAGATGCTATGCTTACAAAGGACACATAGAGGACCAAAGAAGGTAGCATGGTGTCTAACCACTTGAGACAGCTCTTGTCTTCACTGTTCAGCCCAAAGGCCTAGTGTTCCTTTTGAATCATAGGAAGTGAAGCCAAGCATGAGTGCCGATTGAGTACTTGAGAAGCTTCTTGAGATGTTTGCTTTCAAATCGTAACAGTGTTGATGATGGCATTTGCTGCTGCTTCATGGATGTTTGTCACTTGGGCCACTGCAAAGTCAGGTAAGGGTTGAATAGATTGGGACACTTCAAGAGCTTGGAGGATGATGATGCTAATTACCAGTGAGAAGACAAATCTGGGTATGTTGAATTGGGTGGCCACTAGTCTGAAATGATAAAAGGAGGCTTTCCTCGCAGCCAGTAACTTTCGCAAGACGTCCTCAGAAGTTTAGAGCAGAGAGGCGAGTAGCACGAGGACCATTGCTAGAACTAGATTGTTGAACCTTGGCCACGAGGACGCCTTTATCTCCCAGCTCACCGATGACACACGCTCGCAAACCACGAGGTTTCACTTTCACCTTTGTGGCGAAGTCCTCTGATGATGCGGAGACTGCAAATGAGAGACTTTCCTCAATTTCTTCTTATCATGATCATGCAGCCGCTGGAACAAATATTGCAAGCAGAAGCATAACCTGCAAGTGCTTCTCCAGAGGCATTGTGTGCTCCCACCGATACGCAAACTTTGATGATATCAAACGCAACCCTTCTGCTGAGGTTCTCGCCAAAGGCATATCTTCGATTATGGGTCTAGTAATGAATAACGTTGACATAGGAGTTGAAGGTGGTCTCAAAAGCTAAAGCGTATTGGCCAGCAGCATCGATCTTCTCACCCAAAGTGGTGGCAAGCCCTTTGACGTCATTGCTATTGTTGCCACCGCTGTTGGCTATTCTACTTGTTACTATGATAAGCAATCGCTTCCACCTGATATTCAATAGATGCAGTAGAAGTTGGCTCCATCCGTCCGTTACACAATACGAGACATGTCACACGATCACCAACCCGATATAGGCATGGAACACCTGTGATCCAATCTAAGTACCCTTAAGAGGGGGGTAAACCCACTAAGGGCGACGGTCTCCCCCCACTAAGGGTGATCATAGCCCTTTCTCTAATCAAAAAGCTACCCCCCTCTCTCTCACACGGACAACCGCCCTCTCTCTCACTGACGCAAACAACCCCTTTCTCTCTCACCGCCATGTCTCTCTTTTTCTTTCTCTCACTCACACGAACAATCGACCCCTCTCTCCCTCTTTCTCCCACTCACGTGGACAATGCCCCTCCCTCCTCTCTCACGTGGACAACCGCCCTCTCTCTCTCTCTCTCTCTCTCTCTCTCTCTTTCAAATGATTATGTTCTAGTTGGAATGATATATCTTTTTTTAACTTTAAGGCTTTTTGACATGATGTCTTATTCATTTATGACGCACCTTGGTGTGTGACAACCATATTCAAGTGTACATTTGTTTGGGTGGCTCAACAACTTTGGGAAATATATATGACCCCAAGTAATGATAGTACCCTATGTTAATGGATAACATAATTCCTCACACACACAAGAGAAAGAAGGATAGAAAGGTGCATGCAAGGGTCCAATCCGGTGAATGGCACTTAGCCAACCTTGTGAGGGTTAACTCTTTGATGTGAAGCCGCTAGGAGCTCACTCCACACTCTCTTTGTGTCACCCAAAGGGAGATCCAAGGCTAGGTAATGAGTAAGAGGGAAAGAGATATGGAGAGCTCAGTATCTACCTCATGCCAATTGTATGTAAATGGGACATGGTAGATAGCAATGAGAAGGTAGAAGAGAAGAGAAGGGAGAGCACTACCATTTCTATTCACATACAGTAACAATCTAAGCAAGAAAGACACAACACAAGTAAGCAAGCAACCATAAACTCAAATGAGAGAGAGAGAGAGAGAGAGGGAGAGAGAGAGAGAACGCCATATTGGGGAATATGAGAATTTTCCACAAGTTTGGGACACGTGGTCAAAAGTTTGGATTAACCATAACTTGAACACCACTAATCCAAAATGAGCACTTTATAGCTCTTTAGATTCCATTTTTCAAGCGCTTTCCAATGATGGGTCATATGATAGGGTTTTGAGAAACTTACAAACATGTTATCCATGTCCCCTTTTTTAAGTATTCAAAAATGGGAATTGGGAAATTCCCAAATTCACTAATATGGTGTTAGAGAAGGAAAAACTCAATTGAGACAAATTGGATTGTCCCCTTTTTTTTGGCCATCTTTCTCTTCTCTTAGATTTAGCTTCCTGCTCCAATGTCCTCTTGATGTTCCTAAGTCCGGAGCAAGGTATCACGTTTGTCCTACTACTTTTGTTGTTTTTTTAGCAATGTTGTCCCTCAGAAGATAGATTTTACTTGAGCCCCTATCTTTGTTTTACTACTACATTTCTTCAAGTTATGGTTATTTCCTCCTTTAGGTTGTTGTAGAGAAATTCTACCAATGCAACCTTGTTCCCTATTGACTTTTCGACTTGGATGATTGCCTAATTCCTATGGGACATGCAATAAGTCTTGTGTACTAGGTTGATTATCTATATCATAAATTGTATGCACTTTTGCCTATCTTCATCAAGGTTTCCTATGATCATGTAATCTTTTTCCATCTTTAGAGCCCCAACTGCCTCACCAAGTCCCTTTTCTCTATTGGGGGGTATGTTTGCCATGCTCTTGCAAGGTAGTTTGAATACTTTGCCATGCTCTTTTCAAGGTAGTTTGAATACTTTTTCCACATAGCTAGTGTAGCTGTAAATAGAATTGTTTTGCCAGCAGATAATAGCTTGATGTTTTATCTTTTATGTAGCATGTCCAACTATTCATTTGCATGGATATTCATTTGTATCTCACTCTCCATGGTAGCTCTCTGCAAACTCCTTCAAGTTAAATTTCTCTAGCTACTTCTTTTTACCTTTCTTTTTCCTATGGTAAGGTTGAGCTGAGGTGGTTGAAATCCTTATGTCTTTTTGTTTCTTGTGGTAGGGTTGGGCCAAGGTTTCAAACTCCACCATTTTTGCATATGGGGTCTTGAACAAAGAAAGTGAGTAGGATATGCAAGATGCAACATTGCACGAGAGCAGAGGTAGTTAGCAAACAAGCACAAGGATATTGATAGCCCACAAACTTTGCTTCCCTCGAGATATAAATGACACAAATAATGTATTATATACATAAGCTCATATTTACAATGTCTGGCTGCTGTTGCCCAATTACAAGTGGGGACCCAAAACTAGTCTTCTTAGTTATACTAGCTCTATGTACATCAAATCCTCATGACCGGTGTTACACATGTCGTAATCTCAGTCATCCCATGTCTTATTTACAATTAGCGCATTGCAAAGATGAGTTACAAAAGACGTAGTAGCCACGCGGAGGTCATGTTAACCAGGGTGGTTAACATACCCCTCCCTAAAGCAGGTCCATCCTTGGAACTGGTTGGAGCTATCTGTAGTAGATGGAATAGGTGCAGACAAAGTCCCATCATGAGGTAGGAGTGGGAGGGCAATGATGGAATACTCAATAGATGGTTCAAAATGTGGTCTCCATCATGTCTTCAAAAGTTTGGAGCCTCCAAGCAGGCATCCACATACCACGTTCGTAATAGTCAAACAGCTGCTTGAGAGTTGGCCCTTTGTTGATGTTGAAGGCGATGTGTTGAGCTCCTTCAAATTAGTGGTTCCATTTGGGGAATGACTCCAACAAGGCAACGATGAGGTTGAAAAAGCATATACTTGTGATCATCGTACGACCTAGTCATAGTGGCGAATAAAATCATGAAAACACCAGACCATAGATTCTTCTATGTATGGATGCTGCATGGACAGGGGCGCAAACCACGGAAAGTTGAATTGAAACTTCAGGTTTTTCTGTTGCTCTGTATGGAATGTCTTCAAGGCCCACCACCATCAAATGGGAAGGTAGTTGGGGCTGATCCGCATTGTATGTGGCATGTTCTGGCCTGTCTCAGTAAGGCTTGAAGAGGGTGCAAGAGAAGTTCAAAAAACTCATGGTGGTGGTTTTGGAACAAAAGAAGCCCCTAGAAGAAGAAGTGTGGGATTAGGGCTACGCTGTCATTAGGGAGTTTGGTTAGAGCATAGGTGTATTGGTGGTAGGAGAGCGGCTCATCGACATAGATATGCTCTGCAAAAGCTTAAGTCTGATGCTTCAAAATTGAAGATCAAGGAGTTGGAAAGGGGTTTGTGGGGGGAATGCCAAAACCAGGAGCTCAGTGGTGGTCTCTATGAGCACGACCACCTTACAGTCTGGTGTTCTAGAGGAACAAGCTGATGGAGTGGATGGAGGTTGGGCTGCGGCGTCTCCGCTCCTCATGTAAGTGGTGGATTGTGGCCTCTGTTAGGTCCTGATGCTTAGCAAAATCGGTGGTATTGTGGGCTAGAGCATCCTCCACTATTTGCGACCAACTCATGGCCTCATAATGCAAGACTTCGATGACTGTAAGCTCATGATGAGCTCTCTTAGCCGCTGCATGGGCTTGGGTGGCCTGCTGTTGGATCTTAGTGATGTGTGTAATAGAAGTTCCCAACTACTCTGTTTGCTGGTCAAACTTGTTCTGCAGCTCCATAAACTTTAAGTTAGCGTGCTACTATAAGTCCTTAGACATAGTTCTCGCCTCAGCTTGGCTAAGAGCATCTCTCATTGGGAGACTTCGTCCACTTCTTGCTTTCTATATATCCAGTCTGTCATCTGAGTGATGAGCTCGCACGCCATGTGTGAAAACCCAAGGGCAAAGTTTGGAACTACCCAAACGCGCCCAATGGAGAGTGTTCCTGGTGTTCTGGGTAACACTAGGGGAAGAAGGCCCGGCCTCAGAGAGGATGGCATCTCTATGAATCTTTTAGGAGGTGGGGGTTTCAAATAGAATTCTGTTAAAGACTCTTGCTTTTGCCTCTCCTCTTCATCTTCAGCGGCCTTTCTTATGGCTTCTATTGCTGCTATTTCCTCCTGTCTTGGCCTTGGGCTCTGGCGGGTAACAAAACTTGTGTTGTGACATCTGGCGCATGATGGGGCCTCTGTTGGGGGATTAGGAGAAGTGGATGGTGAGGGAAGAGAGGTCACCATCGCATTTGGCCTGCTTACCTAGGTTGCCCTGGGCAATTCCTCCCATCCAACGTCATAATAGACGACCCGGCTAAATAGGGTTTCCGCTGGCTTCTTGCCTTGGAGGTTCAAACATATTACATGCAGCTCATGGAAAAGCTAAGTGGACCAATTCACCATCTGGCCCTAGTGGACTCTAGACAATGTTATCATATTGCAGAGGTTGAATCTTTCGGTCCACCTTGTAGTGAGTTAAAACTCTAATGTGCAGGCAGGCATGACCAAATCTTCCTGGGCCACTCAACTCCATCCTTATTGGGGTTTCCCTTATACAGACCTCAAGTGAGCTTGGCGGTGTTGTTTAGGCATAGATATGGTTGCTCCATATGGGGAAGTGCAAGAGCATCTCGCACAAGCTCCACACTGTGAGAGTTGTACTTTCTGCCTCTGCCCCTCGTTGTCCAGGACTTCGCCTATGTGTTGATTAGCATCGTATGTCTATGAAATACAGTGCATTTTATAGGTCCACCACCCAAGGCTCTAGGGTGGGCACTCTTCCCAAGTAAAGGTGTTCTAATTTGTGCACCACACTGTAGCACGGACCTGTGTAGTAAAGGAGCTTATGCTCTACTTTATGGTTGTTCTTCATCAATGAATGGACACTATGCCCATTGACCTGCTTCATTAGTACTTCACCTGAGTGAGAGAGCTGGGTGGGGTGCATACTCTTCAAAGCGGCCTCCAACAACAGGTCTCTTCCTCTTGTGATGGAGCACTTTTTGGGAAGAGTTAGAAGTATTAGACATCTTGCTAGTTAACTGTGAGTGTGAGGGCTCAGGAGAAAAATTTCCATGAGAGTTTGGCTAGGGTGAGAGGGAAAAGTGAGGAAATGGAAATGGAAAGGGGGGGGCATATATTATAGGTTTGGGAGGAGGGAATGGCCATGGCAAGTCCAAGGAACAAGCATGGAACTATGAAGGAACGGGCTTGAGAAGTCAGGCAGTGTGAGCAAATAGGCACGACAAGTCGAGCGAATAGGCATGGGAGCTTGAGCGAACAGAATAGGGTGAAGATGGAGCGACCATGCCAAACTTGGAACGTCCATGGCAATTCAGGATCTGATAAGAGAACAGCCATGGCAAACTTGGAACGTCCATGGCAATTCAGGATCTGATAAGAGAACAGCCATGGCAAACTTGGTATGGCCGTGGTAGTTTTGTTTTTTGTGGTGTTCCCTAAAACAAGTTTTGTACATAGATATGTTCCAACACACCATTGCGGGTTTTATACTGACTGTGTGCCTAGTTGCCCAACTCAAGGAGTCGATTCTAGCTAGGTGTTGGTGAGGTAGTGGGTAGCACTTCCTCAAGGGATTCTGATGAGGGTGGTAAAAGAAGTTTTTGAGGCTCAGGTAGTTGATGGTAGGTTTTTAGTACTATCGAGCCTCTGAATGATAGGCGGGGGGATTGCCAATGTTGAAGGTATATTTGTAAGGAAGTTTGTCAGCGGTAGCATGGGGGAGGTTGTGTCATACAGCACCTTCTGCTTTCCTTTGTCCTGAATAGTCTTCACTATAGATGTTGCCTTGGGTACCCATTGATGGGTAGGCAATTGCGGTGTGACAAGAAGTAGGGGTTTTGGTTGGAGAGGTTTGTGGATCCATAGAGATTTTGGGTGTGGAGAAGAGGTTTTGGGATCCACCGAAGGGTTGATTACATGGATTGAGGGTTTGATCGAGGGTCAGAACTCCTTGAAGATCCCTTAGGTTGGTGTCGATCCGATACCTTGTAGCCTTGAGGTTGGCAAATGGAGGGCCTACACTGGTGACGAGGAGCTTTGGGTTCTTGTTGACAAGGGGGATGGGGGGACCTTTTGGGGATCCACATCTGAGATTCACCTTCATAGTAACCTTTTCCTACAAGAAGTTTCTTAGGCACCCACCAATGGTGAGATATAAAAACCTTGTGTAGTATGGTTAGCAATGTTAGTTGGGTTAGTGTGACTTGGTGGGGCAACAGTTGTTGATTTGGCAATGTGAGAGTCAGTTGTCGCGCTGTGCATAGTGGTAGTGTGGGGTTGACCACTTGAGCCATGTTGACCACTTGAGCCATGTTGACCATGATATGTTTTTGCCTAAGCTTTGCCTTGCTTTGGACTCTTCTTGCGTGGATTTTTTCATATCTTCATGGTTTTTATTTCTTTCTTTTTTTTAAAAATCATGGATGGCTTTTAAAGTAGCCTCTGTGAGAGGTCCATAGTAGCATTTAAGTTTGCTACCATTAAAGTTACCAGCCATCTCAACACCATCAAGTGTTTCAATGCGCACAATGCCTTGTGGTATTATCTTGGAGACTAGGAAAGGTGCTAAGCCTTTGAGCTTGAGATTTTTCTTATGTGGTTTGGTACTGAATAAAAGGACCATGTCTCCCTCATCTACTTATCCTTGAACTGGTCATCAAACCATTGTTTATGCCTTAACTTCTCTATAATCATGTTGTAGACTGCAAAGAGGTGTGTTTCATCGAGCTTTTCAAGCCTGGAGAGGCAACAACTTAGAGCATTTTTTGTGATTTTTTTGTGAACTACAACATGTAGACTTGGGACTAAGAACTCCATGGGCATGATCACTTCAATACCATAGGCTAAGCTGAAGGGGATAGCGTTGGTTGCTCCAACGTGCAGCCGGCAACTTTTGTTCCCAATCATTGCGGCTGGCCTCCACAATTTTGGGTGAGAATGGCAGAGAGGGTTTTGTTTATACTTTTGGCTTGTCCATTTGCTTAAGGATATTAGGGGGAGGACTTTCTGTGGGTGACTAGGAACTCTTGCAAGATGAATTTGATTACCTCATTCATGAAATGCATTCCATTATCGCTCACAAGATCGAGGGGAAAACCTAAGTGTGTAATCATAGACTCATAGAGAAGTTTAGCCGTCGAGCCTTGCAGGTTGCACGAATTTCTACTCGCTTGGTGTAATAGTTTGTGGTAGCAATTCTGGCTTAAGTGTATTTGGCTATCGGAGTGATAGGTCCTACAAAGTCTATGCCCCATTTCTTGAATGGTTGTAAGGACACAATGGGGTTTAGGGGCATGTGATCCTTGAAATAAGGAATTGCTACACACTGGCATTCTTCACTTTGTTTGACATACTCAGCAACATCAACCATTAAAGTGGGCCACCATAACCTAGCCTATGAGAACCTTACAAGCAGTTATATCTGCTGCAAAGTGCTCGCTAGCACAGGCAAAGTGAGCATGTTCAAGGAGCAAACCATACTCGTCTTCTCGAACACGATGTCTTAGGATTTTGTCATTGTACTACTTGTAAAGTTGACCTGCGAGATAAGTTGGTAAGTGGCAACCTTTTTTATTAAATGATGGGCATAGTCCTTGTTGATGAGAGGATCAACTGGTAAGCCGTTGGCTAAGAAGTGAGCTACTTCTTTGTCCTGTTCAGGAATCAAGAAAATTTGGAATAGGGTGGCATATGGTAAATCATCATTTACTCCCACTTGTTGTTCATCGTTGGGGATCCTTGACATGTGGTTTGAGAGCCTTTCCTTACAATAAACGGTGAAGTCAAATGCAAGCAAGATAAGCAACCACCTGGTAATTCTACTAGTCATCATACAGGGCTTATTTACTAGGTACAAGAGGGCTTATTTACTAGGTACAAGAGGGCTTGATCGTCTATGAAGAAAACAAACTTGGTTGCCAAAAGATAATGGTGAAACTTCTTAACCGTGTAAACCATCGCTTATCCCTCCCTCTCGGTTGTGGTGTAATTCATCTCTACTTTGTTGAGTCGGTGGACTGGCAAAACTAATGGTGGGGAATTCCATCTTGTGTTTGCCTAGTTGGGCCAGTACGCATCCTATAGCAAATGCTGAGGCGTCAATGTGGACATGGAAGATGAGACCCCAATTGGGGGATCTGAGGATTGGAATGCTTGCTAAGTCGTTTTTCAGTGTATTGTAAGCCCTTAAGCATTCTTCTGTCCACTTAAAAATGATAAGGAATCCGTAAAGGGGTCTAGAAATATTTGTATGTGGCCTTTGGAAAGATGGACGTGGTTCTTGGTCTGGTAAGGTTTCTGGAGCTCTGAATGAATCAGCCATCCCCTTGAGACAGGCGTGGCTCTCCAGATTGGTAACTGGGTGTGAGTATGATGGCTCACACTTTGGCGGACTTCCACTCTAGGATCTAGAGGCAGTTCAGGCCCACATTCTTGGAATTTTTCCATATCTCTCACCCTAGGTTGTAGATCTTCAGATTGTGTGTTTCCCAGGATAAAATTGTGAAGCCTCCATATGCATCCATACACTCTAGTTTAGGCTCTCTGACCTTGGGGTTTGGGGTCCCTCGTCCACTACTAGGGAGGTCTTCACTCTCACTGGGTACTATCAAAACGACAAGCACTGTTTGACTCCACGACAAGGTATTCTCATTGATGGGTCCAATCTTACTCACTCACGAAGGGTCATCACAAGAGCCCACTTAATTAAAAAAGAGGGTTATTTTGCACCAACCTACCCAATTGTAGGTGCATGGAAGTATGGAAGTGCTATGCAAAACCCCTCTAAGGAAAGTTTTTTTTTTGGCAAAAGGAATGGCGGTCGTATGCTTGTGAGTGAATGGGCACGGTAAGTCGAGCAAATGGGATGGGGACGAGCGTGGCAATTCAAGGCATGGAAGTTTGAACTTTAGTCCACAAGAGTTTGCGTCCGACAAGAAGGAACAGGCGTGCGAGATTTGGTGTAGATTGTGTTCGCTCCTCAATGATGATAAGGAATGGACGTTCGAGGTTGTGTGCTAAGTGGAACAGGCATGGCAATATGAAGCCACGAGCATTTGCTTTAGAGAAGGGACGGAACGGGTGTACGCTTCAAAGGGGAAGGGAACAGACATTCACTTGGGAGTTCAAGAAAAAGAGAAGATGCGGACATGGCAAGTGAAAATGTGCTCTAGAATGGGCATTCGCTCCAAGATGAGAAGCGAATGGGCATGGCAAAGTTTGGAACAGACGTTTGCTTTGGGAGAAAATGGGCGTGGCACTGTCGACTATAAATTTCTCAAAATTGAGTGGGCTTTATGGCTCGAGGTCTGACAACCACCCTGGATATCCTCTAACAGTACAATATTCCCCTAGATTGAATGCACTTCATCCCCTTTACCAAATTTAGGCAGCAGATCTTGCTAGACTTGTTTTGTAGAGATGGCGTGAACGGATGTGGCAGATTTGGAACATCCATGGCCTAAGAAGCGAATGGACATGCACTTCTCATAGGAGCTAGGCATAGTGTTGTTTCACCTGGAATTTTCCTCTTTCTCTTGCTGATTCAGGTATACTCCCAATATTTTTTTATGTTTTTGATTTAACAAGGAGCTAGAGATAATATCTAACTACTTATTGACCTATAATGCATAGTTCAAGCTAATGGATTGAAATTAATTAGATGATTAAGAAAAAATGCAAACATGAAGACAAAACACAGAAAATAGAAAATTGCTTGAATGTGAGGGCAAGGTAAAGGCACTCACAAGTTTCTCCCCACTTGTGGAGAAGACTCGAATGCTCCAATGCACGATCAGCAATCCAAACTCTAGGTAATCATCACCAAAACAAAAAACAAAACAAGGTTAATTAACCTACCAGTGGATTTGCACTCCAATCGAGCTAAATAAAAAATCCTAGCTAATGCATCAAGTGAAGGAACCTAAGCTAAATGCCTTCCCCAGTAGGGTCACCAAAAAATTTAATGGATATGTACTTCCTCACACACACAAGAGAAAGAAGAAGAGAAAGGGGCTCACTCCACACTCTCCTTATGTCACCCAAAGAGAGATCCAAGGCTAGGTAATGAGAAAGAGGGAAAGAGCTATGGAGAGCTCAATCTCTACCTCATGCCAATTGTATGCAAATGGGGCATAGTAGATAGCAATGAGAAGGTAGAAGAGAAGATAAGGAGAGCACTACCATCCCTACTCACGTACACCAACAATCTAAGCAAGCAAGCAACCATAAATTCAAATGAGAGAGAGAGAGAGAGAGAGAGAGAGAGAGAAGGAAAAACTCAATTGAGACAAATGAGATTGTCCCCTTTTCATATTTCTTCAAATGTCTTACATACATGAGCTCATATTTACAATCTTCGGTCGCCCAATTACACGTGGGGGCCCAAAACTAGTCTTCCTAGATTTACTAGCTCTATGTACATCAAATCCTCACATGACCGGAGCATGCCATAAGCTCAGTCATCCCATGCCTCATTTACAATTAGTGCATTGCGCGTTTATAAAAAGATGAGTTACAAAAGGCGTAGTAGCTGCATGAAGGTCATGTTAACCAGGGGTGTTAACACCCTACTATAGTAATAACACCCCAACTACTAATGTTGATATCCTAATATAGTAATAATAGTAGTGCAAAAAATAACCTAATTTGAATCGCATGCCTTCACTCATGTGTCAATACTTAGTCCCATTGTCATTATAGGCAATTTCTTTTTTACACCACTATTATTGTCGAGGCTCCTTCGTGTTAAAAAGGGGGCCACCCATTATGAGAACCAAACGTGGTTTCTATCATTAAAAGGGAAATAACCTAATATTTCTAAGACCTTTACTAAAGTTCTTGAATGTTCCAAGTGAAATTTTTTTGATTTAGCATTAATCACAAATTTTGATCCCTATTCAATTAATAAATATGTAATATTGAAAATTTAAAAATTATGGAAATAGAAATAACATTTTCTCTGGTAGGGGCTAGCCTATTGATAGAGCATTACTCCTTTGTGATATGGGTCACATGAGTTCAATTCAACTCACCCCCTTAGCACACTAACACGTGTGGTGTAAAAAGTAAAGCTAACCCTCTTGCAAAAAAGGGAACATGTTCCCCATCCCCCCAAAAAACTACATATAAGTTGAATAACTTTGAACATATTAATAAGCAAAATGAAGATAATTAATAATAAGTTTAAAACCTCATTTTTTAGGTGAAAAGTTGGAACTGTGATAAATAGGAGTGTAAGGATCTTATCAGTTAGTGCTTATGGTTGCTTTTGTGTATATGCACAATGCACATTGAAAAATGAAAAACAAAAAGGGGCTCGTTCTTTCTCGAGGCTAGATTTGAATTGAAAATATTTAAAAAAAAAGATGAAACTACAAAGGCCTTATAAGATTATAATAGGATGTGAAATAGGTTTAGTAGTTAATTCTTTTAGACCTTAGAGGAAGCCTTTTAATCATAAATTTTTCAATATTATTTCAGGAAGCCAAGAATTAGAATTTAAAAAATAAATTTGTGAAGAGGTTTGTTTCAATATACACACCTATTTTTTTTTTGGAGTGGGCCATATTTCTTTTGGAACAATGCAATATGTCCCCTGACCAGCTCTAGTGCCATGCTTTTACTACACATTACTTCCTCTCTGATCAACCACCCATCATTGATCCAATATATATATTGACTTGCTCATCAGCCAGTCTATGCTTCATAGGGTTTTGCATTAGTATCACTTGCGAGCTCTTCAATCCCTGCATAGCCATTGTCAAGCCATCTCTCTTTCTCTCTCTCTCTCTCTCTCTCTCTCTCTCTCTCTCTCTCTCTCTCTCTCTCTCTATTAGACCTTTGTTGATGATCATAAGCATGCTATCTCACGAAATCCCTAATTGAGCGGCCCCCCTCCCTCTCTCTCTCTCTTCTCTCTCTCTCTCTCTCTCTCTCTCTCTCTCTCTCTCTCTCTCTCTCTCTCTCTCTCTCTCTCTCTCTCTCTCTCTCATGCCATGCATGCACATGTGTGGGCACACACTCACTCACTCTCTCTCTCTCTCTCCTCTCTCTCTCTCTCTCTCTCTCTCTCTCTCTCTCTCTCTCTCTCTCTCTCTCTCTCATGCGCACGCATGCACATGTGTGGGCACACACTCACACGCGTAGTGACTACAAAGCCATGTTATCTCATGAAATTCTCCCCTTTATCTGGCTACATGAAGCCCTACAACACATTGATAAATAGCTTTACCATGAATATTGGAGCTTAGGAAACCCTAATGCTAGTGCTCGCCATACTTTGGATAATCTCTAACACCAATATATAAATAAAATTAAAAATGGCCATTCAATTCCTTAGAGAGAGAAAGGTAGAAAGATTGAGCAAAAGAGAGATAGAAAAAGAAAGAGAGGGGAGAGTGAGACAAGGGAGAGAGAAAGAAGAGTAGAAAAAATTTATGAGATCGTTGGAGAGAGGAGAGGAGAGGAAGGAAAGATTGTAATAGAGCAAGGTTGGTGGTGGAGGGGGCTGGTGGGCTGGGCTGTGCTGGGCTAGGATGGTGGTGGGAATAGTTAGAGAGAGAGTATTCAATTAGAGAGAGAGGTAAACCAAGAAAATCTCCCTCCAAAGCTCCCTCCACCCAGCTCCTTCAGTGACCATCCCGTGCATCAAGGGAGACTAATAATGCTAAATGGAGCTAAAGTAGTGTTCCAACACCCCATGCTGCATGGTGTGCTATAGAAAGGGAAACTTTTGGGTGAACAAACATTAAATTGTAATGGACATTATTTTTTTTTGTTTCACGCTAAATTGTCATTTTTAAAAATTTTACCTAATGTTCAAGTGCCTATAATAAGACTCTATGGCCTCATTTTTGTCATTTCAAGTACCTCCTCATACTACCAATGCTGCTACTAGTACTAGAAAGCGCCCTCGCAATCTTGATAGCATGGAATCGTCAATTGATAGCGAGCAAAAGTGGGAGCAGGGTCCTCCATCATGGGAAGGACAAAAATATTCCACCTCCATGAGGGCGACGTGCTGGGAAGGCCCTCCCTGCTCCCCTTCCAACATGAGAGAAAGTCCAATAAGCAAGAGGAGGACAAGGAGGCTCTACAAGTGAAGGAAGCATGCCTCGTGTAGTAGAACCTCCACCACAACCTCGTCATGGCCACCCCAACAAGGGACCTAACTAGAAGAAGGCTCCTCGCCCTCGAAGGCCTCAGAACCCAAATGTGCCTCCATGTGCACCAAGGAGGAGGAGTAAATATGGATTCAAGCCACTCCAAGAGATACATAGATCTCAAAAATATGTGGATCTCCTTATTCCCAAGGGACCTTTCACATGTCTTGTAAGAGAAATCCTATATAGTTACTCTTAGGACTATCGTGTGCAAAAGCCTTGCCTTGGGAGCTTTACAAGAAGTTGCAGAAGCTTTTTTGGTGACCTTTTTTTGAGATGCAAACCTCTGTGCTATCCATGCCAAGAGGGTTACTATAATGACAAAGGATCTTAAATTAGCTAGGCTTTTGCATCGTCAAGACTTGTAATCAGCACTGGTGCTATGTAAGAATTTACCTTTATCAATAAAAAGCTTAAGGTTTTTTGTCTTGTCTCATTTTAAGCTTGTATAATCATGGATTTTTGTTTTGGGAAATATTTTGAAATATATTTTATTAATGTACCATGTGCAAATTGAACTAGATTGCATCGATTTTCTCATATATAAAACACATAAGTGTAATTTTTTGTAAATTCTTTTAGAGAGTTTACATTCAACATGAGAATGAATGTTGAGATCGATGACAAAAAGTTGGCGCTCATGTTTCCCTTACCAAGGGTAGCCATTTCCTGAGTGGAGAGCACCTTGAAGTGCCCATGTTCTTGCATGGCTTGTTGGTACCTACGCAATCTCTTAGGATAGTTTACATCAGTTTTGGTGATGTAGCATAGAAGCTTGCAAGGGAACTCAAAATTGTTACTGTCTCTGGGATGATCACAATAAAGGGCTTTATGTATGTTTCCATGTACTCAAGGTCTCCTTGTAGTCTTGTTTGATGAGGAGGTAGTTGCTTTGAAGTCAATGGTGTGCGAGAGAAAATGTGAAATAGCTCTTGTTGTGGCTAGCCCACTCAATCCTCTCTAGGATGCAAGAAAGTTCTCATATGCATGGAATAATCCATTAGGATTGATATGAGAGTGGAAGCCAAGCTGTAGGGAATGTATGCTAGCAAAGTGCTCATGAGTGCTACTGGTACAAATGAAAAAAATAAGGGAGGTTCCCTATTTATAGAAAACATTAGGTTTAGAATCAACAATTTCACACATAAAAAAAAGGCCGATTGACCAAAATAATTTATTAAATGTGAGACCTTGCCCCCTCCGAGATGCCTCCTTCGAGGGTGCTTGCGGGCGGCGGAAGCAGCATCAGCCTCTCATGCGGGGCTGGGATCCACAGTCGGGGACTCACCCACGGATATCCGCACAAGAGACTAGCCCGACGGTTCCTCCGAAATCAAGCTCGGAAAAACTTCCCTCGCTCGGAAGGCACAGGCGATTCTACCAAGAAAATCATCTAACAAGTCAATTGATCTATCCAGTCAAAGTCTTAACTAACCAAACTGATCCGACCGAACCTGAAAGTCACATGGTCAAATCAAGGAAGAGACTTGCACTTGGTCCATAGAATCGCCACTTTTTTCCTCCTTTAGCGTGAGGCACAGCTGCCGCTGATTCCCTCCCATAGAACAAGGGCCTTCCTAGGACTTATTCTAACTAACGTAACTATTTGTATCGTAGAAATCCCCCAATCCAACCCATGGGTTAGCTAACCCGCCCAACCACTGTATTGGTGGGATTCTTTTATA
>NC_141081.1:14226071-14305072 GCF_041138505.1 Cibotium barometz
CTGAGTCTGTAAATGCCTGTAGAGCTGTGATTTACCCCTGTCACGTAGGCTGTAATGCCTGTGTGACCGACGGCAAACCGGATGGCCATATCCGGGGTTAAGTGGGAGAGGACGCCCATGCAGAGTCATGGGCGGCTAGGCTAGTGTGGACGGCAGGCCACACACTATATAGCCTGGGGGATGAGGGGCAATCCTCATTCTTCCTCTATGGCTGGGTGGTGAGCCAGAGGCCGTCCCCTCTTGTGGTAATGCCTGTAGCGGTGTTACGGGAATGTAACACTGGTATCAGAGCGTGGTTCGAGGGGATCGTGAGAGTCCGCGCGTGAACGGGGGACCGGAGCCCACTCGATGGTTTTCGACCATTCGTCTCCTTATCCTTATCTCGAATGGAGGGTGTGGAGGGAGGCAGCCATGGAAGAATGCAAGGGAAGAACTCTCTCTCTCTCTCTCTCCCCATCACACACAGCAAGCAATGGAGGTAAGCAATTTTCATTTTTCTTCTTTTCTGCGTTGAAATTGTCTGCGTTGGAACGTTTCATAGACAGAAATCGGCTCTATACTGTATGTGGGGGAGGTGGGGGGGGCGCAGACCAGCCCCACGAAAGCAGCCCCACGTTTGAAGGGAGGAGGCAGCGGGCGAAGACACGACCTGTTGGCTAACACGACCTGCTGGCTATTTTCTCGAAAGCAGCCCCACGTTTGAACGGGGGAGGCAGTGGGCGAAGAGCAGCCCACTGTCTGCGAAAGCTTCGTTGAAGCTTGTGTGTGGGGGGGGGCGAAGACCACCAGCCCACGCTGCCGTGAATAGACCACGACGTGGGGGCGTAGAACCCAGGAGTGCGACTTGCGTTGTGTGGAGCTGCTGCTGAAGGCGAAGAAAACAAATGCGCCCGTTGCTATGTTGACCAGTGTGGGGGGGGCGAACGCAGCCCAAACGAAGACAAGACCTGCTGCTGAAGGCGGCGAAGACCACGTTGAAGAGCCTGTGGGGGAGCGAAGAGCAGCCCCCAGCGAACACTAGCGGCGGCGGTGGCCGCCAGCCAGCCAACTAAGCGGCGGCGGCGGCGGCCAGCCAACGCCGGCCAGCCAAGGGCGGCGGCGGCCAGCCACCAGCCCAGCAAATGCCACGAGCAGAAAAAAAAAGAAAAAGGAAAAAAAACAAATATTTTATTTGTTCATTTTTTAATTAAAAATGAAGCTTATTTGTTTATTTTTTTAAATTAAAAATGAAGCGAGCGGCCAACCAGGCGCGGCGGCGGCCAGAATAGGGCCTGTTGTGAACACTCCCCCACGGGCGGGCGGCCACGCTCGAAGCGGCGAGGGCCGGCCCGGCTCGTTATTTTATTTAAAAAAAAAAAACACAAAACAACGGCACACCCCACGAAACAAATCCACACGGCCGTCGTGTCGTATGGTCGTAGTGCCTGTTTTCCACGAAAGAGACCCACCGCACACGGCCGTAGCGTCGCGTGCTAAGGGAGAGACAGATCCCACGGCCGTAGTGCCGAGTCCTTTAAGAGAGAGCCGTTCTATGGCCGTTGTGCCTAGTGAACACGTCTATGGCCGTAGCGCCGCGAAAATAACACATGTGGTGATCACACATTTGGTTCAGAGAAACTAAATTTAAGCTGAGCATAGACTTAGTGTTGACCATCAAAGTCACGTGGTTTGGCTATAGTGTAAATTTAAAACTGCGGTGTGTTTTACTTGGGCTAAGAGGACCGGCAATGGCGTCGGTTGTGCCCAAATTAGACGAAGTGCTTATCACGAGAAATCTAGGTAAGCATAATTGAGCGGTAGTGCTCATAACCCTTCACAATCTTTTAACAGATGCTAGAAGATTGTGATAATCTTTGGCAAATGAGAACCATGTACAAGCGTAGTCTTGATGTGGTTATGCCTTGTGTCCAAACAAGTTGCTTACTGTTTGTAGCAACAAAAGGCTTTGGCCCGTAGAGGCAAGCTGGCCCTTATTAAAAGTAACAAAATAGTGTCACTACTTGGGCCTAGTGTGGTGACTAGTTTGATTTAGTCATGTGATTGCCTGGTAAAAGTAATCCCTAAGGTGTGTATTACTTGGGATAAAGGGGCTAGTAGTGCTGCTAGAGTACTCAACTGAATGGTTTATCTAGGAGTACTAATCTGAGGGATTAGCATATGCATAGATAATAATACCAGATTTAGGATTGATTTGTAGAAATCAAAGGTAAATCTGAAGGGGTATAGTCTTGAGATGTAATGCTCAATGCCCTTATAGAAGTTGATCGACGAAGAGAACTGTTCTTAAACTTACTAGCATGGTTTTCTCTTCTTATATTGCCATGCGTCGACATCCCACTGCTCGAGAGTTTGTGGTAATCTTTCGAGGGGGGAAAGAGCCTTTTTATATGTCACATCAATTGGTTTGGCGGTAATTTGATGGTATGGGACATCAAATTCTCACGGAATCGATTGTAGTCTTGGTGGAATGGGACGCCAAGGCTTGTGCATGTAACTTGACTCTTTGGCAGGTCTGTATGTACACTTGTCTGTAGTGATAAAGTGTGCAAGATAAAATTTGAACTTTGAAAATTACCAAATATAGCCATAAGTTGGGATAAAACCCAGTTTTACAGAGTTCGGAGAAGCTCTAGGTAGCAAGACCATGATGGTGTGCTAGTGCTAACAGAGTGATTTAGTTCCGGAGTGATCTAAATCTAGAGGTTAGCAGTAAGACTAGTTTGGTTGGACAGTTTCATGCATGGGGGACGCCCTATAGCATTTTGCAAGCGTAGTCTTGCCTATGTTCAACATAAGTGTGCGATTGTGTGAGCACATTTTAGCTGCTACTATATGAATTTGGAAAATATATTACTTTCCTACATAAGCAATTGTAATATTGCATGACAGGCTATGTTGCTTACAAAGTTCATGTGCATGTAAACCCTATGAGTCGTATGACCCCTGGGAAATGAGTGGAGCATTTCTAGGATTTAATAAGGTTTTACATGGCAATAGTGAGTAGTATCTCACTCTAGATGAGCCTGGTTGTTGTTGTTAATCGGATCCGACATATGTAGTGTACATAAACTCAGGTTGAGTTAGGATAGGAGGCTAAGCCGGAGAGCTTAGCAATAAATCCTACTGTATCTGGTGAGTTTTGCCTTAACCGGAGTGTTAAGAAGTAAACTCAAAGTCTGGGGCTGAACCAGAGTGTTCGGAGGCAGACATATCTTTTGTTGAATCGGAGAATTTAGCAAAAGATGAGCTTGGGGTGAACCATGGTACCCAGGAAAAAAGCTCTTCACACTAAAATAGTGCACAATAATTTTAGGGTGATAAAAATCCCATCGAAAGGAATGTTTTACAACTTTCCATAGATGAGAAATGAAGACCATGTACTTTAGGGAGTTAAAGTACATAGGTGGTGACTTCGGTGCCACATTTTTTGTAGAAAGTCACCAGTGGTGTGGTTAGGTCAGCCGAGACTCCACAAGACCTATGCACTAGTTTTTAAGTTGACCTCTATGATAAGGACATCCAAAAATTCGTGTTGTAATACCAGAAATTGTACTGCAATGTGCAATGGAGGGGTCACTTTGTGTAGTCACTTCAAAGCAGCAAGTGACTTAATCATCTTGTTATAGATGGTTGTATATGGTACTCCCACTCGGGGGAGGTACGCCATGGGGTACGGAGTTACTCACAGACTAGTATGGAGCTACTAGTGTGATGATAGTGGGTAGGCTATGCAATCTGAAGATTTCCTTGAGGAACACTCTGGCCACATCCAGTGCAATGTAGGTTTCTTTTACTGGAATCAGATGGGCAACTTTGGTTAATCTATCAGCTACCACAAAGATGGAGTTGTAACCTGGTTGCACTGAAGGTTTTCCCCAGTAATAAAATCCATACTGATGCATTCCCACTTCATCTGGGGGATGTCTAATGGATGTAACTTCCTAGGCATTTTTACTCTCTCAGCCTTGACTTTCTGACATGTCAGACATTGACGTACATGATTAAGTACATCTTTTTTTAGTCTAGGCCAAAAGAATCTTTTCTTCACAGACATGTAGGTTTTGATGAAACCTGGATGTCCTGCAATAAGGTTGTCATGGGCTTCTTTCAAAATTTGACCCTTAGTTCCCTCATCACATTGGGAATGCATAGCCTGCTGCGATTATAATACATAATTCCTTCATCCAAGCTATACCCTTGAACTCGGTTCAACTCCTGTGGAGTTTTGCTTTCCTACATAAGTAGGGTAGCAATAGGGCCAAAGAATCTATCCTGTATGATCTTCTCTCTTGCTTCAATAATCAAAGGATTTGACACCACAGTAATTGCAAGCAAGGAGGCTTTTCTGCTGAGGGTATCTACTACCACATTTTCTTTGCCTAGGCAGTACTTGATTTCAAAATCAAATTCTTGCAGGGTCTGCATCCATCTTCTTTGGTGCATGTCGAGATCCTTCTGAGTGAAGATCCACTTTGAGATCTGATGATCTATCATCAAAGTGAATCTTTGACCCAGTAGGTAATGTCTCCACAACTTCAGGGCATATACTATTGAAAGTAGTTCCAGGTCGTGGACAACATAATTCCTCTCATGCGTTCTGAGTTTTCGGGATTCATAGACCATTGCATGACCTTCCTGCATGAGTGCACCTCCCAGGGCAAAACCATTGGCATCAGTTACTACCTCAAAGGGTAGAGAGAAATCTGGCAACTTCAGAACGGATTGGTTACCAAGGTGGTCTTCAGCTTATCAAAAGCACTCTAGCACCTGGCAGACCATTGAAACGGGGTATTCTTCCTGATGAGAAGATTAGTCAGGGGGGAAGCTATGAGAGCATACTTTGGTATAAAAATTCTATACCAGCCAGTCAATCCCAAGAATCCCAAGAATACTTTGGTATAAAAATTCTATACCAGCCAGTCAATCCCAAGAATCCCCTAACTTCTTTCACTATTTTTGGTTCAGGCCAATCTATGACTGCTTGGACTTTAGCAGAATCTGGAGAAATTCCATCTTTGGATACCAAAAAGCCCAAGTATTCAACATGGTCGGCAGAGAAAGTGCATTTGCTCTTTTTTGCAAAGAGTTGGTGCTTCCTTAGAATCTCAAGTACTTTTCTGACATGAGCTTCATGGTCAGCTGCATTCTTTGAGTAAATCAGAATATCATCAAAGAAAACAAGAACAAAATCATCCAAGTATTCTTTGAGAATGTCCTGCATTAGAGGCAAGTGAATGTAGCTGGGGCATTTGTCAATCCAAACGGCATGACAGTGAATTCATAATGCCCATATCGAGTATTGATGGTTGTCGTCGGGATATCTTGCTCATTAATCCTGATCTTATAATACCCTGATTTGAGATCTATCTTTGTGAAGATCTGGGCTCCACTTAGCCTATCCAAAAGCTCATCAATTCTGGGGATAGGATACTTATTCTTAACTATTAGCTTATTGAGACCTCTCTAGTCCACACAGAGTCTTAGCGTTCCATCTTTCTTTTTCTGAAAGAGAACTGGCACACCCCATGGTGAAACATTGGGTCTTACAAACCCTTGTTCTAACAGCTGTCTAAGCTGTTCCTTGAGTTCGATGGCTTCAGGAACTGGCATTTTGTATGTGCGCAGGGCTACTGGCTAAGCTCCGGGGGTCAATTCTATCTCATGATCTACTTCCCAAATCGGAGGCATCTCAGTTAATTCTGCTGCTTCTTTCTAAGTCCTTTTAGTAACTTAGAAGCTTTTACTAATTTGCAGACTTGGGGATCCTGAAATTTCGGTTCCTTGAACTTTGCTTCCGTGAAGGTCACGGAAGGAAATGGTCCCATTATGAGACAGTGAATGTCAGCTTGATTTTTGTGGAGCCAATCCATTCCAAGGATCTCGTCAAAAACTCCCAAAGGTATAACTCTGAACTGACAGTGAGTTAAATTCCCATCTAGATTGAACTGAATACGATCCGTCTCAAGGTGAGTGAAAAGAATCTTCCGACTAGCCAATTCAACTTGCATAGGTTTCCCTGATTTCTGTTCTAAGACTAGCTTACGTAAGCATCCTGGGGAAATGAAAGAATGAGTACTGCCTGAATCAATCAAAAGCTTAAAAGGCTTACCTTGATACTCAACTGGAGTATGGATGACTAAGAATTGACGGTTTGGCCCTTGGTTTTCAATTGCTGCATAAATCTATCCTCTTTCCTCTTCCACTACTTCTGCTATTGTGACTGCTCTGGCTGCTGTGCAGTCTAAGGCGGAACTCTTTCTCTTTGGTTGCCCCAGTTTTGGGAAGGAGTTCTGAGGCTACTCTGGGCAGAGGCAGATGGCTGAGTTGGAGTTCTCCTGGGATTTCACTGATTTGGGCGAGACGACTGATACGAAGGGATTGGCCTGTGCACTCTGAGTCCTTGACTTCCCTGTCCCCTTGACATGGCAGGAGTCGGGCAGTCTCTTTCAGCTGGTGACCAAAACCCTGGCAGTCTCTTTCAGCTGGTGACCAAAACCCTGGCAGTCTCTTTCAGCTGGTGACCAAAACCCTGGCATCCAAAACATCGGTTCTCACTTCTGAGCTCGTCCCTCTGAATCCTTGAAAGAGGTGGGGCTCCTGTGAGAAAGTGTTCTGGGGGAAGGGTCTTCCTTCACTTCTGAATCTTCCCGCATCCAGATTCTGAATTGGGCCTTGCTGCCTCTTTGGGGGTGGAAAGTTTGAAGTACTTCCCGGGGTTTGGAATCTTTTAAAATTAGAGGGTGTAGGGCTCCGACGGGACCTTAACTACAAAGGCTTTGGCAAAGTCCTTTGCTGTTCTTACTGCTTCGGCCATTGAGACAGGTTTGGCATTCTTTACTAAGGTGTCCAATGGCTCGTTCATTCCTCGAATGAACCTGGTCATCAGCTGCTCTTCATCCAATTGTGGAGAATATTTGAGGAGAAGGGCAAAAGCTTGATGGTACTCTTCAATTGTCCGGCTATCCTGATTTAGTTCCAAGAACTCATTCATTTTAGTTTCAAGGAAGCCCGGAGGAGGACAAAACCTAGGTTTGGGTATTCTGGTCGAGAAGACAGTTAGTCTCGCAGTGATTCCTCCAAGCGACCCTGGCCATTTCCACAATCTTTAACCTAGCGAGAGCCATCTTGCTTCTCTCATTGTAGCCAGTTACATCAAAGTATTCTTCCATAGCCTCAATCCACTTTTCCACTACTTCACCTAACTGCTCCCCTTCACTCTTGAAGGGACCAGGTTGGGATCTGTGCAGTGCTTTTCAAACATCCGGATCTAACTCTTCGTGGGTTAGAGGATCCGGTTGCCTTGCATGGGCCACGCGCCTCATGACTCTGACAAAACGAGATTTTTGTCAGCTTAACTTTGATAATAGATTTATGATTATTAATTTTTGAGATTTATCTTTAAACAGATAATTATTTCATCATACTTCTTGGACAAGATTAACCATATTCACAATCATGAAAGTTTTTTTTTTTTTTTTGCAAAACCTCATTTATTATCAAAAGTTTTCGATATATACATAGAGCATCACGGCTCCAAAGTCATTGCCTCAATTGCGTTTGCATAAACAAGCGAAACTGTGAAGGAGACATGCCATGGTACACACGATTCATTACAGAAAGAGGTGTAGTAATTCTACTTCTAGGGATAAAGCGGCTAAGAAGCCTAAAAACTCGGCATGAAATTTTGAAGTTCCTGGGGGGGGTGAATGATTAAAGAGTTGTACATGCTGAACAACCCTAGCCTTATCAGAATCATGGCTAAGGAAATATTTTGCCTGAGCCTCTAACGTTGATTGGTACTGATATTAATACATCATCCTCCAAAGAACCACATATACTGACGTCGCTCTAAAGTATCAGGAAAGTAAAGACTCAAAATGACGTGCGAGTCTTACTCTACTTACTCGGGTCGTAGTAGCAGAGTTGATGAGGTGCTCGAATGCAAAGGCTATCATATCCTGACTCTGGGAGAGTTCAAGAATGCTAGATAGATTCGGGGTATCCATCTATAAATTTCCAATTCAATTTATGAGTTTTCAATTTTTGAAGTTCATTCAACATAATATTAACAAGCCAAAACATTATTTCCCAGATTTACTTTAAAAGTTTAAGCAATTTTTGTTGCTGTTACGTAAATTTACAATAGCGCTCTGATACCAATTGTGAGATCCCACTGGCCCCTCCGCCCACCGGATTCCCGGTAGCTAGGAGAGCGGAAGCAGCTCCCTCATGCGCGGGGTAGGGTTTCCCACTCGGGGCCTCGCCCTCGAATGTTTGGGCATGAGACCAAGCTGGTGGTCATTCCGAAAACCGAAACCGGGAAAATTTCCCATGCCCAAAAAACGGAGACGATGCCACCATTTTTATTTTCTTAACGAATTTTTCTAACGAAGTCAAGATACTGAACCAACCTTCATCTGAATAAACCAGATAGAAGGGAAACTATTACAGACTTAACTTGAAGGGATTAACACTTTTTCCCTAATTGAATCAGGCACAGCTGTTGATCTATTCATTAGAGAAGTCTTCAGGCTTTTATTTAACTACTCGAGTTCTAAACGTATTCTTATTAATCAATTTTATTATTAAAACTCTACTGATTCCAGCCTAACCCATCCATTAGCCACCGCCCAACCACTGGAAATGGTAGAACCAGACAAGTACTCACCCACCCATAATTGAATGCCTTTCTTACTTTTTGCTTTAGAATACAGATACGCACACACTCCTCTTTAAACTTTAACTTATAAAAAAATCCATTGACAAACAATTATTAGTTACAGATATCATAACTTTAAAATTTCCATCCAGTTCCTTGTTTCTCAAAAATAGGTATCACTCTGGACTCTCCATCGAGACCAGCTCGTCAGCAAAACGAGATCCAGTAACAGATTACAATAATTTTTCGTCATCATACATATATATCTTCCACGACATACGCATGGCACCGTGATCCCATGCATCTCCTGGTCAGAACCCTCCAGGATCCTCCTTAGGTGTCCTGGCACTTCACTCAGGGACCGCTTCGTCGGCCCTTGCCCATCGTACCGGAAGCACACCATTTTTCACCATACCAAGGCAGGTCAAGACTTGGGTAGGTTTTTGCCGCGTGAGCTGTCCTTTGAACACTCCCCGCCGCCAGCTGTTGCAACCGAACTTCCCTTAGAAAAACACATATACTAAATGCTCCTTCCCCAGCATTTTGGCGTAAGACAGTCCTTTAAAAAAATAGGATTTCTATACACGTTTTCAGTTTTGAGTTTCTTACAATGAGTATATCTTAAATCCATATCCCAAGACTTTTTGATCGTCTCGCAGGTTTGAATTCCAAACAGAATTCCTCGAATTCTGTAACCTTGATCCTCAGATCAAAATCAAAGGGTCTCAACTTAGTTTCAGATTTTGTGGGTGATTTGAGTGTATTTTCCTGAACTGGTCACATCGTCTTTCCTTGAAACTGACGAAGAGGTTGGTCTTGGTCAAAGTCTGATTCTGGGTTCGAGTCTCGTAAGGTCCTTCGTGAACTACCTTTCTTAAAACGGGGTGAGATTTCAATTACTATTATTTTGAATTTCATTCATTGAGTATTTGCTTAACTGAATTCAAAACTAATCACGAATTCATATGAGGAATAAATTAATCATTTATCTAAAATTTCGACTTTGATAGTTTTTCTTTTGAGTTTTCTCAGTACCATCCTAGAGAATATGAAACGATAGAATTTTCCCTCACAGAGTATTTACTTATTTATTTACCAATTTTCATGGGATTTAAACATAGGATTAAAGAGAACTCTTATAAATCAATTTTGATGAAAATAACACTTTTATAAAATAATTTTTTTATGCATCTATTTATGCATAAAAATAAAATTTGATGAAAGTAATACTTTTATAATAAAAAAATTCTTTTATCCATCTATTTATGCATAAAAATCAATTTTGATGAAAGTAACACTTTTATAATAAAGAAAATTCTTTTATGCATCTATTTATGCATAAAAATCAAATTTGATGAAAGTAACACTTTTATAATAAAAAAATTCTTTTATGCATCTATTTATGCATAAAAATCAATTTTGATGAAAGTAACACTTTTAGAATAAAAAAAATTCTTTTATGCATCTATTTATGCATAAAAATCAATTTTGATGAAAGTAATTAATTTTTTTTCTCCAATATGCATCTTTCTATGCATATAAATTAATTCTAATGGAAATAACACTTTTATAATAAAAATATTTCTAATATGCATTTTTCTATGCATAGAATGAAAATAACACTTTTAGAATACACACGGTGGGGATTACTCTTTTTGAATAATAAAAGATAAAACTCATTTCACAAAATTTAAGAAAATTTTGCCATAACCTCCTTTGTATGGCTGACCATTTTTCAATTTTTTTCATTCTCAAGTTACTTAGAAATTATTCCAAATGGTTTAAAGCATTCTAAACTAATCAAATTTCACTTTTTAAAGAGAAACAATATGAAAAGTTTAATTCTAACAATTTGATTACATATCTAGAATAAAGAAAGGTTGAATTCAAGAATGAAGAGAGGGGAAAAGCCTTTCCAACAAGGCATAACATCATTTTTCATTTTAAAGAAAATAAAAAATTAGAAAACCATTAAATGGAATAATGAAAAAGTAGGATTTCTAGCTTACATGATTTTTTGTGAGCTTTTCTTTGGCTTGATGGTTTGAGAGATCTACTCTTGTTTGCAACAAGAGTGGCCACCAATTCTTTTGAAGAGGAAATGGTAAAAAACTAATGAATTATCAATAAATTCACTGTTTTTGGCTCTGGGGAGGAGTAGAGTAACAGTGCATAAAACACTATTAAGCTTCTACAAAGGGGGAGGCTTCTATTTATAGGAAAAAGTGAGCTTCTAACCAAGCAAACTGATTTTAGAATTTTCCAGATCAGTTTGGCCAATTTTTGATCATTTTTGGGTCAGTTTAGTTCACTTTTTGGATCCAGTTTTGAATTAGGAGAGAGGAGAGATGAAATATCTAATTTTATTGATTTAAAATTCAAAAGCAATGATGTGAAAAAGGTGCCTACTTCATGAGGGGGAATCCCCACTCTGAGGTGTCAAAAATCAGTTTTTAAACTATTTTTCTTGGTCCTTAGTCCACTCTTCATCTTATGTGAACATTAACTCATTTTTGGGGGGTTTTTCTTTTATTTTTCAATTTATCTCCTCCCTACATTTGGATTAATCTTATTGGTCCATAGGAACCTTAATTTAAAATTTTTAGAAAATCTGAACCCTTAGGATAAGACCCTTAGGATAAGGCCTCTTTTGAACAGATTATAATTTGTTTTTAATGCACCTTTTGAAATCCTTTTTGAGATTTTGTTTTGGGGAAATTTATTTTAATAAGATGAAAGATTTTTTTATCCAAAAATATTTAAAAACTGAATCACCTCTCTCTAGAAGATTTTCTCTCTCTAGGCCAAAATAGGTAGAAAAAAGATCTTTTATATTTCAGAAGAGGGTTTTGATTACAGGGGAAGATACTGGACTTCTTGAGAGGCTGGGGAGGAACCTTACATTCTCTCCCACTTGAAAAACGCGAGATGTCCTCATCTCGCAAACTGGGGGTAATCCCACAACAGTTCGGTTTCTTTCTCCCAGGTGGCATCTTCAAAAGGATAGAACTTCCATTTAACCAATAATTCTCTCAGAATTCTATTCCTGAGAACCTTTTCTCGAATATCAAGGATTTCTTCAGGTTGGAGTTCCATCTTTCCTTGGGTTGAAGAAGTTAAGATTTCATCAAGCACATGATTCGGGCTTGGTACATAGTTTTTAAGTAGGCTGACATGAAATACATTATGTACTTTGAGATGAGGAGGCAGAAGAAGCTCGTAGGCTAAGTCACCTACTTTCTTTATAATCAGATATGGCCCACAATAACTAGGGGATAACTTCTTGTACTTCCCAAGAGATAGAAAAATTCTTTTGGGACGTACTCGAATGAAGACCATATCTGCTTCTTCGAATTTTCTATCTGTCCTCTTCTTATTTGCATACTGTTTCTGTCTATCTTGGGCAGCTTTTATATCTTTGCGAATTGACTGCATCTGCTGCTCCATGTCATCAAGCATCTGTCTGGACATCTCGACCCTAATCAATGGGTCGAACCAAGTTAATGGAGTTGAGCAATCTTGTCCATACAGAGCTTTGAAAGGGCTTATCCCAATACTTTAGTTTGATAAGAAGTATTGTAGGTGAACTCGACTAGGTGCAGATAACTTAGCCACTTCTTGGGTTCCCTGCCACACAGCATGACCGAAGTATATCTTTGATTACTTGGTTTACCCTTTCTGTTTGACTGTCGGTCTCGGGGTGGTAAGCTATGCTGAGATCCAAGAAAGTTCCTACTGCTTCGAAAAATGCAGTCCAGAATCTTGATGTGAATTTGGGGTCTTGATCACTTACTATTCTTCTGGGTAGGTTATGCAATCTGAAGATTTCCTTGAGGAACACTCTAGCCACATCCACTGTAGTGTAGGTTTCTTTTACTGGAATCAGATGGGCAACTTTGGCTAATCTATCAACTACCACACGAAGATGGAGTTGTAACCTAGTTACACTGAAGGTTATCCAGTAATAAAATCCATACTGATGCATTCCCACTTCATCTGGGGGATGTCTAATGGATGTAACTCCCCAGGCATTTTTACTCTCTCGGCCTTGACTTTCTGACATGTCAAACATTGACGTACATTATTAAGTACATCTTTTTTTAGTCTAGGCCAAAAGAAGCTTTTCTTCACAGACATGTAGGTTTTGATGAAACCTGGATGTCCTGTGACAATAAGGCTGTCATGGGCTTCATTCATAATTTGACCCTTAGTTCCCTCATCATTGGGAATGCATAGCCTGCGATTATAATACATAATTCCTTCATCCAGGCTGTACCCTTGAACTCGGTTCAACTCCTGTGGAGTTTTGCTTTCCTACATAAGTAGGGTAGCAATAGGGCCAAAGAATCTATCCTGTATGATCATCTCTCTTGCTTCAATAATCAAAGGATTTGACACTATAGTAATTGCAAGCAAGGAGGCTTTTCTGTTGAGGGCATCTTCTACCACATTTTCTTTGCCTGGGTAGTACTTGATTTCAAAATCAAATTCCTGCAGGGTCTGCATCATCCACCTTCGTTGGTGCATGTTGAGATCCTTCTGAGTGAAGATCCACTTTAAGCTCTGATGATCTGTCGTCAAAGTGAATCTTTGACCCAGTAGGTAATGTCTCCTGCAGGGTTTGGTGGAGACCCTTGTTTGGATTTGGTCACACCTGCCAGGGTGCTTACTATGCTCACAAATATTTGGTGGACAGACAGATTCAACCAAAGCAACCTCTCTCTCCTTGCTTGTCTAAAGTAAGAGATGCTTTAACTGGGTTGATCACTTCCACCATGAGCTTCATAGTATCTGTACCAATGCCATAGGCAAAGTAGTCAAACCATATAGTTACCAAGGTCCTGCCACTTTGTGAGCAAGGCGCTATTACAGAGTACATCCCCAGGCTTCCTCACCCACCACTGGATCTCCTCAAACCAAAAAGATAAAGCTAGATCAGGAGATGGTGGCCCATTGACTCTTATGCTGAATTTTTAGAAACCAATCTAATGGACACACCCATAAGGAATGTGGCAGCCCATAAAGCAAGTGGCATGCCACGCCCCCGAGGAGCACACCCTATTAGAGGATACCCAACTTGGCTATTTACCATTTTTGAGGAGGTGCATGAAGGTGTACGGTGCCTATTCGACTTTCTTGGCACTAAGTTCTTGAATTCTTTTTATGAAGCCACCCAGAACACCATAGAAACACATAGGTGGATTCACGAAGGCCACCTTTCCTCAACTAAAAGTTTCTCATGAGTAATCCTTAACTCATAGGGTTACCTACCAAATTTCCCATCTGCTTTCAGTTCTATGCTCCACAACCTCATGGACCACATGATAACATTCATGGAAAGATAAAAAGAGCAAATTGATGCAACCCAACAAGAACTCCTACTTGCCCCTCCAAGTGTGGAGACATAGAGAAATGCTGCCACCCACAGGTACAAGCTCTCAAGGTTGACTCCAAGATCTGTTGCCTATAAGTGAGAGCTATAGCTAATTCATGCTGAGATTGTAGGTGCTAGAGTAGCCAAGGCACAAACCCAGGAAGCTGACAAGGGTGACCGCCACACTACATGAGGTTGAAACCCTAGTGTGCACGTGAGGCTCGAGCTCATGGATGAGTTCCAATATAGACTTTCAAGGCAGCATAGGGATTTCAAGAGAGATGTGGAAGACAAATATATGACCATGAGTTTTATAGGTCCATGAGACCAGCACCCTATTTGAAGGAAGAGGACAAGGAGAACACTGACACTACCATGGACAAGGATAAACACGAGAGCGATTCACTAGAGAAATAATAAGGAGAAAGAAACAAAGGAGCACCTTGCAGGTTCAAAAGCTGATGGGCCAAGTGGCATCTCAAGGAGGTCATGAGTTCTATAGTTCCACAAGACTAGCACCCTCTGGAAGGAAGAGGATAAGAGAACAATGCCACTGCTATGGACAAGGACAAACATGACAATGTTGCATCAGAAAATAATAAGGAGAAAATAGCAAAAGAGTACCCTCCTACAGGTTTAGAAGCTAGTGGGCCACGAGCGAGGCACTCCGCGTTAGGCCCATCTTCTGATACACTAACTCTAGAAGATTTTGCCCAAGGAAAATCCCAAGAACTTCATGCCTAAACATCGACGTTAGTTTCCCCTCCTATTCCTTCACTTCAACAACTACCACTCTGCTCATGGTTACACCCAATACCTCTACAATGCCACAATCCACCCCTTTGTCTCCCAAACCATCCCCACGCCTTACCTCCTTAAGGGAAGTCCTAAATGGATTAACAAAGGCATCCACTTCACAAGGATGACCACCACTTGTTTACCCCACAAGAAGCAGCCTTATCTTCGAGAGTATTAGAAGAAGGAGTAATCCTAGCACCTCCAATTGGGTCTCCAACCAATGAGCAATAATAGATGTTCCCCCTTGAGACCATTCTTTCAATTGGAGGGATCACCCTCTGGATGTGCTATTAACCAAGTCATTTGGACCTTGAAGCATAGGGAAAACCCCACACTAGATCTTAATAGGATCATAGATCGCTTGGACATATACCTTATCAAAGGTTATCTAGAGGAAAAATTTAACCAATGGTCGAGAGCACATCGCAAAAGGGACTATAATGGATATAGAAGGCCATAACCCCATCATAGATGACCTCATAGGGGAGAAACTTGTTTAGGCAATGGCTATATCTTCTCTAGACAAAGTTTTAAAAAGAATACTATTATGCTCCCAAGTACCTCTCAACCCCATCTATTTTCCCATACGATCTCTTAGACAAAGGGATAGAGAAGAACCCAAGGCTAAAGTTCAACTTCCCATGGATAACTTCACCTCGGCCACCCCCCCACCCTTCTTGAGAGAAGCCCTAGATGCTTTGCACAATGCCAAAATTTATCCAAGATTATGACCAAGTGCCCAATGGGACATCACCATTACCATTCGCTTCTTTTGCCTCATTATATCGTCTTTCTAGTGGAGTTCCAGATTGGCACAATTTTGATGAAGGTCCCCGAGCCTCGCCTTCGATATGACAAAGGCCCCACACTTTGATAATAAGTACTTGGCTACTACAAGCGAGTTCAATGGATAAAAGGTTGTTGGCATACCCTCAAGATTGTCTTCTAGACCTCCTTCCTACAAAACTTTATTGCACCACCCAATATCCAAAGTCTCACTTTGACTTCTTCTACTGAAACTATAGTGGATTCTATTTCATTGACTCCTATTGTGCTTCACTGCTACCTATTTCAAGATTGGAATTGTGATTAGGAGGGGGTATGTTAACCACATTGGCTAATATTACGCCAAATGCATGGTAGCACTTTTGAGCCATAATTTTTGTACCATGAAAATCACTTCATGTAAATGATTATGGGAAATCTCCAAGCTTACAACTTATGTAATGCTATCTAGAAGATAGTCAAACTCAAGCTTACAACTTATGTAATGCTAGAAGATAGTCAAAATCAAGCTTACAACTTGTGTAATACTGACAATACATACTTAGATTAGGAAATTAGCCTAGAATAGCTTTTGGGCCCCTGGACACTACTTGGCTAGTATATAGTGCAGACATTATATAATTCTAACAGTATATAATGCCAACAATAGATAATGCTGACTTGTGTAATACCAACAATATATAGTGTCGACAATATATACTTAGACTAGGAATTAGCCTAGGCTAGCTTTTGGGTCCTTGGACACTACTGGGGCGGTCAGTCATTGTAGTATATGAGTCTTGTATATAGATAGGACATTCTCACAATTGAGTTTGAGTCTTTCTTGCTATTGTGATCGATGCTTTCTTTTCTTTGATACTCTTGTGATTAATACTTTCTTGTATGATTTCTTCTCTATGATGTGTGCTTGCTTGAGGATTGTGTGTGTGAGTGATAGTGTCACATGAGATGCTAGCTCTTCTCTTCCTCTCTACTTCTTTCCCCTTCTCCCCCATGCTCTCACTCACCAAGGCATTGAGGTAGAGGTTGAGATTTCCATAGCTCTCTCCCTCTTTGCTCCCCACCCATTTGCAAGGCTTCCTTGTAGTGACAAACAAGGAAGGTAAGGTTGAGGACCCTAGCTCTCTCCACAAGAGAGGGTCCCTCTACCAAGAGTGGCTAGAGGTGAAAGCTGGCAAGACCCTTGAGTTATTCACCTTCTTCTCTCCATCATGCAAGGATCTAGTGTTTTTGAATTAGTTAACAATAAGCTAAAGATCCTCTTATTAACAAAGCTCATCGTCCATAACTTCTAAGAATAGAAGCAGGTCTAGGTAGGGGGGTTGTTAACTCATTCCATACACCACCTCTAGATACATAGGAATATTTCACATTATGTATGGCCATGGGCCTAATGATGATGTAACAAAAGCTAACCATAAGCCTTGTATATGTCAGTAAAGATAGGTAATGGGGACCCACTTAAGTTGGGTGGAAGATCAAAGCCCATTTATATATATATATAGCTTTTGATAATGTGAATGGGAGTATCCAATTATTTCTCAAGTGCAAAGATTTCTTCTCTTAAGCTCTTACCTTCTTACATGCTTAGTTGTAGGATGCATGCTTGTATGTGTGCTTGGAATGTATTGAGTGTGCATGCTTACTAGCTTGATTGAGAGTGTGATTGAGAAAGTGTGACGAAGAGGGTGGTTCAAGCTTTTTATCTCAACCCTTACCTTTTGGAAGGATTACTTTAGGAGATTAAGTAATCCTTACCTTTTTGAATGATTACTTAGAAGCTTTCTAGTTTAACCCTTACCTTTGGGAAGGATTATTTATTAAGAGATTAAGAGTATAGGAAGGGCTCAAATAAGAGGGATTAACATACCACTTGGCCTCTTTTACCTCTTCAATTGGGACTTCCATGATCTAAGATAAGAGGTTTAACTAACACGGTTGCTAGAGATTAAGAAGATTCTTGACGTGAATAGAGATAGGAGGCTCAAAACAATTCTTTACTAACTATCATTTTCATATGGAATTGAAGAGGAATTATTACTACTGAAGTCATAAAGTGGGCAAAGACTACTAAAGTAATCATAAAACATGATAAGTGGGCACTCGACACATGAATACTATTGGAGTCATCAAGTGAGAAAAGACTACTAAAGCAATCATAAAACATGATAACATCTGCCATTTGATGTCATGAAGTCGTATATAGATATAGGAGCCTCAAAACAATTCTTTACTAAGTAACTATTGTAGTCATATCTCATTGAAGAGGAATTATTACTACTGAAGTCATAAACTGGGGAAAGACTACTAAAGTAATCATAAAACATGATAAGTGGGCACTTGAAGCATGAATGATTACTATTGAAGTCAAGTGAGAAAAGACTACTAAAGCAATCATAAAACATGATAAAGTTTACGATTTGATGTCATGAAGTCTTATAGACAATGACTCTGATATATAGTCATATGGAGATATTAAAGTAAAAATGAGTACTATAAAGGTCAAAGAAGGCAAGATACTACTATGAAGTAGTCATAGAGAATAATAGCATGCATGATTAATACATTGCTTTGACTTTTATAATAGTTAAATAAAAATCTCTTGACACCATCCTTTAACTCAAGCATTTTTTCTACATTGATCATGATTTTGTTAACATCTTTGATGTGGGCTTGATTTTATATAGTAATCTTGACATTATCAACGAGATTGAAGTATTTTTTATATTCAAAGATGAGACATCTTTGGCATCTTTGGAGAACACATGTTGCTACTACCATCTTTTATTATTTGTTGCTATGTCTCTATGGACTTCAACATTAGTAAAATGTGGCCAATCCACAAACCTCAAATTTTTGGCTGCTCTTTGTGAGGATATGCATCTCTTCCATGTAAATTACCTTTGTAAATGCATGTGAAACCTCCTTTTTTGGTGGTGCATCTTGATATACTTTGTAATGTAGGAGAAAAAGATCCTTATAATAAGAAAACTCTATGAAACATAATAGGACTTTAAATCATGCCCTTTCCATGGGTTGAAGTTGTTAACCACATAGGTTAACATTACATTATAAGCACTGTATTATAATCACACATTTTGTAACCAATTGCACTAATTACTTAATAATATAAGATCTTAGGAGTTTGCTAAGATTACGCAACGATAGGATAATGCCAATAACTAAAAGAAAAAGAAGTACGAGGTGGCTTTGCTGGGAGATCATACCTTTTACTTTAAGACTAATACATGTGTAATACCACTAACTAAAAGAAAAAGAAGAATGAGGTGGCTTTGCTTAGAGATCATACCTTATACTTTATTGGGGATTTCCCTTTAAAACATTGGAGGACAGAGGGTAATCTTATATAATAATGTGGATTTATTATTGGATCCAAAGTCCTTCACTTCTACAAATGTAGAAGTGGTACTTCTATAACCCAAGTCCTTCACTTCTACAAATGTAGAAGTGAAGGATCCAATAATGTGGATTTATTATTGGATCCAAAGTCCTTCACTTCTACAAATGTAGAAGTGGTACTTCTATAACCAAATAAGGGCTTGTACTAATTTGGTCATATGATCTAGAAGTAATACTTCTACAGACATAGTCTAGGGACTTCTAAGAGCAAATGCATATATCCATACAAGTAGGTTTATGGTGGCCTATGTTATTCGCGGGCGGTGATGTATAAAAATATGCTAAATGATGAGACAAAGTGTTAACACTTTGCCATTATATATGACAAAGTTAGGATGATAATATACCCCATCATTTCTCATAATCATTTGAGAAATGGGGCATTGACTTGGTTTTACCCATTAGTCTTATAGCTAAAGGCACACAATCTAGATACATCATGTACTCCACTAAATCTAGATATATCACAGTGGCTATAGACTGCTATTGCACTACTAAATGGGTGGACGCAAAGGCCACAAGGAAGACTAGCACACATTTCAAGGCTAGATTTTTGTAAGAGAATGGGGTGAACTATACACAAATTTGGCATCCACTTGAACTAGTGAGTAGTAGAGGGACACACTTCATAAATGAGATTATGGCCTTGATACTACAAGCATGTGGAGGACATTTTGCAATAAAATTAATTGCACTTAAAGTTTTAAGACCTGGATATTGGTGACCTACCCTTTTCAAAGATCCCCCTGAATGGTGTAAGAAAATTCCATAATATGTATGAGTATGCACGATCACTATTAATGCAATGAAAATACATAAAGTTACACATGATTAACCTCACTCACACATTTAAAAAATGGTGAAAGGTCTTGGATCCAACCAACCTTATAGACTTTAGACTTTGAAGCTATTAAAACTCATTAAAAAGAGACTTTAAGAACTCTGAAGCGTTGCCAGCACCATCCTCAAAGGTTCCATCTCTCAACACACTGTTTCCCGATAGAGTTGGACATTATTAAGGGAGGAAGCCTCTCATAGTTTCTTGGGGGTTTAGAGAAAATAACTATAGCACACCGCGTATGTTAGAGGGTTGCACACATAAAGGGAAAACTCAGAGGATCCCTTGATGCAAAAAACCTTGTGCATCTCATAGCTATCCATTGCTCCTTGAGTCTACCAAAAAGCGAGCAATGTTTTTCGAGCTAGTTGAAAATTGGAGTGAAACTTGGCAACAAACCCCAAAAAATTGGAAGTAACTCGACAAACTTTTAGAACAGAAAACAATGCAAAGTGAGCACAAGACATAAGCAGTTACATTATTTTCCATTCACATATAGGATAATCTTTGATTGAAGTAAAACGGTTCCTATCATTGCAGTACATTAGAAGATCATGTCAATCACCATACAAAATTAAATACTACTCCAACTACAATTTTGTGACTGTACGGAACATGACCCAACAATATTTGCATTAAACAAGGCTGAAACAAAACCACCAATCATGGCTCGCAAGCAAACACAAAAACCATGTGTTGCATTTTCCACTGCATACACCATAACAGATCAAGTTGAGTCACACTCATCGTCTATAAAAACATGACGAGCATGACATCATTCTGCATGGTCCTTCTTAAAACGTGTGTCTCCAGCCATGGTTCTTGCCATTGCTTCGGCATATGCTGGCAGAACACTTTGCATAGAAAATAAAGAGTACAAATTGTTTAATTTTTGTAAATTCATATGTTAAAGTATATCTGTGTATTGTAGATCAAACTTGAATGTTCTAGTCTTAAAACATATGCACGAAGGTAACCAAAATCACAAACTTGGATCCTTAAGCATTGACCTAATGTAAAACACCGCTAAATCCATATCAAAATAGAGTGACAATAGTCCCAAGCACATCAAAAAACAAACCCAGATAAATAGTCATCAATGTAGCACTAATCATATGGATTATGTCCCACATGCTCATCAATATCATCATCCTAATCATGTGAACTGCTAGCCTCCCCCTGGTCTCCTTACCTCTTAGGCAGAAGCAATGGATGTACATATGAAGATAGAAGACCCTCGTCACAGTCCATCAAAGTGCATAAACGATCTGACCTCAAACATGCCTTAAGTAGAGGAGCTGTGCCACAACCCAACTCAAGGCAAACCACTAGGATGACATAACAACTCCAAATACCCTACAATGAAAGCAACATTGCGCTCTAAAAAACCATGGATCTCCACACCCCGGAGATCCCTAACACGAGATGCATATGATAAATAATGGTATGCCACTTAATCCATAGGATGCATATGAAGTGTCTCGAAAAGAGGTGCACTTTGTAAGCAGTAAATCGAAGGAATCATACCTCGTCTTTGCGAGCTACAAATAGGATAGAAGAGGTATACTACAACATGATGACAACAATCCAATGAGGTTAAAAATTGTATATATCGAACATAATTCCCTAGAACCACCACTAAACACACTACCTCTATTTGGAAACGAGCAGTCTCATAGTATCCATAGGGTGAGTGATGCATGACAATAACACGATGCCAAATCTCCAAATTTGATACACGGCAATAGTGGTCAACCCAACCCACTGTCTCTCCTATAAAACATAACATAACTTTTATCAAACAAATTGTAAGACAAAAGGAAAGGATTACAAGCTTCCAACATATGGAATATTACCTCTCATCTATGCCATAATCAACAACCAACTAGATGCCCAGAAATATATGCCCCACATGTTTCCTTAATTTCTTTGGAGAGAGATGAGCACATATACAAGATTATGAGCACTTAATCATGACATAAGCACAACAAAAAATAGAAGGATGCCCAGTAAGGCTCACCACCATGAAATTGCTGAGACCAACACATAAAAAATGCCAAAAAACCCCATGCTTGATATTTTAGAGAGTGGTATGGGCTTTTTTTAAATATCTTTGAACATAAGAGCACTTGAGTCCATGAGCATCTAAGGCTCATCCTCTCTTTGGAGAGAGACCAACACATCTAAAAAAATGCCCAGAAATAGGCTGCATTGGTGCGGCCTATTTCTAGGCATTTTTTTCTATCTTTGAACAAAAGATCACTTAAGTCCTTGAACATCTAAGGCTCACCCTCTCTTTGGAGAGAGACCAACACATAAAAGAAAATGCCCAAAAATAAGTTGCACCATCGGCGTGGCTTGTTTTTGGGCATTTTTTTCTGTATTTGTACAAAAGATCACGTGAGTCCTTGAACATGTAAGGCTCACCCTCTCTTTAGAGAGAGACCAACACATTAAAAAAATGCCCAGAAATAGGCCATGCCGGCACGGCCTATTTTTGGGCATTTTTGTTTCTATCTTTGAACACCTATGGCTCATCCTCTCTTTGGAGAGAGAGAACCTTCAATGTGCTATGTTTAAGGATTGATTAGAATCTCCCAAAAGTGAAAAAAATATGATTTTTGTGCTTAATATGAAGCTTGTGTGAGCATTGGCTTAATCTCCTCATCAATTAATAAGAGAACTATCCATGTCCAATTGCCTCTCCTTGTAGAGAGACCAACACATAAAAAAAATCCCAGAAATAGCCCACACCGACTGGCATGTTTCTAGGCTTTTAAAAAAAAAATCTCTTTGTACACAAGAGGATTTGACTCTTTCAACCCATAAGGCTCACCATGATGCTGTAGAAGGACCAACAGATATACAAAAAAACCATAACCACAACATTGTAGGCTCACCTTTGAAGACAAAACCACTACATTGCAGGCTCACCTTTTTCTTTAGAGAGAGCAACAAATATATAAAAAATATGCCCAAAAACAGGCCGCACCGACGCGGCCTATTTCTTAGCTTTTTTTAAATCTCTTTGAACACAAGAGCACTTGGCTCTTTCAACTAGTTGTGTCTTCACCATGAAATTGCACAAGGAGCAACACTTGGCTCTTTCAACTCTATGGCTCACCATGTCTTTGGAGAGAGAGCAACAAATATAAAAAAAATATGCCCAAAAATAGGCTGTGCCGGTGCGGCCTATTTCTGGGCTTTTTAAAATCTCTTTGAAGATGTAGAAGCAGGCAAAGGTACCCAAAGAAACCAACACATGAGCATCATCTTCCTACCTTGGTGTTGGAGGCTTCCTCAGGCACATACATGCGTTCTTCTCCATCGACCTTTGCTTCCTCCCTTGTCTTCCTAAACAGCCTCAAACTCTTGCTTCCACAAACCCTAGTCCTGAAAAATAATATGTTTAAATTAAAATGACATTTTAAACTTCTAAACATTTAAACTTCTAAACATCTCTTCCAGTAAACTCGTGTGATGCCTAAATATTGCAGGTGATCCCCCCAATACATGTTCACATGCATGTGCACACACACGTGCGTGCATGCATGCGCGCGCACGCGCGCGCACGCACGCACGCACGCACGCACACACACATACACACACACACACACACACGCACGCACGCGCGCGCGCACGCGCACACACACACACACACACACACACACACATGTAAATAAAAGGGGCTACACTAAGTTGAGAACATGTGAAGAAGGAGGTTTTGATTCTTGATAGACTACTCATAAAATATTTACCTTGTTTCACCTCCCAAAAAAGAACATAAAAGGATTTTTTAAACATTAGTGCTTAAGTCAAAGTTCAACACCATATTTAAAGAGCTAGGTGAGCTACATGGTTGTTAATGGATTAAAATCTATGTACCTTGAAATGATATTGTCATGCTATGTGTTAAAATTGTTTGTTATTTAGGGAACTATAAATTTGATTAAAATACAAGCCTATGTATACATAAATATATGTGAGTGTGTTATTTAGGAGAGAACAAAACAACAGCAAGGAGGTTTTGATTCCTAATATATTGGCATCATCCCAATGATATCTTATTGGGCACATATCATGTTTATGGCAAAACATTACCTTTCTAGTTCTCCTTTTTTTCTCATGGGGTTTACCTTGATGAGACCATTATAATGGATTGATTGGCATTTTAGTTTGTATTCCCATGAGAAAGAAGTAGGACACAACAATGAAAGAAGAAATTTATGACCTACAAATTCAAATACATTTTTAAAGTTATAACTTTTTAAAGTTATAAGTTAAACATTTTTAAAGTAAAAATAAACTATTGAATTCTTAGGAAAATTATTTTGAGCTTGGAAATTACAAGGTATAAAATAGTATGTTTATAAAATTAAATAGTATGTTTGAAAAATTATTGAATTCTTGGAAAAATGAGTTTTAAGCTTGTGAACTATAAGGTATAAAATAGTATGTTCCGGAAAAGAAAAGATACCAATTCAAGGGGAGAGGGGGGATATTTGATATATTTGGACACATTTTAATATAAGTCATGTCTCCCAAGACATGACCCAATGCAAATATCGGGGCCATGAAGAGCAATACAATGTACTAGCTAGCCAATTAGTAGCTACTCACTCTACTCCCTAAAGTGTTAAATGAGAAATAAATGGTCCCAGCAGTAAGCAAGTATAAAGTGTCTTTAGGGCCGTCATAATCATTGATAATGACTACTTTGAAGGCACCACTATGTGTTCTTAAATAAAAGAATATTTAGAGATTTTTTGGAATCAATTGTTTGAAAAAAGAATGGATATTTTATTAAAAACTGTTATTTGCTATTAGTGGTAATACAAGGAGAGACTCTGCCTAGTTCGAAAGTCTAGGAACTGGAAGGTTGAAATTGCATAGAGTTGAGCTTCCGTTGGTCTTCTATGTACCAATTTTCTCCTTCGGTTTGGTGGAACCGTGAAGGATACAATGAGCAGGAATATTACTGTGTATGGCTCCAGTCCAAGAAAAAGACTATTCTTGGTCTCTAATGATAGTTTTTTTGGGCTAAAATTATCTATAGTCTGTGATTATTTTGATGAAGCTCTGAGTATTTGAAATTGGACCTCGTTCAGTTGAATACATGTGAAATGGGTTTTGAGCTTGATGCAGATATGTGTCAATTTTATAAGCTTTTCATTGACATGGATAAAAATAATTCTCCAAAAGAAAATGTTTTGAGTGTGTTAGATGCTATTAGGGCACTTCCTCTCAATAGCAATTTGCATGTTGCATTACATAGTGCCATCAATATACATAGATTGGATAAGTTGCCCTTGTCATATGATGGATATGTTGCTTATGAGCTACCGCCATGTGGGACTGCTTCTGCAATGTATGGTATGGAACATAGGAAGGATGGTCACTCATGGGTTGAATATGTAATAAGTGATTCTGGTTGTTTTGATGGTGTTGTTCGATTCAGTGGATGCTCAAGTCATTTATGATGTGTGAATGTAGATTGTCCTTATTATGCCAAGATGCACATGCATAATGAGACACAATGGAAAGGCCGATTGAAAAGAAGCTATCTAGAGGGAATGGTTGGTTCAGAGTTTGGTAATATTTCCTGCAAACACTGTGATCAAATGCCTGAATGTGTGAAAACATGCCCAACTATTTATCTATTATTGTCTATACCAAGAGATCATCAGAATACAAGTAGATGTGTTATACATATGGGTAATCATGCACATCCTTAAGAAAGAAGGCATAAGTACATGCATTAGGAAAAATTTGGAAGAGAAGGTGAAGAGTAGGGTCGACCTTAATCCTTTCACTATAGCAAAGCAGTTGCAAACAATAGTGGCCTAAGATGTTATATTTGACATGCTAATGAAGGATGATGCACATGGTTACACAGATATTGGGGATGATGAGTTTGCATAAATGTTGGAGTATGTTACTCCTTTGTCCAATAAGAAATGCATTGAGAGGTGTTTGGAATATGCCAAGCGGGATAAATTTTTTTAGCTACTGGTCGAGGTAGTACTTGAACTTAAGAATAAGTGTCAATATCATTTTCTTCAAAGTGTGCTCGACAAACATCAACCCCATGTTTTTAAGATGTCTACGAAGGGTCCTTGTAGTGGATTAGACTTGGTTACCAAGATGAGATCGGGTGGTAGTTTGCAACATATGTGGGTCCATTTCGACCATGTTCACAGGATGTGTGGATGGCCCACAATGTCTGCCATGTATATGATCCATTCATCCGTGAATTGGTTACCATAGCTACGTGTGAATTTAGAGTTGACAATCAGCATGTACAAATATAATTTTGGAAAATGTTGAATACAGTGGTTCAGCAAAATGACTTTGATAAACCTGAGTTCCGTGGATTCATGGGCACTCTTTTCTAATTACATTTGTGTTTTAAAATTTTATCTAGAAAATTTCAATTTATTTTGGGGGTTTATTGACAAGTTTGGCTCTAATTTTCACCTTGCTTGGAGAAGGTTGCTCGGAGAATGGGATTGCCCTGCTCCCCACACAAAGGAGGGCATTTATGTGTTTTTTTACTTAGTATTTCCTGGGATTTTGCTCCTACTCAATAGCTATTGTGATTTGTTGGTGGCTACACACACTAACCTTTATGATTTCTCCAAATCTTGATTTCTCAATCCTTTTTTGTAAAAAATTCACTGCCCTAGTTGCTAGTAGTAGCGTGTGTAGTAGCAAATGATTGTTTCTAGAAGTATAGGCCCTTCGCAATTACATCTCATATAGTTTCCACTCTCACCAACTCAAGGTGGCAGGCCTATTATATAGGCCACTTATCATTGCCTACATATACATGCACAGAAATCAAGAAGACATCTTATCGTATAGCCCACTTATCATTGCCTACATATACATGCATAGATATTAAGAAGATGGCCTTGTTCTTATGGCCATGCTACATCTCAGAAGCAAAGTTTTCATATGTGCATGTGATTTCATCATTTTTGAGCATGTGTTAATCCATTAGCACCTACTAATGTGACCCAAAAAACATGTATGAATTCTAAAAAACATAAACAAATTAGAAAACCCAAAAAAATCAAATATACAAGATTTCAGTTAAAAAAACCCCAAAAAATCAAATATACAAAATCAAAAAATAGTATCACCAGCTTGGAAGCATACACTAGCTCATCAAGGAGAAATCATCAACAAAAGAAAGTCATGGCTAACATAGGGGGGTTAAAAGGTCCATTGATAGAGGAATAAATCTTGTAGCTAGAATCTGCCATAACCCTTAAGGTCCTTACCTCACGTGTAAACCCTAATCACCTATGCCATGCGTTGGACCCACCTTATTACTCCAACTATGCCACCAGGGTTCACACTCTTTGGTGACTCCATTTCCCCTAGTGGTCCTATATGTAGCATAATGTTTAGTCCCAATCTACTACAAATGCTTAAACTCAACATTGAATAACTCTTGCGTCCCCTAGATGACCAAAATTTAGCTATATTGAAAAGTCTAGACAAGGGGGTTTGCACAAGGAAAAATGGATAGTGCTCTAAACCAAGAAGGAGCTAAATAGGGCCTAAGAGATTTATCTAGCACCATGGCCATAGAGATCTCTAAGCTAATGAGTAAATATAATAATGGGGATCTAGAGATCTTGTTTAATTCAAGCAATTCAAGCAATTCTTTGAACATATATGTTAAGATTTTGGAAATCTGGATTGCCCGACCTAAGGTACATGCAATGAATCCTTGAGGGGTTCACCTAAAAGTATGCAAGAGTATTGAAAGAGGTTTTTAAAATTATTTTTAAAATAAATTAACAAAAGTATACTTACATAATTTTAAAAAGGATTAAAAAGATATTAGTTTTTATAAAAAAAAGGGATCATTTAAATACTCAAAACCCACAGATAAGGGATTTACAAAATACCCCTTGAATGCATGTCATATATAGGTCTTCTATAGAGCAAACCCCCCTGAGACCCCTATGGTTAGTGTAAAGGGAAAGTAGATGGTTCATCACTTTAATACCTACTATTAAGGCAAACTTCATAACTTTGAATGGGTTCTTGAGATAAGGCCCTAGGTGGAGTGCATCAATAGAATTACGATAGGAAAAAAATCTAAGGAATCTATATGAGACTATATATTATGCATGAAAACCTGAACTCATGATGTGAGGACTAGGAGAATCTCAATGACACAACTAAAAATATTGAAAAAGATGTTTCCTCATGTGATTGAAGAAAAACACTTTGCACTTGATCGTAGTCCTAAATCTAGGTTCTTTTAATCAATGTTGCAAAGAGGTATTGTAAAAAGGTAATTTGTAAAAAATGATAACATGATGGATTATAATTGTGAAATGAATACGCATAGAGCTCATGCATAAATCTCTATGCATAGAGCTCATACATAAATCTCTATGCATAGAGCAACACATAAGGTAATGCATAAATCTCTATACATATATGTTTAGAGAAATGCATAGAGCTCTATGCATACATGTTTAGAGAATTCATAGAACTCTATGCATACACTATGCATACATAGAACAATGCATAAATTAGCTCTCATGCATAGAGAAATATGCATGAAATTGCTAAAACAAAATAGATATCCCTATCATCCGAGGGTGTAATTATTAAAAAGAATGTAAAAAAGATTAGGGTTTAAGACCTTACCTCAAGTGCCTGAGAAGGTGTTGGGCCAAAAAAAGATAATACCTACAAAACAAGAGCACATGCATTATATATAGATTTAAACATGCATAATAAGAAAAACTAAATAGGGCAAGGGAAAAAAAACCTTACCTCTTGTATGCTAACCAAGAGTTATTGATTGAGGGTCAAGGAAAGAGAAGCCATACCCTATCAAAAGATTAGATATCCCTACACACAAAAACCAAAAGAAATAATGTTAGTAAATAATAAAAAGCATAGAAACAAGATTAGAGAGCCCTACAAACAAAAACCAAATAAAGAATGTTAGTAAACCATAAAGAATGTTAGCAAAAAATAAAAAACAAAGAAACAATGTATTTAATGAGAGTTAGCTACTCTAAAACGAACAATTATTTGTAAGCCATAATGAGAGGATCATTGTAAGAAAATCAATCAACTAAGGTGAGTCCAAACTTACTTATCTCTTGTTAAATGAATAGTTTAAATCCTAATGGAGTGTAGAGAAGCTGATCATTTGCCTTACAATAGTTGAACCTGGTCTTTTTCTTGCCTTTATCAAGAGCCTTCTCAGACTTATTGTTGCTACCTGTGGAAGGAGAAGAAGTTGCAGACCTACTAATAGGAGAAGAAACAGTGGAAGGAGCTGCCTTACCACTTCTTCTCTACTGCTAGGCAGCAATAAATGCTTGATCAACTGCACGCTGCCTGGCCCTATTTTGCCTGGACTGCTCTTCTTGCAAGAGCTTGTTGACTAAAGTATCATACTTGACAACATCAGATCTGTCCTCAATAAGAAGTCTCCACGTGGAAGCAAAAGTCTGATATGTCTCAGGTAAAGCATCAAGAACAGTCTGCACAAGAGAATGATCAGGAATAATCTCACCTGTAGAAATCAACTGTTCTTTGAGATCTTTAATCTCAGCAAGAAAAACATTCATGTCATCATCTTCATGCATAATCTTCAATTCTAGCTCTTTACGCAGGTAAGAGATTTTTGCCTCGTTACGACCTGCATACAAACCAGCTAGAATATCCCAAGCCTGTTTTGCTGTTTTAGCTGAACGAATATGTGGGGTGATGTTACGTTTGACAGAAAGTGCAATCAAGGCATGAGCATGCGCATCTTTACCATCCCAACGAGCTTGTTCAGCAGTGGGTAAAATAGTAGCAACAGTAGAGCTGCTAGAACCTGCAACATCCTCAATAGATCCTACATCCAAAGAACCTGGACGTACATCCATACCTTGCACAATGTTCCACACTCCTTTTGCAACCAAAACATGCTGCATCATGTATGCCCAAAGTGGGTAGTTGTTGTCTCCATCCAGTTTGTCTTCAGCAGTAGACAACATGCGAAATACATCATTGTTGTTATCAGCCATGGCCACTGACTGAAACTGATGCAAAAGCTACCTGTAATGAAGCAAAGACTGAACAGAGAACAACTCGTGCTATGTAGCACGGTCCACAATAGAATACGTATACCTGTTTTGCAGAAAACTGCACTGTCAAAATTTCTGCACAAAATGACGAAAACACCTGTGCAGGAATTTCATTCAATTGTGTTGATTATGCATTATTATGTACACTGGAAAGAAATTTTGCTTGGAGATACACATGGAATGTCATATAATATGTGGAATGTATTCAAAGCTTAGGCTATGTGGCCATTTGGATAAGTTGAAATAATTTCATCTTGATCAAAAAAGACATTAATCCTCTGTACTTAGTTGGTGTTCACTACCATCTACAAATAACAATATATAATTTCATCTTTGCTAACAAAGACATTAGTTCTTTCACTGCCATCCACAAATAGGGATCTACTAGCATTCTTAAGTGGCTATGGTTACATAGGAATGTAAGCTTGAATTCTATGAACTACAAGTAGGAATCTACTAGCATTCTCAACAAGTGGCTATTGTTACATAGGAATTTAAGCTTGAATGCTATGAACTATCACAAGGGTCTCATTATAGAGAGGATGATCTTTTCCATCATATCATATCATCGACAACTCACCCAATCTCAAGGCTACTTGGACTCAATTAAAGATGCTAGTGTTGGCCTCTACACTACAACTATTTTTATGTTCTATGTTACACCCTTCCTTACATACTAGGCTAGCTTTAGGAATCCCTTGCCCCTCCTATCTTCAATGATAAGTACAAAATTCCTTTCTAATTCTAATTGGTTGTCTCTCCCTTTTTAAATGTATTTTATCCCTTTTCTAAATGTATTTTCTTTTTCTCCAAAAAAAGGGATCTTATTAACCCTGTTTATTCTCTCACTCCTTTTCATTTTAATGATTTACTAGATTAATGTACATACCAAAGATGAGTGTAAAAAAACACGTGTTTTTTTATTTATGTTTTTCTTGGAAAATAATGTTTATAATAGAAAATAAGTTCAATAAATTAAGTTAATAATCTTTAAATTATGTAAGTGATTACTTGCTTTCTTACAGACTAGCAAGGTAATATAATGCATTGAAGTGAGAGTTATAGATGTTTTAGGGTAATAGAGTGTACATGTTCAAATTTGGGACAAGTTCTTTACACTAAAATTGTCCACAATAAAAGAAGGTTGTATTAATTTTTGACTTTTGATTAGAATATACTTTTAGATGTCCAAGAATCTCCCAAGAAGACAAGTTATGTTTCATTAGATGACCAAAAGTGGAAATGCTTTAAGTAACTACGTGAGATTAGTCATTTTTAAGTGTTCAAAACTCATTTTTCCCCTTTTAAAAATATATGTACCAGTTTAAGGCAGCAATCACTTTGCTTTCAGTATAACTACGTGAGATTAGTCATTTCTACGTGAGATTAGTCATTTCTAAGTGTTCAAAATTCATGTTTTTCCCCTTTAAAAAAATAGGTACCAGTTAAGTGCAAGGAACCCTTTGCTTGTAACTATCCTATTGTAATAGCTAACTTGTATTAATTGTAATGTAGATGATGATGAAACCATAGGAGTTATTTTTAATGGTTTGCTTACACTAATCTAATTTAACCTTGGAAAATGTATTTTTAAGTCTCTTAGAGATGAGGATAGGAGATCAAAAGATTTAAACTCCTCTAAACTTATTGATGATAAGATTACTTTTAATCATTTTAATGGCACCATATCCCTCAACAAAGTTTGTCACTATTATCATAAAGTTTTGCGCTATTATACGAAAAAGGGGATGTCTAGAATATAAGGGATGTTGAGAAAAGGCCTTTCAACTAAAAACAAATGAAATATGTATTTTTTCTAATAAAATGAAGATTTGAAACAAGCTTGATTTGAACCTCTTTTAAACATTTGTTTTGAACCAACCCTAAGATTGAAATATGCGCATGATGCCAACAATAAGGGGGACTTCTATACACCTCTTTGTTCTTCAAGTTGTGGTGATCTATGTGCTCAAGTTTCTTATGGAAGAGCATGTCAAGACCATTTCCACTTAGCTCAAGTGGCGATTATGCATATTGCATAAAGCTATTAAGGTTTCTTATGATCATCTTCGATTTGGCATTGAGTGTTAAAAAAATATTGTACTTATGATAGGCAATGCTAAATTGTGGTATAAATGAGAATGCTTTTTCAATAATTATATGTTTAAAAAAATGTAAATGTTAAAAGGGATAAACATCCATGCTGCACCTTCACTATGTTGCTATCACAAAGGAGAAGGAGTAAAACAAGATGAAGAATCAAGTACTCATGTATGGGATCTATAGATTAGAGATGAGAGTGCAAAGGAGTGGAGGGAATTTTATGACTAGAAAAGTACTTTTAAAAAGAAAGCGGTAGTGCCGCGTATTGTAAAAAAAAATAGTTTTGAAAAGAAGGTAGCAGTACCATGGGTTGTAAAAAGTTTTGAAAAGAAGGTAGTGTTACCATATTATAGTAGTGATGTGTGTGAACACACTTAGGACCGCCGGGGCACTTTTTCCCTCACTAGGAGGTTTTTTCCCCCGTGCATTGTATATACGCCCATTATCTTCTAGGGCTTGTAATCTTTCATTTTTGGCACTCATAATACACTACTGTGTTGTGCTCAAGCTTCCTCATCTTCTTGAAGTTGTGTGTGCATTCCTGCAACCCTAATTCCAACAATTGGTATCAGAGCAGGCTTCCTCCTCCCGGGCAGCATCACCGGCACCTGCCGCTTCATCTCCTCCGATTGCGACGAGGTTTCACGAGCGTCTGCTGCAGGTTAGTATATGCCGTGGGTGAGCCCATAGGGCTCGTTCGTTTCAGAATTTTGATCTGAAGTCATTTCGCCCTCCGTTTTTGCATTCCAAGTACTGCGCAGGCAAAATCGTCCTACTGTGCAGATTTTCTGTCAAGATTAAAATCTGCAGGACAGGTGCCCATTCGTCTGTTTTGGGCTGTGCTACATAGCACAGGTCGATTTTATACAGGTTTACCTCTTACAGACAGCATTTACATCTAGTAGTACAGTCATTGGCCATGGCTGACAACAATGATGTATTCCGCATGTTGGCTGCTGAGGATAAGTTGGATGGCACCAACTATCCATTGTGGGCATATATGATGCGACATGTATTGGTAGCAAAGGGGTTATGGAACATTGTGCAGGGTATTGATGCACGTCCTATTGTGGCTGGGAATGCTGCAAACACATCAGAAACAGGTACTGTTGATGATGGTGCAGGCACAAGTGCTGTAGCAGCTGTTCGAGAACCACCACTTTCAGCAGAGCAGATTCGTTGGGATGGTAGAGATGCGCAGGCTCATGCCTTGATTGCGCTGTCTGTCAAACGTACCATTATCCCACATATTCACTCCTGCAGGACTTCTAAGGATGCTTGGGATGTACTTGCCACATTGTATCAGGCAAGAAATGAGGCTCGTGTTGCTTACCTCCGAAAACAGTTGGAGAGTGAGCATATGAACGAAGGTGATTCTATGGATAGCTTTTTGACAAAGATCAAGGATTTCAAAGAGCAGCTCATTTCTGCAGATGAAATCCTGTCAGACAGTTCACTTGTGCAGACTGTTTTGAATGGTCTACCAGATTCTTATCAGGGTTTTGCTTCCACTCTTCGCTTGATGATGAAAGGCAATCCCAATGCCTTATCATTTGAAGAGTTAGTTTCTGTTTTGCTGCAAGAAGACCAGTCAAGGCAAAACAGGAATATTATGCGTGTCGCAGATCAAGCTTTCGTTGCTAGTCAGAGAAGCGGGAAAGGTAAAGCTGGCTTTTCTTCTAGTAAGCAGAAATCTGCAAATGCTGCGCAACCAAAGAAGGAAGACAAAGATGAGAAGAAGGGTGACAAACAGAAGACATTTTGCAAGTACTGTAAGGGAAATGATCATGTCATCAAAGCGTGTCCTAAGCTGGCTGCGAAAGAGGCTAAGAAGAAAGAGGCTGGTATGGCTGTTGCAGATGCCTCTCCTTCTAACAATGAATCTGCTAATGTTGTTCAAGATACAGAATGGGCATTTAATGCGCAGTGCAGTTATGACCCATCTTTGCATGACACATGTATGTCTGCAGTAGATTCAGATGTATGGTACTTTGACAGTGGTGCCACTAAGCATATCACCTCGCAGCGCAGTTTATTCACTTTCCTTGAGTCTGCTCCCACAGGGAATACTGTCACTTGTGCCAATAACTCCTCTTATCCCGTTAAAGGAGTTGGACAGATTGTGCTAAATGTTGCAAATTGCAACACCTTTACACTTTTTGATGCATTGTATGTGCCAGGGATCAAAAAGAATCTGCTGTCAGTCTCCGCATTTGCCAAAACAGGTTTGGTTGTAAAATTTGTGGATGACAGATGTACTGTTCATGATCTCTCTTGTGGTGACATCATTGTAGCATCTGGTTCACTATGTCGAGGGCTGTATAAGCTCAATATGGATGGCAAATGTGTAGAGGATTCAGCATGTGCTATTATGGATACGCAGGCTATTTCAAATGCAAAACTGTGGCATGCACGTTTTGGTCATCTGAATTTTGCAAGTTTGCTGCGCCTGCAGAAATCTGAAATGGTGTCTTCTTTGCCTAAGCTTGAGGCACCTGTCAAGCATGTTTGTGAGGGCTGCATATTGGGTAAAATGCAGCGTGCTTCCTTTCCCAAAGATGGATCAGTGAGAGCTGAACGCAGATTGCAGCTTGTTCACAGTGATGTTTGTGGTCCCATGCAAACTCCATCATTTGGAAACTACCTTTACTTCGTGACTTTCATTGATGATTTTACCAGGCATGCATGGGTATATCCTTTGAAGGCAAAGTCCGAAGTGTTTTTGTGCTTCAAACAGTTTTTGGTTATGGCTGAAAATGTGTCAGAAAGTAAGATGGGCACCCTCCGTTCAGATCGAGGGGGGGAGTATATGTCTTCAGAATTTAATGCATTTCTGGCTGAGCGTGGGATAAAACACCAATGTACAGTGCCGTATACACCACAGCAAAATGGTGTGGCTGAGAGAAAAAACAGGTCTCTCATGGAAATGGCAAGATGTATGGTTAAGAGTCAAAGTCTACTACATGGTTTTTGGCTTGAGGCTGTCATGTGTGCCACTTATGTACTAAACAGGTGTCCCACCAAAGCATTACAGGTTGTCACTCCATATGAGGCTTGGCATAGCCGCAAGCCATCTGTTGGCCATTTACGTGTTTTTGGTTGCCTGGCATATGCATTAGTGCCTGTGCAACATCGCAGAAAATTGGATGACAAAGCTGTCAAATGTATTTTTGTTGGATATAGTGCTGAGAGCAAAGGCTATCGTTTGTATCATCCACAGACAAAGCGCATTTTGGTTAGCCGTGATGTTGTATTTGTGGAAGATGCAGTTCAGCCCTTGGTTTCATGTACTAAGGAGACAGATATCAGCTCACGTGATGTCTATGATACATTGTTGCCTCTTTTCAGTGGTGCACAGTCAAGTGCAATACCTCATGAGGCAGTTTTTCAGCCTATGCAGGTTTTAAATGATGGCACAGATCAGCCTATATCTGATGCAGATGTGCATGATGCACTTGAGGATGAGAGACAAGAGATTGAGGGCTCTAGGAACATGCCTAGATGGCTGGTGCAGACTTTGCGTGACAGCAAGTTGGATGCCCCTTTGTCTACTCGCACTCGTTCTGGCTCTCATGGTGCCTCTTATGCGTCAGATTGTTATGCATTGGCTGTTTCTAGTATGTGCGATGAAAGTGAGCCTGTTTCATTTGATGAGGCACAAAGTTCAGAAAATTGGATGGCTGCTATGCAAGCAGAATACGATGCTATTATGAAGAATAGTACATGGTCTTTATGTGACTTGCCCCCTGGCAAGAAGGCCATTGGCACTAAGTGGGTATACAAATTGAAGCGTAAGCCTGATGGCACAGTGGATCGCCATAAGGCTAGGCTTGTTGCAAAAGGTTATGCTCAAGAGAAGGGCATTGATTTTGATGAGACTTTTGCTCCCACATGTCATATGACCACTGTTCGTAGCATCTGTGCATTAGCAGCTCATAATGGTTGGAATGTACATCAGCTGGACATAAAGACTGCGTTCTTAAATGGAGATTTGCATGAGGAGGTGTATGTATCGCAGCCTCGTGGTTTTGTTCAAAGAGGGCAGGAAAACAAAGTGTGCAGGTTAAAAAAGGCTTTATATGGTTTAAAGCAAGCTCCACGAGCTTGGTATGAAAAAATACATGCATATTTGACTGCACATGGGTTTCAGAATAGTCCAACAGAAAGCACTTTGTATGTTAAACGTGTGGATGGTGTACATCTAATCATTGCTCTCTATGTCGATGACATGCTGCTCACAGGACCAAATGAGAGTCATATTGCTGATTTTAAGGCTGATTTGAATGCCTCTTTTGAGATGTCAGATTTGGGGCATTTGCATCATTATTTGGGGATACAATTTAAGCAGTGTGATGGAGGTATTGCTTTGTGTCAGACAAAGTATATTGAAACATTGTTGCGGAGATTTGGCCTTGAAGACTGCAAGCCTATTGTTACTCCAATGGAGACAGGTTTGAAGTTGAGTCTTCATGATGCTGGAGATCACTTTGATGTCACACTCTATCAGACAGCTGTTGGTTGCCTCATTTATGTATGCATTACGAGGCCAGACATTCAGTTTGCAGTCTCACAGGTGAGCAGATTTATGCATAGCCCAGGCATTAAGCATTGGCAGGCAGTGAAGCGTATCTTTCGCTATTTGAGTGGTACTCGGCATCTTGGGTTGTTTTATCCCAAGGGGGGATCATTGCCGCCAGATTTACATGTTTTTTCAGATTCTGACTGGGCTGGTTGTTATGACACACGCGTGTCCACGAGTGGTTTTTGCTTCATGCTTGGAAGCTCATGCATATCATGGTTGAGCAAGAAGCAGCCTACTGTGGCCACTTCTAGTTGTGAAGCTGAGTACAGGGCAGCTTTCACAGCTACGGTTGAGTGTGTGTGGCTCAGACGCCTTATGGCTGATTTGGGTGTTGGGCAGCCATCTGCCACCACCATCTTCACTGACAGTCAGAGCGCATTGGCAGTTGCGCGGAACCCAGTGTTCCATGCTCGTACGAAGCACATTGAGGTGCACTACCATTATGTCAGGGAGAGACTCTCTGCAGGAGAGATCAGTTTGGCTTATGTGCCAACACAGGATAACCTTGCAGACCTTTTCACAAAGGCTCTGCCTCGTGAGAAGTTCGAAGCTTTTCGCAAAGCTTTGGGCTTACTCCCTTTTGTGGATTCGTCCACATAGCTAGACACTTCCCTATACATGAGTGCTAGCTCTTGTTCACCGCATCACTCCAGGGGGGATTTGTTACCATATTATAGTAGTGATGTGTGTGAACACACTTAGGACCGTCGGGGCACTTTTTCCCTCACTAGGAGGTTTTTTCCCCCGTGCATTGTATATACGCCCATTATCTTCTAGGGCTTGTAATCTTTCATTTTTGGCACTCATAATACACTACTGTGTTGTGCTCAAGCTTCCTCATCTTCTTGAAGTTGTGTGTGCATTCCTGCAACCCTAATTCCAACAGGTAGCAGCACCACGAGTTGTAAAAAAGATTTTATCACTATAGCATCACTATAAGTGATGGTATAACCATCACTTAACGAGGTGATTTAGTGGTGTTTTACCAATGTTTTTCTTTAGTGGCACTTATACCATTGTTGGAGATATTCCACAAATGATGCATGCATGTGAACTTTCTATATATCCTCACATCACTTCCTAATTCATATTTTTCCTTTGTAATGCAAATGTCCTCTTATAGCTCAGAATACTTTGGGAGTTTGGAGTGGCTGCGACACAAGAATCTCTTGTTCATGTTCAAGATGTAAGAATGTTTGTATATGTGAACATTGAGTCATATCGGATCATATTAGAAAATGGAGATATTTTAAGCCAATGCCAACCATTACAAGGCCTCAAGGTAACTATATAAATGTGCACTTAAGGTTGATAAATGAAATGCTGATCTTCATTGTGAATCCATTGCCAAGTTAATGACATGGCATGTGAGCCATTGTTCAACCAATGGCATGATGAGGATTCTTGCTGACTCACTTGCTTGGGGTCATGTCAAGCAAGAGTCACCACCAGAGGTCAAACACGAGCCTCGCCAAGTTACAACTTGGGTTGGTTATGGTGGATGGAGTGAACCAATGGAATGTTGAGGATTCTTGCCGACTCACCCGCTTGGGATCATATCGAGCATGAGTGGTGGTGGCTAGAGTTCAAACATAAGCCTCACAAGTTGTGACTTGGGTTGGGTATGAATGGAGCGAACCCATTTGGATTGAGGTCTACATCATGGTCCACATGGCCCCAATTTGTGAATTATAATATTACTCCATGGATGTCCATTAAGAAGGGTCATGTGATGCTTGCACTTCTTGTGCTCGATAAAGCACAAGGCAAAGAATATTTGAGCCCTTGATTGATGAGCTTGAGTAATTATAAAGGTGCATGACATTTTGCATCCAATTTGTATGTCGTAATGCGATGGTCAAGGGTATCTTAATAAGGACAATGCATGGTTTTCCAGACTACATAGAGTGCTCAGGTATGCCACTAACTCAAATAATGCTCTTCATGCACAACTCCCTTAAATAATTCTAATGCATGTTAACTATATGCCACTAACTCAAATAATGCTGTTCATGCACAACTCCCTTAAATAATTCTAATGCATGTTAACTATATGCCACTAACTCAAATAATGCTCTTCATGCACAACTCCCTTAAATAATTCTAATGCATGTTAACTATATATTTCCTTAAATTTCTATTAACTATATATTTTCTTAAATATCAGTTTGGTAGGTCTCACTACCATGTAGGATATAATGCATGTCCAATTTGTGGACGATCACTTGTATCCAAACAAGCGCATGCACTTAAGTGGTGTATGATGGGAATCATAGATTTCTTCCTCCTTACCACCTAATCATGCTCCATTAGAGGACCCCCTATCGTGATGAGAGGTGTCAATGGCAAGAGAAGTGTCTCCTTCCATTGCTGATCTTTACTGATGCTTATAGTGGCACTTATACCATCGCTGGAGAAATTCCACAAAGCAAACAACTGATGCATCGACTCACAAGTTGCGACTTGGGTTGGGTATGGATGCAGTGAACCCATTTGGATTGAAGTCTACATCACAGTCCACATGGCCCCCATTGTCATTGTGATTTATAATATTCCTCCATAGATGTTCATTAAGAAGGGTTATGTGATGCTTGCACTTCTTGTGCCCGATAAAGCATAAGGTAAAGACTATGGATGTATACCTTGAGCCCTTGATTGATGAACTTAAGTAATTATGGAGAGGCATAAAGGTGCATGCCATTTTGCATCCAATTTATATGTTATAATTCAATGGTCAAGGGTATCTTAATAAGGATAATGCATGATTTTCTAGGCTACACAGAGTGCTCAGGTATGTCACTAACTCAAATAATTCTCTTCATGCACAACTCCCTTAAATAACTCTAATGCATGTTAAATATATATTTCCTTGAATTTTTATTAACTATATATTTTCTTAAATGTGATTTTTGTAGGTCTCATTACCACGTAGGATATAATGCATGTCCAATTTGTGGAGGATCACTTGTATCGAAACAAGTGCATGTCCAATTTGTGGACGATCACTTGTATTGAAACAAGTGCATGTACTTAAGAAAGTGGTGTATGATGGGAATCATAGATTTCTTCCTCCTAACCAGGTAATCATGCTCCATTGGAGGTTCCCCGTATTGTGATGCGAGGTGCCGGTTGTCACAAGAGAAGTGACTCCTTCCAAGACAATGGAGGGAATGTGAAGAGATGGAGATCGCGATGAGAGATAGGGAGTGACTCCTATCATACCACCCTTAGGCATTAAAAGGTACACAATCTTTTATCGACTACGATATTGGGAAAAGTTAAAAATAAATCATCTTCTATACACATTTTTAAGCATATGGCATTAATGATTTGGGACCATCTAATTGGTAAAAATGACGCATGGAACCACAAGGTGGTTTTGCCAAAAGTGCCATGGAGGTTGTTAAAGCAAGACGATAAGAATGTCAAGAATTAAATAGCCTCTTTTTATACACCAACCAGTGTAATGCATTCATTAAAGGGTGCATTTACAAGCACAAAGAAGAAGGATACTCATAATCAATTGTATGGTATTTAATCACATGATTAGCACAAGATGATCTGGGTATGTAGATAATTATATATGTTGTCTAGAGCTTTCATATTGATATTATAAACTATTAATTATCTTCTATTAATTGGTTTTTATAACTTGATTATAGTTCATGCTTATATGGTGTTGTTCATAACCGGTAGATGTTCTTTCTTGAACGCTTCATGAAAACCTTGCCCAAAGCAAAAGGAAAAGAATGTCAAGAATTAAATAGCCTCTTTTCGTACACCAGCTAGTGTAATACACTCATTAAAGGATGCATTCACAAGACCAAAAAGAAGGATCCTCACAAACAATCAATTATATGGTCTTAAATCACATGATTGGCACAAAATAATGTAGGTATATAGATAATTATATATATATTTTAGAGATTTCATATTGATGTTGTACTTTATTAATTCTCTTTTATAATTGGTCATCATATTTTAAATATAGTTCATACTTCCAATATTAATTGGTGGGCGTAGACAGAGGAGGAAGTTTGGAATGCCATCTATAAATTAGGTGGAGTGGCAAGGTGAGATCTAGTTAAAGCTATAGATTGATACTCTTATAACATATAGCTTTATAATTTTATAATTCCATTTTGTTTATTGTTTCTCCCTTATTGAATAGGTGGATAGTATCAAAGGAGATTAATTGAGATTTCATTGAGAAGGCTCAAGTTAAGGCAGTGTGTATGATTGAAGAAAGCTTTCCAAGAAGCATACTCACAAGTCAGTTACACCAAGTGGTACATCTAGCAGATGAGGTGGCTATATGTGGTGTTGTTCATAGCCAATGGATGTTCTTTGTGAACATTTCATGAAAAAATTAAAGGGGTTTTTGAGACAAAGGGCAAGGCCGGAGGGAAGCATGTGTTGAAACATATAAGCTCAGTTTATGCATGTGTGGGAAAGCACCCTAGAGGTGCAAGATATTTATGGTAAGATAAGAATGCCACATGTGATATTGTATGGTGTGAGTGTTGACCAAAAGAGTGAAAAAGAGTGTGCCACATGTATGCACACATGTAAAGTGAGATGAGGGCTATCTATATTAGAAGCCTCATTGTATAGTTCATTGGAGATATGCAATAGAGCTATTGTTGAGTGTGCAATCTCTCTCTCTCTCTCTCTCTCTCTCTCTCTCTCTCTCTTGGAGTTTCTTGTGTGGTTTAATCCACCTTAATTCTTATGCTTAATCTTGTGTCTATCACCATGATCAATCCTATATTACGATTGTCAACATGGTATCAGAGCTAGGATGGGCTCTTGATCATGGTGCTTATGCATGTATATTAGTTTATGTGTTTATTTGATTAAGAATATTTTTTAAATTAGCATTTCTATTATGAGAAAATTATGCACACTCTTTATTATGGATTGCGTTTAGAGTCTTGGAATCTTCTCATGGAGATTTGGAGATTATGGTGTTGCCATGGAAGCTGAAAATGAAGATTTCAACAATATGAAGACTATGAAATCTTCATCAACATCAAAGAAGCTACCCAAGAGAGTTGCAAATGGGAGTTTTGCAACATGGAGAGCCTTCTCATAATCAAAGAAGTAAAATAAGGATTTTTAGCAAGTATGAAGCCTATGGAGTCTTTGGTGTCAACAAGGAAGTTGCCAAGGAGACAAAGGTGTCTCAAGAAGGTTGGTTTTGTGAGTTTTTTCTCAAGAAATTTTACAAAGGGGTTGCTATTTTGGGATGTGTGAATCCCTTTAGTACCTTGTAATTTGGCAAGGATGTGAGGTGCATGTTCGTTCATGTGAAAACAAGCAATTGTGGGGGCTGGTTTTAGAGCCCAAGTGGAGCTGATTGTGCTCATGAAAGATGAGCTAGTTGTGGATTCTATTGGAGCATTCATTTTTTTGGTTTATACACATGTGGTTTCATTTGAGAGACCATGTGAAAAGCACCCTTGAATGGATGCATGCATTAAAGAAAAAGCATGCAGATTTGAAGCTCATTGGAGAGCTCAATATAACCAAAGGAACCTTGGAAGAGGTTCATTATATAGAGGTAAAGAAGTTACTGTAGAGATGCTACATATGGAGCTCGTTTGAGAGCTCATGGTAGCTATTTTAATGGCCAAGCATGGGCTATGGCATACAATAAAGAAGGCAGCAAGTTGCAAAGTTTGGTGGAATCAAGTCTTAGAGATCAAGATTTCCATTGCAGTTGCAAACAAAGCAGCACTGGGGCAGGTCATGGTGAAGAAAGAGTTGTGCAAGAAAAGATGCAACGAGGGCAGTGGAAAATTGACAACTTTGGTGTAGAAGCATATCCTGGATGAAGAGGGGAGCAACGAAGCATCATGACTATTTTTTGCAAACAAGGACCATTGTTGTGGTGCTGTGGCTGTTTGTGCGAAGACCATTGTTGTTGGGGCGTTACAGTTTGAGCACCAAAGAGAAAGAGAGAGATTGCACACTCAACAATACCTCTATTTCATATCACCAATGAACCATACAATGAGGCTTCTAATATAGGTAGCCCTCATCTCACTTTACATGTGTGCATCCATGTGGCACACTCTTTTCCACTCTTTTAGTCAACACTCACACACCATACAATATCACATGTGGCATTCTTATCTTACCACAAATATCTTGCACCTCTAGGGTGCTTTCCCACACATGCATAAAGCGAGCTTACATATTTCAACACCCCCTCTTAAGCGAGGTGTTCTCACCCACCCATCACCCGTACAATTTAGCATTGCCCTCATGCAACATGTCTCTCAATAGCATGGCAAAGGGTTGGTTGGTGTAAGAATCTCTCGCATATATCTTAAAATATTTGAAACGAATAGATCCATCCATGCCAAGATTTAATGATGAGGATGAACAAATGGTGTCACATGTGCCACATGGAAAAGGATGCATTTGGGTCCATGCACAAAAAGGTCATTACATTTTATCCTCTTAACAATTTGGTGATGGATAAGTGGATTGAAAAGTATGAGGATGCAAGACAGAGAAGGATAGAGGAGAGAAGAGCCTTTAATAGATCAACACACAGGCACATGGCATGCCCACCTAACCTAGAGGCTCTTCTAAAGGTTAATTATGTTGTAGTATAAAATATATAGCGTAATGTGTCAGAAGGTCAACATTTTTGCACTCAACATGTGGACTCTAAAAGAATCACATATTGTGGTGTAATGGAAATTTTTGAGGAAGATAGTTGACCTAGTATAAGAGATAATAACATCATAGTAAAGAATCGTAACTATTGTTGTAGTATAAAATATATAGCGTAATGTGTCAGAAGGTCAACATTTTTGCACTCAACATATGGACTCTAAAAGAATCACATATTGTGGTGTAATGGAAATTTTTGAGGAAGATAGTTGACCTAGTATAAGAGATAATAACATCATAGTAAAGAATCGTAACGATTGTGGAACAATTCAAGACATCTTGGAGATTAGATTTAGAGCTTTCAAAGTGCTCAATTTTAATGCCAAGTGGTTCAAAGTGGTGTACCATGAAAAAGAATCAAGGTGGATTTTTTACAGTTGACTCAACCAAGTTATGGCAAGATGTGATAGACACATATGTTCTACCATAACATTGTGAATAGGTTTATACTTTTTAAAAAAATGAGCTGGATTTTAATACTTAAAATAAAAGTCTTAGATATATTTTCTTATACATGTTTTGTGTGTTTTTTCTTTCTAGATTGTGTTTCGTCCAAACCAAAGAGATCCCGATTTTGGTGGTATTATATGTAATACAAGTTGCTTCTAGATCCAAGCATATACTTCAAGAGCTAGATATTAAAGAAGAAATACGTGCTGTGATGGAGATTTATAGACATAAATACTCTCTCCTTTGAGAGAATAGAGCCCAATAGTATGACACTTCATAATTCTCTATTAGAATAACAATGTAATACGTAACAATTAATGAGAATGAAGAGGTAGAACAGAATCATTCAGAGTTTGAAGAATGCACCACTAATAAATATCTTCTACCTTTGATTTCATCAAATGAAATCAATGAGACAATATGCAATAATGATGATGATAGTGCATCTACATGTTTTTCAAGTAGTGGAATAGAACTTTACATTGATATAGAGGCCATAAAAATGATGGACTTGGAGATGAATCAATTGACATGTATGGATTTGTTGTAAGATTGCATGATGATGGTATGTAAAGATATAAATCACTATATACCTTTCTACATATTGATTGGCTTGTAACGTTTTGTTGAATTTTTTTTCCTTATTATAAAAAAATTATGTTTGACAAAATCTTTTACCATTTATTTTTATGGACTTCATTTGGAGTTTTTTTTAAATTCCAGCACTGCCTAGTGGTGCTTATACTAATGAAATGTAAACTATCATTAAAATGTTAGTAACTTGAGGACCTTATTGTATTGGATACTATAACTTCACTATGTGTGAGATGACTAGGAATGTTATGTTTGATGAGATGAATAGAAAGTATATGCTAGTGTAGGATTCTATAAAGACTGAAGCAAATAATGAGATGGGTGTCTCAAATGTACACTACAATAGAATGACAATATAGTAGCATTTTTAGTAGCGTTATTATAACTATAAGCCTTGGCAAATGTCGAGGGTCATTTCGTTGATATTCTTTGTAGCGGGAGCGTTGCTCTAGAGCATTATTTTAGTAGTAAAAATTTTCTACAGATCAACGAAATAATGTTGCTGGGTAGCGTTATTGCGCTGTTATAAATGCTGCTCATCACTAGCAGCAAAAATAAACCTACAAAAAAAGCTAGGACAAAATGGGAGGTTCTTACCCATAACTCCCTAGTCTGCCCCAGCTTTAACAAAAAGCTATGTCCCAGCTTTTTAAGGGATGACTAATCATCATTCTCATCTTCATTATCATTCACATATATATGTAAAAATTTACAAATACACAAAAAGATAATTATAATTCATACTTAGAAAATGCCATAATTATATTACAATACTTGGCAAAATTACATAAGTGTATGAGTCCAAAAAGTTCATATACAAAATAAAGCATAATGAAAATCTAGGGAGTTAGGGGCTGCATTGAAGAGTCAACATCTCACGCATCTCGATTATTATTATCCCTTGCAGCTCCTTGTTCATCTCTCACATTTCCATTACTTCTCGCTTGCACGTTTGCACTAACACGGTTTGTAGTAACATGATCCTAAAACACAATAAAACTAACACAAGTGAAAATCAATTTTGAAAAAACAAAGAGGTTATGGTTTTAGGAATGTACTTACTTTCCATGCTTGCCAAGCATGGCCTCTAAAAATAACAATCCATCCTTCATCTTGCATCCTTTTAAAGAGAGCTTCAAAATGCAAAATCATATTTATCTTGCGTAGGGAGGTGGTCCACTGCTTGAAGCTATAGACATACAAACAAATAAACATTGATTTTATGTTGTTATTTAAGGTAACCTTTTTTTCTTAAAAGATAAGATATAGTTTGAGGCAATATACTTACAAAGATTGTTGGGGTATCTACTCCTCCTTCATGTTTAACATCATGTTGCAAGTTGTTTTCCATGCATAAACATAAATACTTAAAACTCTTATGCATGCATAAAGCGTACATATGAATGCATGTATATTAGATATACATGTATGAGCTTCACGTCATATGGCACTGGTGTATATCAGTAGTTACTGGCATGCCTAGGTGTAGCACCTAGCATGCATTGGAAGCTATCGGCATGCCTAGGTAGCTCCTAGTGCATGCATTGGGAGCATCCAGCATGGCTTGAACATTCCAAGCACTATGATGTGCTCTTGTAAGATCCATGCTTGCATGTTGCTGTACATTTAGTATCAAAGAGTTTAGAGGTTTGACAAAGTGCATATTGAGCATTTCAAATTCAAGTTTTAAAGACTCAGAGGTTTGCAAGATTTTGGAAAACTCAAAGGCTTTCAAGAAACAATATTCTATGATGACTTTATATTAAATTTTCAGATAGATATAGGTCTTTTATGCTAACTTTCTGGGTACTCATATTTGCATATGAAGAGAGGGAGAGGGGGAGATTGATTAGTTATTTGTAGTTTTAGATCTTCCATTTGAATAATGTTCTGGATTCCAATATCAAGCTATGTGCTTGCCCACCTCCAGTGAGCTCTAGTTCTGTTTCTTATCCTATCCTTTTTTTTCCGAGAGGGTACATTTGTATGTGCCGTGGATGCTGTCGTTCGTCGTGTAACCCCTAGGTATCGAACCCGGGATCTCATAGTGGAACGCGACGGTTCTACCAGTTGAGCTACACACGTAATGTTGTGAAAACCCTTAGGCTACAGTTCGTTGTGTAACCCCTAGGTATCTAACCCGAGATCTCATCGTGGAACGCGACGGTTCTACCGGTTGAGCTACACACGTAATGTCGTGAAAACCCATAGGCTAGTGACACAGAAGTCTCCACGAGGCGATGTGGGCTTGCGCATGCAAGGACGAAGGGCGGCTACATTTGGACTGATATGCACGTGAAAACTTGGCAGATAGAGGGCGGTCGAGGCCTGCAGTATCGACGACAAGCAACCAAGCTCCAAAAAGGAGGCCAAGGCGACGTTTATGTGGGCAGGCTCCTCGCTAAAGCGGAAGCCCCCCATTAACAGAAGCTCTATCCCTGATTCACACAGAAGCTTGTCCTCGTCGACAGAAATGAAGCCCAACTTCATCTTCTTAATCCTCATGCTCTCTCTGTATTACTGGGGCTTCTGTGCGTTTGCCTTTGATACCTCCTTCGTGACAGGCTCTCGCAGCGCAGAGACGATACCCGCCGGCACCTCCCTCCTTGCCAACTTGCAGGCCACTCTGGCTGACATCGCGGCCAACACCACGTCCTCCCATGGCGCCACCTACAAGACCGTCCACACCAGTGCCGGCACTTCAGCTTATGGCCAAGGGACCTGCCACCAACCCCTCTCGTTGCCTGATTGCCTCCAGTGCCTTCGATACCTCCAAATGAATATGCTTGATATGTCCGGCAATGCCCTCGGTGCAAGCGCCCAAATGGGCGATTGTTCCGTCCGATATGACGTCCAACCCTTCTAAGCTCCATTTAAATCTGAATGTGCTAACGTACTCAATAATGCCATAATATTATTATTGCATTAGAAAAAAAAAACCATCCTATACTGTAATTTTCACTTTTATTTGAGAAAAACCAGTTGCAAATTTGCCTAGCCTTGAATTTAAAGATTCAAAATTTTGCAAATTTGCCTAGCCTTGAATTTAAAGATTCAAAATTTTGAAAATTTAGCTGTAAAACCAGGTTAATCTATGCATTTTTTTCAATAAAAGCCGATTCGCCTTCAAGGGTATTCTTTTTTTTTTTCACTGCTTAGAAAAAAAGTTTATATCTGACCCTGGCTCTTCCTATTAACGTAATTAGTTCAAAATAACGGCATCTTCCACCTTCCTAAATGTCGAGATCTCCTACCCCGATTCCATTTTTACATATTATTTCAGCACTTCTCCATTGTATTGTCACATGACAAAAAAACCACATAGGCTTTCAAGTATTATAACCGAAGGTTCTATAATAGGTAGGTCTTACATTTATTATGCATGTTCTCAAGTTAAAGTGTGGCTTGCTTAAATCAATGTGTGTGCTCTCACTAGTCTTTTAGAATTATAGTTCTTTTTCTATGTTGCCATGTGAATCTTTGTTAATCACACTTCTTTTTTCTCCCTTTATCTAGATAGTGTGTAGTGTTTGTCATACATCACAACAACAGCTTCTATGTGATGCATACATCACAAAAGCTTCTAGCTTCTATGTCATGCATATATACCATGCACCATTTTCTTGTCCCTTTATAATTTATTTCTTTATTCAATATGTGCTCTACATAAATCAACCTACATTCCATGCAAAGAAACAAAACTAGCCCCTCTAAATAAACATACTTAGAGATGTTCCTGTGCACAAACATGCACATTAAAAAAGTTACACCCTTCAATTACAAGCACTTAAGAGCCAATAAGATCGTATTTTCTTGAAAGGAGCATGTCATTTACCATCATTATATTGAGGATGTCAAAAGACATGTAGATAATTTTCTTTTAGATCATGTTGACGCAGTATGACCCATGGTTTTGTGTTGATTCAATCACAAAATTATAAAGTTAAAGTTAGAACTATGATAGATATTAGAAATCATCTTTTCTCTTTTATCATAATTCTATGTATGGAAATACCACAAGAAAAAACTATGATATATTTTAGAAAGTATATTTTCTCTTTCATTATAATTGTGTGTATGACCCATGGTTTTGTGTTGATTCAATCACAAAATTATAAAGTTAAAGTTAGAACTATGATAGATATTAGAAATCATCTTTTCTCTTTTATTATAATTCTATGTGTATGGAAATACCACAAGAAAAAACTATGATATATTTTAGAAAGCATATTTTGTCTTTCATTATAATTATGTGTATGGAATACCACAAGCTTACTTAGACAATAGAGAATCACATTTTAAGGGGGCCCCTATCCTTGAAAGAAACAATGCATCAAAGTGGCCAAATAGAATCACATAGCTCAAGCTATCCAATTACATATAATGTAATTTGATAATAATTATTTTATTACACATCATTTTGCCTAGCAATTGTGACAAAAGCTATGCTTTTAGGATTTAAAACTCTTATGTAGCATTATATGGTAGTGATGTGTGTGAACACACTTAGGACCGTGGGGGCACTTTTTCCCTCACTAGGAGGTTTTTCCCCTCGTGCGTATGTACACCCTCTTACCTACTCATTTTGGGGTGTGTACTTATTTTTTGTATCTGGCATACATTTGTTCATTCTAATCTAGTGAGTTTGTGTGATCTCAAGCTTCTCTATCTTGTGTGTGTGTATTATTGCAACCCTAACCCTAATTCCAACAATTGGTATCAGAGCTAGCTTCCTTAATACTTGATCTAGTAGTCTGTCTCCCTCCTCACAATCCTATTTTTTTGTCTTTGATTGTATACACCACACTATAGTATATACCCTCTTATTAGGAGAAGAAGTTATATACTATAGTGTGGTATATACAAAGTATACAAAGTTTTCGGGGTTCGTGGTGTATTCGGGTGCGTTTTGGGCACCGCAAGGTTTTTGTAGACATTCTGGAGAGGTGTCATTTCGGATTGGTTCTACTCGATTTTGGGTATTTGGGCTGTGTAGAGGCAAAGATTTGGTATGCAACAGCATCTACGGTGTCTTCAACAACATTGACCATCATACTTTCTCTAGTAACACTCTATTCTCTACTCTGTGTTATTTTTCGTACACTTTGCAGGTGATTCAGTCAGCTTACAGCCATCCAGGGTCACATTCAGGGAATACTGAGTACTTGCAGTATGTTGAAAGATTTTGCATTTGGTAGAAAGTCATGGCTGGCAGTAGTGATGTATTCAACATGTTGTCTGTTGAGGAAAAACTTGATGGGACTAACTACCCATTGTGGTCCTATATGATGAGGCATGTACTGGTTGCTAAAGGCCTTTGGAATGTGGTCAGTGGTAGTGAAACTCGTCGTGTTTCACAACTACCAGTGCAACCAGGTGTTGCAGGTACATCCGAGGTAGAATCTGATACAGATGTGGCGCCTCCACATGCACCACCAGTACCTCCCCCTACTGCTCAAATGAGATGGGATGGAAGAGATGCACAGGCACATGCATTGCTTGCACTTTCTGTGAAGCGAAGCATTATTCCTCATATTCGGTCATGCAAGACTTCAAAACATGCATGGGATGCACTTGCTGCATTATACCAGGTGCGCAATGAAGCACGTGTTGCATATCTGCGCAAACAATTAGAGTCTGAGCACATGAATGAGGGAGACTCAATGGACGACTTCTTGTGACAAAAATCAAAGATTTTAAGGAGCAGCTTGCTAGTGTGGATGAGATATATCCTGATAGTACATTGGTGCCCATAGTTTTCAATGCATTGTTAGATTCTTATCAAAGTTTTACCTCTACCCTTAGACTCATGAGATGAAGGGAAATCCAAATGCCCTTACATTTAATGAGCTGGTTTCAGTACTCTTTCAAGAAGAGCAGTCTAGGCAAAATAGATCTGTTATGCGAGTTGGTGAGACCAAGCTTTTGTTGCCAATCAAAAAGGCAAAGGTAAAGCTTCTTCGCATGGTGGCTATAAGCCAAAATCAGAATCCTCAGGTCAGGATGCAAAGAAAGAATGTGATAAGCTTAAAAAGAAGGGTAAGTGTCACTATTGTAGGAAACCAGGGCACTATATAAATGAGTGCAAGAAAACACTAGAGAAGGATAAAAAGAAAGAATCAAGCATGCCTGGGCTGATGCATCTGCACTAAGTGCAGAGAAGAAGGAATATACAAGTTTTAATCAAGATGATTGGGCATGGACAATACATTGCAGTTATGACCCTTCTGTTCATGATGTATGCACGTTAGTGGCAGAATCGGAAGCTTCGTACTTTGACAGTGGTGCTAGTAAGCACATTACTTCACAAAAAAATTTTTTCTCATCTCTGGAATCTATCCCAAGTGCAGAAACGATCACATGTGCAAATGGTTCCTCATATCCTGTCAAAGGAGTTGGTAGAGTTGTGCTCACTGCTGCAAATGGGGACGCATTTACTCGTTCGAAAGTTTTTTATGTGCCAGACATTAAGAACTTGCTGTCAGTTTCAGCCTTAGCCTTGTCAGGCTTGACGATGAAATTTATGGATGACAGATGTAAAGTTCAGGATAGAAATGATGGTTATTCTATCATGGCATCAGGTACCTTGTTTCATGGCCTATACAAGATGGATGTATTTGAGAAGTTGCAGTATGATGCTTGCTCAGTCTCTACGACTCGTGCTATGAGTGATGCATAATTATGGCATGCACGATTTGGCCATCTAAATTATGGCAGTTTGTTATGCCTTCAAAGGCATGATATGGTGTCTGAGTTGCCAACTCTTGAAACCCCTACTAGACATGTATGTGAGGGGTGCATTCCTGGTAAAATACATCGAGTATCATTTCCAAAGTATGGATCTGTGAGAGGATGTTAAGAAATTACAGTTTATACATAGTGATGTATGTGGTCCTATGAGAACACCATCTATTGGGGGATATCTCTACTTCGTCACTTTTATTGATGATTACTCCAGATATAGCTAGGTGTATCCGTTAAAGCAGAAGTCAGAGGTTTTTTATGTGCTTTAGGCACTTTGTATCCATGGCTGAAAATGCATGTGAATGTAAAGTTGGTACCCTCCGTTCAGATCGAGGGGGGGAATATATGTCCAAGTAATTTCATGTATATATAGCTAGAAAAGGCATAAGGCATCAATGTACAGTGCCATACACACCTCAGCAAATGGTGTGGCTAAGAGGAAGAACAGATCTCTCATGGAGATGGCACGATGTATGGTGAAAGCCCAAGATTTATCTCATGGTTTTTGGTTAGAGGCAACTATGTGCGCAAACTATGTGTTGAGAACAAATGCCCTACCAAGGCCTTGTAGTCTAAAACTCCTTATAAAGCTTAGCATGGCAGGAAGCCTTCTATGGCTCATTTGCGTGTTTTTGGTTTTCTTTATGCATAGCCCAAGTATGAAGCATTGGCAGGCTGTTAAGCGGGTTTTCTGCTATTTATAGGGCACTCAGTGTTTTGGATTGTTTTATCCAAAAGGAGGTGAGTCACAGCTGCATGCTTTTAGTGATGCAGATTGGGCTGGATGTTATGACACACGAGTGTCCACTAGTGGGTTTTTCTTTCACCTTGGTGATTCATGTATATCATAGCTCAGTAAGAAGCAACCTACAATGGCCACTTCCAGTTGTGAAGTTGAGTATAGGACAGCTTTTACAGCTACAGTTAAGTGTGTGTGGCTCAGACGTCTTATGGTGGCTGATTTGGGTGTTGGACAGTCGTGTAGCACTATGATTTTCACTGATAGCCACAGCGCATTAGCAGTACGAGGAACCCAGTGTTTCATGCTCGCACTAAGCACATTGAAGTGCATTACCACTATGCCAGGGAAAGACTCTCTGCTCTGCAGCAGAGATCAGCTTGGTCTATATGCCTACACATGACAACATGGCAGATTTATTCACGAAGGCTCTTCCTCGTGAAAACTTTGAAGCTTTTTGTAAAGCTTTGGGCTTACTGCCTTTTCAAGATTGATCGATCATACCCTGTACATGTTCACATCATCACTCCAGGGTGGATTTGTAGCATTATATGGTAGTGATGTGTGTGAACACACTTAGGACCGTCGGGGCACTTTTTCCCTCACTAGGAGGTTTTTTTCCCCATGTGTATGTACACCCTCTTATCTACTCATTTTGGGGTGTGTACTTATTTTTTGTATCTGGCACACATTTGTTCATTCTAATCTAGTGAGTTTGTGTGATCTTAAGCTTCTCTATCTTGTGTGTGTGCAATGTTGCAACCCTAACCCTAATTCCAACACCTTCCAAATGCAATTGTTTGTCTCACTTATTCATCAACCCATATCATCTAGGACATGCCACACTATAATGAATTTATGATAGATTAGTATTGATAAGTGGCATAACAAGATGACCAAAGCAAGGAACAAGCACTCGAGCTTCAAATAACCAAAGCTCAATGTAAGATTCCTCCCTCTAGCTTCTGAGGTGTACAGGTGTAAGAACCTCCTCTTTTGATCTTATAATTATTCCTTTCTTTGAAATAAAAGAAAGATCCTGTTTTGCCCTATTTTGGCCTGGAGAGAGAAAATGTCTAGAGGAAGGTAATCCAAAATTGAGATATTTTTGGATATAAAAATCCTCCTAGTGTGTCTAAAATGGTTTTCCTTGAAACAAAAATTCAAAAAGAACTTTCCAATGTGCAATTGGAATTAATTGAAAATAGGTATAAAGGACCTTAGCCTAAGGGTCTAGATTTTTTGAAATTTTTGGATTATGGTCCAATTAAGGTTCTTATGGGGGGCCAATAGGATCAATCTAAGTGTGGGGAGGAGATAAATCCAATTTATAAAATAAAAATACCCAAAAATGAGTAAATGCCCACATAAGATGAAGAGTTGACTGAGTACAAGGTTTATTAGTAAAAAACTATGAGATATTACTAAAAAAATGAGATATTTTGGATATAATGATACATTTTTGACACCTTGGTAAGGAGAAGGGGGCACTTCAAGGAGGTGCCTATTTCACACATGTGGTGGAGTTTTTAACTCAAAAATATTGTGATATTTTTATCTCTCCTCTCTCCTGGATCAAACCAAATCAAAAGGGAGCCAAACTAGGTCCAAATCTTGTCCAAATTCAACCAAACTGAACCTGGAAAATTCTAGAACCTAGTTGGACTTGGTTAGAGGCCTCCCTCAACTATAAATAGATCCTTAGTCCTTTGTAAAAAAATCTGTGAACTATACCATGCCAGTATTATACTAAAATAATGATATTTTTTATTATCCTCTAAAAATCCTCTACAATTTGGAGAGATTGGAGATTCTCTCTCTCTTCAACCTTCTTTGGAGCCTTCCTCAACATACTAACCAATTGATTGGTTGGGGGCCTCTCCAATGACTAAAGAATCAAGCAAAACAAGAGGTAAAATGTGATTTTATGGTCTTTTCCTTAATCTTCTAAATGTTTCTCACTTCTCAACCCCTCTCAAGCTTGAGAAGTATTCAATTGAATGGTTCTTCAATGCAAATGAAGCTCTCTAATGAATTTTAGTGATTAAACACCTAAAGTTTACATTTATGCTTAAAATAGAATGCTTTTATGTTTATCTCTCTCTCCCCCAAAGAATGGTCATTCCCATGACCAATTCTCTATTCAATTAGTGCTCCTCATGGAGAAATTCTCTATTCACAAATCAAACTCTAGGCTTGTGAAGCTAGAGGTTTAATAAAATGGTTTCTATACTTATATGCTTATAAAATATGGTGATATTATGAGATAAATCCATAAATTGGATTTAAGAGTAAAAGATAGTTATACTATCATAATTACATTACTATGTCTTATTCTTTTCATAAAAATTAAAAATTACCAATAATAGCAGCGGAGCTATGGTAAAATTTTTAAGAAAATTGATACATAATTCATTCTTATGCATAACGTAAAAAGAGGACTTCCTACCATATTCTAGGATTGAATATCCTAAGCAAAAAGAATGGTTTTTGTCACATTCAATGGAAAACTAATTTTTAAGTTTATATGTAATTAAATAATTAAGAAAAGAGAAAATTATGGTAATTATATTTAAATGATAAAAGAGAAATTCCTATGATATTTGGAATTCAATCATTTAGATGGGAAAAGAGAAATTCCTAGCATATTGGAATTAATAGATATTTTATTTAAATTCAAAGATGAATTTTAGATAAATTTATTTTATCTATGAGAAATATTTAAATGATAAAAGAGGAATTCCTATGACATTTGGAATTCAATCATTTAGATGGGAAAAGAGAAATTCCTAGCATATTGGAATTAATGGATATTTTATTTAAACTCAAAGATGAATTTTAGATAAATTTATTTTATCTATGAGAAATATTTAAATGATAAAAGAGGAATTCCTATGACATTTGGAATTCAATCATTTAGATGGGAAAAGAGAAATTCCTAGCATATTGGAATTAATGGATATTTTATTTAAATTCAAAGATGAATTTTAGATGAATTTATTTTATCTATGAGAAATATTTAAATGATAAAAGAGGAATTCCTATGATATTTGGAATTCAATCATTTAGATGGGAAAAGAGAAATTCCTAGTATATTGAATTAATGGATATTTTATTTTATGAGAAATATTTGATGATAAAAGAGGAATTCCCATGACATTGGAATGCAATTAATCAAATGCGAAAAGAGGAATTCCCATGATAATTGAGGTCCAAGAAATTAAATGGAAAAAGAGAAATTCTTAGTATAATTCGATTTATGATTATTTATCAAAAGTGGAAATATAGGTAGAATTGATTTTTGTAAATCCCATGAATTCTATTATTCAAAAGAGAAATATCGAATATAATTCATTTGAGGAATTGAGATGGAATATGGAAATAGTCATCGGAAAAAAGAACCTTTATCTAAGCCATGCAATTGGCAAAAATTTAGAAAAAGTCCCATTATTATCGGTATCAAATTAGAAAAAGCTACTAAATGGGAATAGCATGTGAATGGATGTGATAAGATGTGGATGGGATGTGGTGTGATAAAAATGAATGAGGATGATATGGGAAGTAAATGGATATGTATGTGTATGTGAAAGAATATGATGTAAATGGATGTGGATGTGCCTGTGAAAGAATGTGATGTAAATGGATGTGGATAAGATGTGGATGGATGTGATAAGATGTGGATGGGATGTGGTGTGATAAAAATGAATGAGGATGATATGGGAAGTAAATGGATATGTATGTGTATGTGAAAGAATATGATGTAAATGGATGGGATGTGGATAAGATGTGGATAAGATGTGAATGGATGTGATAAGATGTGGATGGGATGTGGTGTGATAAAAATGAATGAGGATGATATGGGAAGTAAATGGATATGTATGTGTATGTGAAAGAATATGATGTAAATGGATGTGGATGTGCCTGTGAAAGAATGTGATGTAAATGAATGTGGATATGTATGTGAAAGAAGTGATATAAATGAGGGTGGATGTGGATGTGAAAGAATGTGATGTGATGCAAATGGATGTGAATGTGGATATGTATGTGAAAGAAGTGATATAAATGAATGTGGGTGTGGATGTGAAAGGATATGATGTGATGCAAATGGATGTGAATGTGGATGTAGATGTGAAAGGATGTGATGTGATGCAAATGGATGTGAATGTGGATGTGAATGATGAGATGAGAATGAGATGAGAGGATATGTAAAAGGATGAGATGGGACGTAAATGGATGTGGATGTGTATGTGAAGAATATGATGTAAATGGATGTGGATGTGCCTGTGAAAGAATGTGATGTAAATGAATGTGGATATGTATGTGAAAGAAGTGATATAAATGAATGTGGATGTGGATGTGAAAGGATGTGATGTGATGTAAATGGATGTGAAAGGATGTGGTGTGATGCAAATGAATGTGAATGTGGATGTGGATAAGATGTGATGTGATGTAAAGGGAAGTGGATGTGAATGTGATGTGGATGTGGATGAGATGTGATGAAAAGGGATGTGGATGTGGATGTGATGTGATGAAAAGGGATGTGGATGTGGATGAGATATGATGCGATGTAAAGAGATGTGATGTGACGTGAATATATGTGGATGTGAAATGATAGATGTGAATGTATGAATAGATGTGAGTAATCATACATGTGAATGATTAGATGGATATGAATGAATGAGATGTGATGTCATGTGAATCGGGATGTGAATGAATGATATAGGATGTGAATGAATGAGATATGTGAAATGGATGTGATGTAAATTGGGATAGATGTGAATGGATGATATGTGATGTGAATGAATGTGATGTGAAATGGGATAGATGTGAATAAATGAGATGTGATGTGATGTGAAATGGATGTGATGTAAATTGGGATAGATGTGAATGGATGATATGTGATGTGAATGAATGTGATGTGAAATGGGATAGATGTGAATAAATGAGATGTGATGTGAATGGATGAGATGTGATGGGAATGGATGAGATGTGATGGGATGTGAATCGGGATAGCTGTGAATGAATGAGATGTGATGTGATGTGGATCGGGGTAGATATGAATGGATGAGATGTAACATCGGAGTAGGCCTCTCGTAGAATCCTTTGAGTTGGCTCAAATGGTGTTATTTTCATTAACACCTTGAACATTAGCTTTGGCTTTAGTAGTGGATTGCCAGCTCATATGAAGCCTTCATACTGTGGACCAGACAATGACTCCAAAATAGTATCATCAGTAAAAGCTTCAATATTGTCTTGGGGAAGAGTATGTCATACCTCCTGAGTTTGCCATGGGGGAGAAGGGATAGGTGCCGGTACCTCCTTGGGGGCAAGAGGGTTAGTGGGAAATTCTATATGTTGAGAAGTGAGAGTAGAAAAAATGCAGTCAGCTTGAGACTTGTTAGTAGGCGGTGCATTAGGATATGGATTACTCTCCTTCGGCATTGATGGCTGCGCGACGAAGTGATCGGAAGGGTCCCTCTCTTGCATCAAGGTCATACATTAGAATATACTGGGTAAGTAGGGATGGATGATGAAGTTGGTGTCTCTTCCTGACCATGGCCTGAGCTGGGGGGTGGGTGGCTAGGTTTGTGGGATTTTATAAAATCTTGAAGCTTAATAATATCCTCAGGACTTATGTTAGGATATTCAATATGGGTGTCATCAAAAGTGTAAAGGACATTGGTTAACATTGATTCTAAATGTTTGTAGATATTATGGTATAGTTTTATAATACCAAAAGGGTGATATAAAGAAGACACATACGTTCAAGTGTTGGTGAGTGTTGTAGACTTCTAGCCACTCATGGCTTATAATCCATTGATCACTTTGTGCTTCCACCTCGTAGTTGGCGATGTTTCGGGAATATCATTTGGAACAAACAGGTCTAATTTTTTGACACTATTGTCTAAGATTTCAGAGTTTTGGAGTACCCGACACCAAATACAAAGGTTTAACACATAATAGGGTGCAATGGATAAAAGTAAATATATCCTGTGGATTAGTTAATACTACATTCCCCCGTCGCAAAACTCCCATAATGATAGTGGGATCAACATCACGCTCAGTATTTTGCTTAATGAGGGTTAGTTCTCCTAGGCTTAGGTCCTCAAATAGATTTATATCATATTGAAGCAATGAGAGGGTTAGTGTAGACAAAAATAGAGTAAGAGTTTGAGGAGGGGCCTGAGGAGTACTGGAACTGACCTATCTCCGCCGAGGCTCACTCAAGGAGTAGGCACAGTTCATCTATAGGCTCTTGTCTTTGACTTCTGTCCTGTATGGCCAACTGTCATTCCAATTCTTGTAGACGGGAGTCATTGGTGCCGAGGAGGTTTGATATGGCTATTTTTCGGACCATCCGTGTAGCATCCAAATCCTCAAAGCGCCTTGTTGCTTCCTCTTGTGTACATTTGGTGGTAGCCTCCCTTTCCCGAGCTTCTATGATTCTTTGAAGTCTTTTGGCAGCCAGTCTTTGAAACTCTTGTAACTGTTGGGTGACTTGCGCCATTGTCTCTTGGTGTGCAATCACCATTCTCTGCATCTCAACTTTATTGGTGCTAATGGTATCATTAAGGGCTCTCACCTTCTCTGTATATGTGCCTTGTTTGTCTCTTACCTTTCTTGTTGTAAGTGGGTAGCTCTACTTTCTAATTCCTTAAGACTTAAGGATATCGTCTGGATTTAGATTTGTAGCTCCTCTTCTTTGGCCAAGGACATATGCTGGAGCTCATGTACCTGCTGGGCATGAATGGCTGTTAGCTCATGGTTATGGTGGGTAACTTCCTTCTGAAGTTGCTCTTTAGCCTGCTCCAGTTGCGCCTTAAGATCCGTATTCTCTTTAATTCTTTAGACAATAGTTTGGCTGAGAACTGAATTATTGTTTTCCAGTGCTTGGTACTTGGCCTCTTGCTCCTCGGTGGCTTTTTAAGAATAACACTTTTGTAAATAAAAAAAATTCCTTTATGCATCTTTCTATGCATAAAATCAAATTTAATAAGAATAACACTTTTGTAATAAAAAAAATTCCTTTATGCATCTTTCTATGCATAGAAATCAAATTTAATAAGAATAACACTTTTATGATAAATAAATTTCCTTTATGCATCTTTCTATGCATAGAAATCAAATTTAATAAGAATAACACTTTTATAATAAAACAATTTCCTTTATGCATCTTTTTATAAATAGAAATCAAATTTAATAAGAATAACGCTTTTATAATAAAATAATTTCCGTTATGCATCTTTTTATGCATAGAAATCAAATTTAATAAGAATAACACTTTTGTAATAAAAAAAATTCCTTTATGCACCTTTCTATGCATAGAAATCAAATTAATAATTAATATCAGTGATATCCATGCATATTCATAGGTGAATATGTACATGGAGTAATTAGAATATTTATTTTAGATGCAAAAATGGTGGGAATTACTCTTTTGGAATAACATAAAAACAAACTTTCTTTTTCACAAAATTTTGGAAAATTTTGCCATAACCTCCTTTGTATGGCTGACCATTTCTCAATTTTATCTATCTACACTTAACTTAATTAACCCAATTTAGAATTATAGAACTCTAATCTACACAAATTTCTAAATTCAAGAGAGTAAACAATAAGAAGAGTTTAATTAATCCCTTAGTTAATCTTTCTAGGATTAAGAAAGGCTGGAATGTAAAGAAGAGAAGGGGGTGGCCTTTTCATCAAAGGCATAGCATTTGAATTTAATTCAATCAACTACAAAACATAAAAATCAAGAAAACCATAGATTTAAAATTTGTAAACAAGTAAGAAAATTAGCTTACATGGAGCTTGTAAGCTCTCCTTTGGCTTGAGGGATTGAGGGTTCTACTATTGTTTGAAGCAATAGTGGCCACCAATTCACTTTAGAGAGGATTAGGCAAAAAAAGAATTGAATTATTAAAAAATTCAATGTACATGGCTGAGGACAGGAGTAGAGTAACAGTGCATAAACACCATTAAGCTTTTACAAAGGGGGAGGCTTCTATTTATAGGAAAAAGTGAGCCTCTAACCAAGCAAACTGATTCTAGAATTTTCCAGATCAGTTTGGTCAATTTTTGACTATTTTTGGGTTAGTTCAGCTTACTTTTTGGATCTAGTTTTGAAACAGGAGAGAGGAGAGATGAAAATATCTCATTTTATTGATTAAAAATTGGGGGTAATGATGAGAAAAAGGTGCCTACTTCATGAGGGGAGATCCCCACTCTGAGGTGTCAAAATTTAGTTTTTTAATTCTTTTCTTTGGTCCTTAGTCCACTCTTCATCTTATGTGAGCATTTACTCATTTTTGGAAGGGTTTTTCTTTTATTCTTCAATTTATCACCTCCCTACATTTGGATTAATCTTATTGGTCCATAGGAACCTTAATGGACCATAATCCAAAATTTTCAAAAAATCTTGACCCTTAGGCTAAGGTCTTTTGTGCACATTATAATTTACTTCTAATGCACCTTAGGAATTTATTTTTAAACTTTTGTTTTGGGAGAATTTATTTTAATAAGAAGGGATATTTTTTCATCCAAAGATATCTAAAGATTGAATTACCTCTCTCTAGAATATTTTCTCTCTCTAGGCCAAAACAGGTAGAAACAAGATCTTTTATTATTCTGAAAAGGGGATTGATTACAGGGGAAGAAACTGGACATCTTGAGGGGCTGGGGAGGAATCTTACATGCTCTAGAACATTTTCTCTCTCTAGGCCAAAACAGGTAGAAATAAGATCTTTTATTATTCTGAAAAGGGGATTGATTACAGGGGAAGAAACTGGACATCTTGAGGAGCTGGGGAGGAATCTTACATGCTCTCGTAGTTGAAAAACGCGAGATGTCCTCATCTCACAAACTGGGGGTAATCCCACATCAGTTGGGCTTCTTTCTCCCAGGTGGCGTCTTCAAAAGGATAGAACTTCCATTTGACTAATAATTCTCTCAGAATTCTGTTCCTGAGAACCTTCTCTCGAACATCAAGGATTTCTTCAGGTTGGAGTTCCATCTGCCCTTGGGTTGAAGAAGTTAAGAGTTCATTAAGCACATGATTCGGGCTCGGTACATACTTCTCAAGTAGGATGACATGAAATACATTATGTACTTTGAGATGAGGAGGCAAAAAAAGTTCATAGGCTAAGTCACCTACTTTCTTTGTAATTAGATATGGTCCACAGTATCTTGGGGGGATAACTTCTTGTACTTCCCAAGAGATAGAGAACTTCTTTTGGGGCATACTCAAATGAAGTCCATACCTGCTTCTTCGAATTTTCTGTATGACCTCTTCTTATCTGCATACTGCTTCTGTCTATCCTGGGCAACTTTTATATCCTAGCGGATTGACTGCATCTGCTGCTCCATGTCGTCAAGCATCTGTCTGGACATCTCAACCCTAATCAATGGGTCGGACCAAGTTAATGGTGTTAGGCAGTCTTGTCCATACATAGCTTTGAAAGGGCTCATCCTGATACTTCGGTGAATAAGAAGCATTATAGGAGAATTCGACTAGGTGCAGATAGCTTAGCCACTTCTTGGGTTCCCTGCCACCCACAGCATGACTGAAGTATATCTTCGATTACTTGGTTCTATACAGAGCTTTTAAAGGGCTCATCCTGATACTTCGGTGATAAGAAGCATTATAGGTGAATTCGACTAGGTGCAGATAGCTTAGCCACTTCTTGGGTTCCCTGCCCCACAGCATGACCGAAGTATATCTTCGATTACTTGGTTCGCCCTTTCTGTTTGACCATCGGTCTCGGGGTGGTAAGCTGTGTTGAGATCCAAGAAAGTTCCTACTGCTTCGAAGAATGCAGTCCAGAATCTTGACGTGAATTTGGGATCTCAATCACTTACTATTCTCTTAGGTAGGCCATGCAATTTGAAGATTTCCTTGAGGAACACTCTGGCCACATCCACTGCAGTGTAGGTTTCTTTTACTGGAATTAGATGGGCAACTTTGGTTAGTCTATCAACTACCACGAAGATGGAGTTGTAACCTGATTGCACTGAAGGTAGTCTAGTAATAAATTCCCTAGTGATACATTCCCACTTCATCTGGGGGATGTCTAATGGATGTAACTTCCCAGGCATTTTTACTCTCTCTGCTTTGACTTTCTGACATATCAGGCATTGATGTACATGATTAAGTACATCCTTTTTAGTCCAGGCCAAAAGAAGCTTTTCTTTACAGACATGTAGGTCTTGATGAAACCTGGATGTCCTCCTATAAGGCTATCACATTCAGAATTTGACCCTTAGTTCCCTCATCATTGGGAATGCATAGCCTGCTGTTATAATACATAATTCCTTCATCCAAGCTATACCCTTGAACTCGGTTCAACTCCTGAGGAGTTTTGCTTTCTTGCATAAGTAGGGTAGCAATAGGGCCAAAGAATCTATCCTGCATGATCTTCTCTCTTGCTTCATTAATCAATGGATTTGACACCACTGTGATTGCAAGAAAGGAGGCTTTTTTGCTGAGGGTAACTGTTACCACATTTTCTTTCCCTAGGCAGTACTTGATTTCAAAATCAAATTCCTGCAAGGTCTGCATCCACCCTCTTTGGCACATGTTGAGATCCTTCTGAGTGAAGATCCACTTTAAGCTCTGATGATCTGTCATCAAGGTGAATCTTTGACCCAGTAGGTAATGTCTCCACAACTTCAGGGCATAGACTACTAAAAGTAGCTTCAGGTCATGGACAGCATAATTTCTCTCTTGTGTTCTGAGTTTTCGGGATTCATAGGCCACTGCATGACCTTCCTGCATGAGCGCACCTCCTAGGGCAAAACCATTGGCATCAGTTTTACTACCTCAAAGGGTAGAGAGAAATTTGGTAGCTTTAGAATGAGATTGGTTACCAAGGCGGTCTTCAGCTTATCAAAAGCGTTCGGACACCTGGCAGACCATTGAAACGAGGTATTTTTCTTGAGAAGATTAGTCAGGGGGGAAGCTATGAGAGCATACTTAGGTATAAAAATTCTATACCAACCAGTTAATCCCAAGAATCCCCCGACTTATTTCACTGTCTTTGGTTCAGGCCAATTTATGAAGACTGCTTGGACTTTTGCAGAATCTGGAGAAATTCTGTCTTTGGATACCAGAAAGCCCAAGTATTCAACATGGTCGACACAGAGAAAGTGCATTTGCTCTTTTTTTCAAAGAGTTGATGCTTCCTTAGAATCTCAAGAACTTTATGGATGTGAGCTTCATGGTGGTCAACTGCATTCTTTGAGTAAATCATAATATCATCAAAGAAAACAAGAACAAAATCGTTCAAGGAACTGGAATTTTCGGATCCCCATATCTGCAATTAGTAAAAGCTTCTAGGTTACTTAAAGGACTTGGAAAGAAGCAGCTCATTTATGTGGTCAAAATGAATCTAGTAGGCACAAAGTTAAAGGCTAAAGAACCAGAATGGTTAAGTGAGTATGATGATTTATTCCCAGCAGAGCTAACTGAGATGCCTCCGATTCGGGAAGTAGATCATGAGATAGAATTAACCCCTGGAGCTCAGCCAGTAGCCCAGTGCACGTACAAAATGCCAGTCCTTGAAGCCATTGAACTCAAGGAACAGCTTAGGCAGTTGTTAGAACAAGGGTTTGTAAGACCCAGTGTTTCACCTTGGGGAGCGCCAGTTCTCTTTCAGAAAAAGAAGGATGGAACGTTAAGACTCTGCATGGATTACAAAGGTCTCAATCAGCTGACAGTTAAGAATAAGTATCCTATCCCCAGAATTGATGAGCTTCTGGACAGGCTAAATGGAGCCTAGATCTTCACAAAGATAGATCTCAAATCAAGGTATTCCCAAATCAGGATTAATGACCAAGATATCCCAAAGACAGCCATCAATACTTCCTATGAGCATTATGAATATATTGTCATGCCGTTTGGATTGACAAATGCCCCAACTACATTTAATCACCTAATGCAGAACATTCTCAGAGAATACTTTATTCCCGTGAAGGTCACAGAAGGAAATGGTTCCATTGTGACAGTAAATGTCAGCTTGATTTTTGTGGAGCCAATCCATTCCAAGGATTCCGTCAAAAACTCCCATAGGTAAGACTCTGAACTGGCAATCAGTTACATTCCCATCTAGATTAAAGTGAATACGATTTGTCTCATGGTGAGTGAAAAGAATCTTCCCACTGGCCAATTCAACTTGCATAGGTTTCCCTGATTTCTGTTCTAAGACTAGCTTACACAAGCATCCTAGGGAAATAAATGAATGAGTACTGCCTGAATCAATCAAAAGCTTGAATGGCTTACCCTTAGCTTACCCTTATACTTAGGTGGAGCATGGATGACAGAGAATTGATGATTTGGCCCTTGGTTTCCAATTGTGGCATAAATATGACCTCTTTCCTCTTCCACTACTTCTGCTATCGTAACTGCTCTGGCTGCTGCAGATTGGGGCAGAACTCTTTCTCTTTGGTTACCCCAGTTCTGGGAGGGAGTTCTGAGACTACTCTGAATAGAGGCAAATGGTTGAGCTAGAGTCCTCTTGGGATTGCCGTGATTTTGGCAAGACGATGATTTGACTGATATGAAGGGGCTGGTCTCTGCACTCTCGGTCCTTGACTTCCCTGTCCTCTTGACATGGCAGGAGTCGGGCAGTCTTTAAGCTGGTGACTGAAACCCTGACACCCAAAACACCTGTTCTCACTTCTAAGCTCATCCCTCTGAATCCTTGAAAGAGGTGGGGCTCCTGAGAAAGTGTTCTGAGGGAAGGGTCTTCCTTCAGTTCTGAATCTCCCAGCATTTTTATTCTGATTAGGGCCTTGCTGCCTCTTTGGGGGTGATTTTGAAGCACTTCCCAGGGTTTGGAACCTTTTAAAGTTTGAGGATGGAGGCTTTGGTGGGACCTTAACAACAAATGCTTTGGCAAAGTCCTATGCCATTCTGCCCATTGAGACTGGTTTGGCATTTTTCACTAAAGTGTCCAATGGCTCGTTCATCCCTCAAACGAATCTGGCCATCAGCTGCTCTTCATCCAAAAGTGGAGAATATTTGAGGAGAAGGGCAAATGCTTGATGGTATTCTTCAATTGTCCGGTACTTGATTTCAAAATCAAATTCCTGTAGGGTCTGCATTCACCTTCTTTGGCGCATGTTGAGATCCTTCTGAGTGAAGATCCACTTTAAGCTCTGATGATCTGTCATCAAGGTGAATCTTTGACCCAGTAGGGAATGTCTCCACAACTTCAGGGCATAGACTACTGAAAGTAGCTCTAAGTCATCGTGGACAGCATAATTTCTCTCATGCGTTTTGAGTTCTTGGGATTCATAGGCCACTGCATGACCTTCCTGCATGAGCGCACCTCCCAGGGCAAAACCACTGGCATTAGTTTTACTACCTCAAAGGGTAGAGAGTAATTTGGCAAGTTCAGAACAGGATTGGTTTAGCAAGGCAGTCTTCAGCTTATCAAAAGCGCTCTGACACCTGGCAGACCATTGAAACGGGGTATTCTTCTTGAGAAGATTAGTCAGGGGGGAAGCTATGAGAGCATACTTAGGTATAAAAACTCTACACCAACCAGTTAATCCCAAGAATCCCCTGACTTCTTTCACTGTCTTTGGTTCAGGCCAATCTATGACTGCTTGGACTTTTGCGAAATCTGGAGAAATTTCGTCTTTGGATACTAGAAAGCCCAAGTATTCAACATGGTCGACAGAGAAAGTGCATTTTCTCTTTTTTGCAAAGAGTTGGTGCTTCCTTAGAATCTCAAGAACTTTACGGACGTGAGCTTCATGGTCACCTGCATTCTTTGAGTAAATTAGAATAACATCAAAGAAAACAAGAACAAAATCATCCGAATATTCTCTGAGAATGTTCTGCATTAGGCGATTGAATGTAGTTGGGGCATTTGTCAATCCAAACGGCATGATAGTAAATTCATAGTACCCATAGCAAGTATTGATGTGGCTGTCTTTTGGGATATCTTGGTCATTAATCCTGATTTGGTAATACCCTGATTTGAGATCTATCTTTGTGAAGATCTGGGCTCCATTTTAGGGGGTTTTTCTTTTATTCTTCAATTTATCTCGTCCTTACATTTGGATTAATCTTATTGGTCCATAGCAACCTTAATTAGACCATAATCCAAAATTTCAAAAAATCTTGACCCTTAGGCTAAGGTCTTTGTTCACATTATAATTTATTTCTAATGCACCTTAGAAATTTCTTTTTAAACTTCTATTTCTCTTTAAAACTTTAACATATAAAATAATCCATTGACAAATAGTTATTGGTTACAGATGTCATAACTCAAAAATTCCATCCAGTCCCTTGTTTCTCAAAAAATAGTATCACTCTAGACTCTCCGTTGGACTCTCCGTTAAGACCAACTGGTTAGCCAACGAGATCCAGTAACAGATTATAATAATCATTTCGTCCATCATACATATCTTCCACGACATACGCATGCGTGTCCTAGGCACCGCGAGCCTGTGCATCACCTAGTCAGAACCCTCCACCAGGATCCTCCTTAGGTGTTCTGGCACTTCACTCAGGGACACCTTCGTCGGCCCTCACCCATGGTACCGGAAGCGCACCATTTTTCAACCATACCGAGGCTGGTCAAGACACCTGGGCAGGCTTTGCCGCGTGAGCCGTCCTTTGAACACTCCCCGCCAGCTGTTGCAACCAAACTTCCCTTAGAAAAACATATACCAAATGCTCCCTCCATTCTGGCGTAAGACAGTCCTTTAAGAAAACAGGGTTTCTATGCAAGTTTTCAGTTTGATTTTCTTTTGAATACAAGGAGTATTTCAGTATCCCCAAAACTTCTTGATCGAAATTTTGAATTTCATACCAGAATTCCTCGAATTCTATGACCCTGATCCACAGATCAATTCGAAGGGTCTCAAACTTAGTTTTAGATTTGGCAAGAGTTTTGAGTGTATTTTTCTAAACTGGTCACACCTTCTTTCCTCGTCGAAACTGACAAAAGAGTTTGGTCTTGGTCATAATCTGATTCAAGGTTCGAGTCGAATAAGATTTTTCCTGATCTATCTTTCTCGAAAAGGTTTGATAATTCAGTTACTATTTTACTGAATTTCTTTCTTTGAATATTCACTTAACTGATTTCTAAATTAGTTAATTCCAATGAGGAATAAATAAATATTTTATCTGAATATTTTGATCTCGATAGATTTGCTGCATTTTCTTTTTACAATCCGTGTGAATATAAAACGATAAATTTTTTTCTCTTAGAGTATTTAATTATTCATTTATCAATTTCTCATAGAATTTAAACATAGAATTTAAGAGAATTCTAATTTTGATATAAAAATTCTTTATGCATCTATTTATGCATAAAAATCAACTTCAATGAGAATAATATTTTTATATTAAAAAAATCCTTTTATGCGCTTATTTATGCATAAAATCAAATTTGATAGGAATAACACTTTTAAAATAAAAAGAATTTCTTTATGCATCTATTTATACATAAAAATTAATTTTTATAAGAATAACGCTTTTATAATAAAAAAATTCCTTTATGCATCTTTCTATGCATAAAAATCAAATTTAATAAGAATAACACTTTTGTAATAAAAAATTTCCTTTATGCATCTTTCTATGCATAAAAATCAAACTTAATAAGAATAACACTTTTGCAATAAAAAATTCCTTTATGCATCTTTCTATGCATAAAATCAAATTTAATAAGAATAACACTTTTGTAATAAAAAAATTCCTTTATGCACCTTTCTATGCATAAAATTAATTTTTAATAAGAATAACACTTTTGTAATAAAAAAATTCCTTTATGTATATTTCTATGCATAAAAATCAAATTTAATAAGAATAACACTTTTGTAATAAAAAAAATTCCTTTACGCATCTTTCTATGCATAAAAATGAAATTTTATAAGAATAACACTTTTATAGTAAATTTTTTTCCTTTATGCATCTTTCTATGCATAGAAATCAAATTTAATAAGAATAACACTTTTATAGTAAAACAATTTCCTTTATGCATCTTTCTATGCATAGAAATCAAATTTAATAAGAATAACACTTTCGTAAAAAAAATTCCTTTATGCATCTTTCTATGTATAGGAATTAAATTAATAATTAATATCAGTGATATCCATGCATATTCCTAGGTGAATATGTACATGGAGTAATTAGAATATTTCTTTTAGATGCAAAAATGGTGGGAATTACTCTTTTGGAATAACATAAAAACAAACTTTCTTTTTCACAAAATTTTAGAAAATTTTGCCATAACCTACTTTGTATGGCTGACCATTTCTCAATTTTATCTATCTACACTTAACTAAATCAACCCAATTTAGAATTCTAGAACTCTAATCTACACAAATTTCTAAATTCAAGAGAGTAAACAATAAGAAGAGTTTAATTAATCCCTTAGTTAATCTTTCTAGGATTAAGAAAGGTTGGAATATAAAGAAGAGAAGGGGGTGGCCTTTTCATCAATGGCATAGCATTTGAATTTAATTCAATCAACTGCAAAACATAAAAATCAAGAAAACCATAGATTTAAAATTTGTAAACAAGTAGAAAATTAGCTTACATGGAGCTTGTAAGCTATCCTTTGGCTTGAGGGATTGAGGGTTCTACTATTGTTTGAAGCAATAGTGGCCACCAATTCACTTTGGAGAGGATTAGGCCAAAAACAATTGAATTATTAAAAAATTCAATGTAGATGGCTGAGGACAGGAGTAGAGTAACAGTGCATAAACACCATTAAGCTTTTACAAAGGGGGAGGCTTCTATTTATAGGAAAAAGTGAGCCTCTAACCGAGCAAACCGATTCTAGAATTTTCCAGATCAGTTTGGTCAATTTTTGACCATTTTTGGGTCAGTTCAGCTTACTTTTTGGATCTAGTTTTGAAACAGGAGAGAGGAGAGATAAAAATATCTCATTTTATTGATTAAAAATTGGGGGTAATGATGAGAAAAAGGCGCCTACTTCATGAGGGGAGATCCCCACTTTGAGGTGTCAAAATTCAGTTTTTTAATTCTTTTCTTTGGTCCTTAGTCCACTCTTCATCTTATGTGAGCATTTACTCATTTTTTGGGGGGGTATTCTTTTATTCTTCAATTTATCTCCTCCCTACATTTGGATTAATCTTATGTGAGCATTTACTCATTTTTTGGGAGGGTATTCTTTTATTCTTCAATTTATCTCCTCCCTACATTTGGATTAATCTTATTGGTCCATAGGAACCTTAATTGGACCATAATCCAAAATTTTTAGAAAATCTTGACCTTATGCTAAGGTCTTTTGTGCACATTATAATTTATTTCTAATGCACCTTAGGAATTTCTTTTTAAACTTCTGTTTTAGGGGAATTTATTTTAATAAGAAGGGATATTTTTCCATCCAAAGATATCTAAAAACTGAATTATCTCTCTCTAGAACATTTAGCTTTGAGGTAATTTTCCATCTCCCACCAGTGTATGTAGTATGCCCAATCCTCCTCGTTTTCTTCATGGACTTTTGTGACTTTGTTGAGTGGTACCTTGTTGTATTGGTCCACTGGCTTCACTTGCATGATTAAAGAGATCACCCTACATGCCTTCTCGGTTGCTTCATCTCTAATGTTCTCATATTCAGCTCCATTAGAGTTGTAGGAGCTTTTCTTCAACATAGCATCTAGAGGCATCTTGTCAAAGGCATGGGCGTGTATCTTGACTGGTGGTGGGAGCTGCAGAGCTTCACGAATTAGATCTTCAATGATCAGGACTTGCTTTGTGGTGCCATTAGCTTTCGTTTTACTGTACCTCGCTTGGTGGCTTTGTCATGTGTCTTTATGTATTTGGCACAAAGCTCCGTGTCGATATTCCTAGGAAGAACCGGTGCCATTCTGTCGAGGCCCACCTTCTCTAGCTTGTCCTTTACTTCTGCTTCTTTCAAAATCTGGAGGCACTCCAGGTTGTGGTATTGTAGCGCCACCTTTCCATGTGCCGTATGGATCTCCTTTGTTGATGATGGCACCATGGAAGGCTTGGGCGTATGGACCCAGGTAGTTCATCTTTGGTCCCCATGTTGGCCTTTTCTTTTGGCTCACTGGGGAGCCCGTAGTAGCACTGGCCTGTGTTATCGTAGGGGTCTCTACGGCTTTTGGGTTTGAAGTTGACATCAGTACATGTAAAAAAGATCAGTCTATAGACTGGTGGGGCATGTGCCACTCCTTGTTGTTGTCTTTCTTTCTTTCTTTCTTCTTTTTTTTTTTTTGGGTATAAATGGCAAGACGGTTAATTGTGATGAGAAGGGTGTTAGTGGTGTGAGAAATAAACAAGGTGTGTTAGTTGCTGCGATATTGAAGAGGTCAAATTTTGAACGTGAAGGTGTAGGTGCTCAAACCGTGAAAGTGCAGGTCGTGAGAGGAGTAATCTCGTGGATTTCTATGAGAAGGAAATCCGTGAGGTTTAGTTCCGTGAGAGTTAATAGCGTGAGATGGATTTCCGTGAGATGGATTTCCTGTGAGAGTTATTTTCGTGAGACGGTAATCCGTGAGGTTTAGTTTCGTGAGAGTTAATAGCATGAGATATATTTTTGTGAGAAGGAAATCCGTGAGACACAAATCTGTGAGATGGAATCTTTTCGTGAGAGTGTAGGTTTTTGGCCATTTTCGCGAAACTGTAGGTTTGGTCGTGAAGTATTTATGTTTTTGTCTTTCTCATAGATTTGATTAATGCATGATTGGATGAGACCGCCTAGCGGAGTTTAGATTGATCACAGAGCAAATAATAATAAATCCTTTGTTGTTGAAAATGCAAGACAGTTGTTTGACATGCAACGACTTTGTGTGCCTGAGACATTTAATTGATTATGATCAAAGTTTGGAAAGATGAAAAGAAAAGAAAAATAAAGAAGGGCCCAAGCTTCCACCTCAATGCATGAATGTCGATTAGGATTCGAAGAAGTGAGGAGGGATGCGATGCAAGAAGACACGATTGCGTTTGAGCACACGATGGAAGACTATTGCAAAATGATAGAAAAGGGAAAGAAATTCGAATTTATGTTACAACCGTCGGACTGGGCGGCTGCCTTAATGAAGAATTCCATGTGTCATCCTGCGATTGGTCCGAGAAAAGTAACCATTTCATGGCGTGAAGCACTTTGGACCAGTTCACGGAATGAATTGTTTTGGATTAGTTCACGGAGTGAGCCTTTTAAGATTGGTTCACGACGTGAATCTTTTTGTACCAGTTCACGGTGTAAACTTTTTCGGATCATGAGTGTGCAAGATTGATACCTTCTATTTTTCTTCATGCTCAGACATTCAAACATGCATATAAAGGAATGAATGATACCCAGTTTTACCCTGTATCCATTTTGTGACTTATGGATACCTTCATCTTTTATTGCCATGGGAACCAAGGTGACACCTTGGCACTTCTGGGTAGGTGTTGTTGTAGGCGTTTTAGTTCCGGGTGGGAGTGTTTGATTCTTTCCTCCACCCAACTAAATAGTTTTTCTACTGAGTCCTATGGATTGGGGCTTGTATCAGTGTCCATTTGTTGAACTTCCTTTTTTCTCCCTTCAATGTCCTTGTCCAACTCCTTGATCGAAGTGGTTACTGGTATTGTTTTGGCTATATTTAACCCATTTTGTTGGGTTGGCTTCTTTCTCCACACCAGTGTTTGTGCATTTTCAGCATTGGTTTTAGTTGGGAGTTGGTTTCACATGCTTTTACTACCCTTTCCTTTGTATTCGGAGGTGTTTGCAAAACACTGGCCACCACTGGGTGGGCACCCATACTGTCGTATTGCCTTGGTAGTAACCTTGTGCCATTAGCAAATCCTTTTGGACCCATCGCTTACGAATGCTTTGTGGAGTGTTGATTTGTCTGAGTACCACCAACCTACTTGTGAAGGCCATTTTTGATCTTTGATTCCCTTTTGAACCCTTCTTGTTGTTTCCTTATTAACCTTCTTCTCCTCCTTGTGGGGCTGGTTTTCTAAGTTGAACCTTGGGTACCCATTGCTGTGTACCCTGTGACTTAGGATGTCTTTTGCATAGGGATTGTGGAATTGCTGCCTTTTTTGCTTCATGAGTTGATGTCACCATGCTTGGTGTTGCTATTCAATCATGGTCTGCTTCCCTATGTTTGTCATGCTCCATAAGGGTATGGATATGACATTGTCGCCCTTGTTCCAATAGTGTTTTCCTCTTCTCCCATTAGATATTACATTTGCTGGTGCAAATCCAGGATCGTCCTAGGATCATTGCCTCTTCCATGGAACCTGCAGGCATGACAAACACCTTCCCAACCAAGGAATTATTTTTGATGGAAATGTTAACACTTAAAAATCCCTTAGCTTTCGTAGTTGTCAAGTGCACACTGCGTACTTGTGCATTGGTGGTTTCAAGGTGTGGTTTATCTATAGCTACACCCATGTCTCATATGAGATCAGGTTATTACTTGATCCCGTATCTATTAATGCAATGCTCGTTGCATGGCATTTAGCCATAGAGACTTCCACCCTGTGTCGTGCTAGCTAAATGTTCAGTTCTTCTTTGTCCAGAAGAGTTAGCGAGGTCATGTTCACGTGCAACATTCTCTTCTGGAGTAATTGTTTGGCTTTGGCCACACTTGCCTTAGCCTTTTCTTGAGCTTGTTGGATTTTTTCCTTTGTGAGTTGCTTTTGTTGTTTTAAGAGATGTTCTTGTTGCAAGAGCATCTCTTGGGTCAGTGGTCCAAAATATTTTTTGAGTTTTCTCCCATTGACGTAACCCTCCATCTGTAGCTTTCAATTGTCTCAATTCTAACCAACCTTTGAGGTGTGATCCTAGACACTCGGAAGGGTCCTAGATTTTCTGTACTTGAGTTTCTTTTTCCTATTGCTTCCCACACAATACATGAGGACAAGGTCCCCCTTTTCCAGTTCTTTTTGTTTTAAGTTTTTGTCGAACCAATGTTTTCTGTGTAGTTTCTCGACCATGAGTCCATGCGATGCAATTAGTCTAGTCTCATCAAGCTTCTCTAAATCGATTAGCCTTTCAGCTAATGCATTCTCCGTCCCGACATTCTTGCACTGCAATCCTTAAGCTTGGCACTAGGTATTCCATAGGCATTATTGCCTCAACACCATAAGCTAGTCGAGAGGGAGTGTATCTCGTCGCTATCTTATATGATGTTCGGTATGCCCATAAGGCTGCTGTCAGCTTATGCTCCCAGTCCGTTTGACTTGCTTCTAAAGTTTTCATCAAGATAGTACACAAAATTTTGTTTGTACTCTCTACTTGACCATTAGCCTGTGGATAATAAGGTGATGATTTTCGATGGCTACCAAGAATCCAGCAATCACCTCATTAATGAAATGTGAATTGCGATCACTAACTAATTCTAATGGGCAGTCAAATCTCGAGATAATTTGCTCATATAAGAATTTTGTTGTTGTTCGTGCATCAACTCGCTTTGAGGCTCTGGCTTCTACCCATTTGGTGAAGTAGTCCGTGGTCACGCGATTAAATATCGGTCTTGCGAGATGGATGTGCCGCTGGACTAAAATGGGTCCAACAAAATCAATCCCTCATTTCTTGAAAGGTTGTCTTTTTACAATAACAGGGGTGAGTGGTATCATGTCTCTTTGTTGTGGGATAGCAAATCACTGACAGTCCTCGCTCCTTTTGACAAAATCTATGGCATCCTCGAACAACGTAGGCCACCATAGTCTTGCTTGAAGTACCTTGCAAGCCGTAATCTCTCCAGCAAAATGCCCTCCGACTATCCCTGAATGAGCTTCATCCAATTCGTGTGATGAACTCATCTTCTCTCACACACATCTTAGGACATTGTCCTTACCTAGCTTATATAGTTCTCCCATAATTAATTGATAAGGTGCAGCAAGCTTGATAAGCCACTACATTTTATCTGATACCTCCTTGCTCCATTCGGGCACCATGTACAAACAAGCATTAGGGAGGTCATCATCAACACCAGTTGCTGGTTTTCCATTTGGAATTCTTGACATATGATCGGCCAACACATGCTTTGTCCCTTTCCTTACCATGACTGTAAAGTCGAATTCCAATAGTAATAGCAACCAACATGTGACTCTTCCTGTGGTGCAAGGCTTGTTCACCAAGTATAATAAGTCTCAAGGATAGTCCATGAAGAATACGAATTTGTTGGCCAATAGGTCATGTTGATATACGTCTTGAGTGCGTAGACCATGGCCAACCCTTCTCGCTCTGTAGTGGTGTAATTCACCTTTGCAATATTCAATTGACGACTAGCAAAGTAGACAGGATAGTCCAATTTGAACTCGCCGGGCTGCGCTAGTACGTATCCAATAGAAAAGTTTGATGCATCAATATGCACATGAAATATGAGGTCCCAATTGGGGGGTCTTAGAATTGGTGCGCTAGCCAATGCCTGCTTCAATCAATCATATGCTTCCTAGAATTCCTCAGTCCATTCAAAGACAATGAGTAGCTTGTATAATGGCGTGATGATTTTAGTATATAGAATATTACGAAGTGGGGGTAATACCCAACGTGGCCCATAAATCTTTGCACACCTTTGTAATTAGTGGCTGGTGGCAGTTCCAAGATTAACTTGACCTTGCTATGATCCGTGGATATACCATTCTTTGAGACAATGTGTCCCAATATCAAACCATGTTTGACCCAAAATTGGCACTTTAAAGGGTTTAGGGATATACGATATAATCGACATTGCTCAAACACCTTCCTTAATAAGCAAGCTAGATGGTCTACCCATCGAGAGTATGCACATAGATCATCAATGAATACCTCCAACTACTTTTGTAAATGGTCTTTGAAGGCTGTGCACATCAATTTGTTGGAATGTTGCTGGGGCATTGGTGAGACCGAAAGGCATGACTTTGTATGCAAATGTCCCCCATTGTATTGAAAGCTGTCTTATGCTAGTCTTCTGGTGCTATAGACACCTGATTGTAGCCTGAAAATCCGTCCAAGAAGCTGTAAGCCTCTTCAGCACTCTCTCCAAAATATGTTTTGTAAAGGGAATGTATAATGGTCTTTCCTATAGTAGCTGCTTTGACCTTTTTAAGATCGACACATACCCTAAGTTTCCCATTCTTTTTTGACACTATTACGATTGGTGACAACCAATTCGTATGTTCTATCTCATAGATGAAATCCGCAGGCAATGAGTTTATCTATTTCCTCCTTTACAATTGCTGCATATTTGGGATTCATCTGGTATGGTTTCTGCTTGTTGGTTGGCCTTGATCCTTCCATGATTGGGATTGTATGTTGCACCACCTCAAGTGGCACACCCTTCATCTCCTTGTAGATCTAGGCGAAACAATCCTTAAATTCCTTAAGGAGGGTAACGAGCTCTTTTCCACCGTGGTGTTATATGCACATTATGTGTGCATATACTAGGAGGCTAACCCACATTAGGTTTGTGAGCATGGGAGCATGGGAACAAGCTCTAGTGGAGCATGGGAACAAGCTCTAGTGGAGCATGGGTTATTAGGACTAACCTTAAGGGTTAAGGTTAGGGTCAGGCATCCAAGGGTCACACATGGGAAACAGAGAGTCAAGAGTCACTTGAGGGCCCTCCTATATAATAGGGGCATGGGGCACACTCAAGGTATGCTAAGGCTATGTTATCTTGAGGCTACGTTATGATATGATGTTCTCTTGTATAGAGGATTATATCTACTCACCTACCATTTCACACTATAGCTACATGCTTCTGGATTGGAGTTATACCTCTTGATGGTATGGGACATCAAGGTAAAGGTATGATGTACTTCATTATAATTCATGTGTGCATTCCTTGGGCTCGGGGGGTGATTGTGTGCATTCCTTGGGCTCGGGGGTGATTGGGTGGATGAGTTTATGCCTGATTTATGCGTGTTTATGCATAACAATTATCTAGAGAGATCTTAGGGTTTTAACAGTGGTATCAGAGCAAGCTCTAGTTAATTGTTGTTATTTTTTCTTTCTTATTGTAATTTTTGGTATTTTTTTAAGTAAAATTTAATATTTACTAAATAAAAATATTATTTTGTTGATTTTTGTTGATGATTTGCGCATGGATCGTCGATATGGCAGTTGGAATGTGTGTTTCTTCTATTCAATGAACGAATCGACGTTGTGGGGAAATTTTTTGAGTTTAATGCTATTTTTTCATATTTTTTATGGTTTAAAATAAGCATTAATGGAATTTTTTAACCAAAATACCACATATTTTACTACGGATATTTTTGGTAGAATGGATTCCTTGAATTTCTATAATTTTTAGGAATTTTTTTCTGATTTAAAAAAAAATTATAGCATTTTTATGGTTAAAAATGTATTTTTAATGCATTTTTGTCGCGGATATTCTATCCATTTTTTGCCAATTTTCTGCTAAAATGCAGTAGGGAGCAACATGTTGATGCATGGAGTGCTCTCCCGTGTGTGCGGAGTTCTCTTTTGCTCTCAAATCTAAATTTCTCTTCTATTTTTCTCTCCCGCGTGTGAATGCCTCTTGCTAGGCACATTTGACTAAGCTTAATCATAATTAATTAATAATTATGATTACAAAAGTTTAATTAAAGTTAATTAAATGCTAATCTCCCTCAGTTAATAGAGAGAAGGAAGAAGTGGTGAGAGAAAGATTTGGAGAAGAAGGAGAGGAGAGAGCATCTCCTTCTCTCAGTTTTCTCAACCTTGCGCGCATGCGGGCGAGCGCCGGGGGGGAGGGGGGGGAGGAGCGGCGCGATGCACTGCAGCGCTGGGCAAACCCCCCTCCCCCCTCCAAAAAAAAATAAAAATTTTAAAGGTTTTTTAAAAACCTTAGTGTTACAAAAGCTTTAAAAACCTTAGTAATACAAAAGCTTTAGCTTTAAAAAAATATATAAAACAAGAGTTTTTTTAAAAATAAAAAATAAAAAAAAAAGCTTTTGAAAGTTTTTTTTTGAAAAAAGCTTGGAAAAAAGTCTGAAAATTATGAGATTTGAGAAAAAAAATCTCTGGAACTTTCTGAAATTTTATTTTCTTGGAACCTTTGGCTTTCTGCTTTCCCGAAACCTTTTGGCTTTCCGAATTCCGGAAAATCTTTTGACCTTTCGGATTCCGGTAACTTTTGACCTTTCACATTCCGATTTTTTTTTGTCTTTTCATTTTTCCAAAACTATTGGCTTTTCGTATTCCGGGAAAACCATTGGGATTTTGAAATTTTTTGACCGTTCATATTATTATGCATTCGAAAAATTTTAAAAATTCCTAAAAAATTAGTGGAAAAATAGACAAAGGTTATTTTAAATTTATGGAAAATGTGGGGTTGATGATTGGCATGTGGTTTGTCCTATCGGGCGCCCGTGACCATTCAAATTCCTTTAAAAAAATATTTTTTGATCCAAAAATTTAGAAAATCTATTAAAATTATAAATTTTCATTGGATTCGAGAATTGACGGGCGGAATTGGAAATTTCGTGAACGATGGGATTCTCAAGAAAAATTAGGAATATTCTAGAAATTATTTTTTAGAAATCCTACAAATTGGTATTTTTTATCAATGGTATTTTGGCAAATTTGATTGCTAAAAATTTTCTGGAAAAATATAGGTTTGGAATGCCATAAGATAGGTTTGGTGGAATTCAAAATTATCGTATTTTGAGGCCCTATAAAATTAGGGAAAATTTGGAAAAAAATCATGATAATTCTTTTTCTGGAGAATTTAATATTTTTGAGGGTTATTTAATGTTGAAGTATGTTTTCTCGTATTCACATTAGATAGATGCAGGTTATTTGCATATTATTAATACTATTATACCTCGTATTAATAGTTATTTCTGTTTGGATTAATTCTAAACGATATTTTCATGATTTTTTACCATTGTTTAGCCATTATTTTTGGACATGTTCCTTACTTTCTTCAATGATGGCTAGAATTTGCGTTCAAAGTGTGTTTCACCTTTGACACTTGTACATGATAATTTATTTTGCACTTGTTTAAGTGTGGTCTGTGCTTAATTTTTTTAAGCCTAAGACAAATTCTATCATGGTTAGTTAATTGGTTTGTTTTGGTGGATTTTATTGGATGTTTTCCAAGTTTTATATGGACTCATGAGGTTCTGCCTAGATCACTTGTGTCTAGGGGTTTTTTAATGAGTACACACATGTGTTTTCACTTGCTTACTTTGGAGTTTTATTTGAACGACACTACATTCATATACTCCGGATTGATGAGTTGGCCACAAATTTTAATGCTTCTTTTGGTATGATTAATGACCATTAGATGGCATACATTAATTTTTATGATCAACTCTGGTCTTCATGGATTCGAGGAGCTTCTATGCTTTTATCCATGGTTTTATAAGGATCTTTTGATCTTTTAGATAATTTCATGTGCTTTGAAGGTAGCATTTGCCTTTGTTTTTTGCACGTAATTTTAGAGTATATTTCTTATACTCTTGTACATATTCCAACAACTTGGATACCTAGTTGCTTATGTATCTAGGTGAGTTATTTTTCTACCCCAACCTTAGTGTGTTTATTGGGTAGTTATCTGCGCCAATAATTCAAATTCTTTTTTAATAATGTACTCGAAAAGAGTTATTCCTTGATGTGGTCTCAGGAATATAGAGACAGGTTTTAGTATGTGAAAGTCTAGGATAAGGCCATCTTATTCCTTTTATACAGGATTTTATTCATATTTCCTAGATGGCATACTTGGGAGTTTCAAATCAATAAGGTATGTATGGGTGGTATCGTGGTGGTATGGGACGCTAGCGATCCCTCACATATATTATCTTATGGGATAATTTGGGCTCAGGATTGTTGCTTTGCTGACATCACTTAGCATGTTGACCTCAACATTCAAAGACAATCTCATTTTTTGAATTCACTTGAAATTATAATGTAGGCATTGTCTAGATAAATTTCTTTTATCTATAGCCTGTATGTATTGATAAGTGTAATCTCGTCGGCATTTTCACTTGTTGAAATCTCTTTCTTTAGAGTTCAACAAGTTTATTTTGTTGTGTTCGGATTAAGGAAATTTGAATTTTTTCTTTGTTGGCATTTCTTTCTCTAGTTCCGTACTTTAGGTGGTTTATACAATCAACCTGATGGTTTACGGATGGACATATGTGACTCATTGAGACGTTGATGACTCTCTATGTTGATAT